>NC_091979.1:155816134-156142203 GCF_044704955.1 Pristiophorus japonicus | reverse complement strand
CAATGCGGACCATTTTCCATACCTCGGGAGCCTACTATTAGCAAGGGTAGACACCGATGACGAGGTCCAACCCCACCTCCATTGTGCCAGCGAAGCCTTTGGTCACCTGAGGAAGAGAGTGTTTGAAGACCAGGACCTCAAATCTGGCAACAAGCTTATGGTCTACAGGGCAGTAGTGATACCTGCCCTCCTATATGGCTCAGAGACATGGACCATATACAGTAGACACCTGAAAGCGCTGGAGAAGTACCACCAGCACTGCCTCCGCAAGATCCTGCAAATACCCTGGGAGGATAGACGCACCAACGTCATTGTTCTTGCTCAGGCCAACATCCCCAGCATCAAAGCACTGACCACACCGTCTGCATGCCCAACACGAGACTCCCAAAGCAAGCGTTCTACTCGTAACTCCTACATGAGCCCCAGATGGGCAGAGGAAATGTTTCAAAGATACCCTCAAAGCCTCCTTGATAAACTGTAACATCCCCTCCCGCACCTGGGAATACCTGGCCCAAGACCGCCCTAAGTGGAGGAAGAGCATCCAGGAGGGCATTGAGCACCTCCAGTCTCGTCGCCGAGAGCATGCAGAAAACAAGCGCAGACAGCAGAAGGAGCGTGCAGCAAAACGGACTCCCCACACACCTCTTCCTTTAATGACTGTCTGTCCCACCTGTGACAGAGACTGTAATTCCTGCATTGCAGTCACCTGAGAACTCACTTTTAGAGTGGAAGCAACTCTTCCTCGATTTCGAGGGACAGCTTATGATGATGATGATGATGATCACTTCAGAAATTGGCACAAGAAAAGCCATGTGAAGGAGATTCACTTATTGTTACCAGACCCTGGGGACAAGTATGTCCACTCCATATTGTTTAATTGTAGTACAAAGAACACCATCAGAGGTTATTGCAATGGGAAGTGGCCCAGCAGTGGTTGAAAAAGCCAGTATAGCAGCTTCTTGTTAAGTTACTTTGTGTACCTGTGCAGCTGCTATGAGCTCATTTGCATATCAAGCCATCTTGAATTACCTGAGCCATAGTTCTATTTCCTTCCACTTGCTTCAGGGACACATAAGACTGTCCAACTTTTTTTGAACTGCCAGTCACTGTTTAGGACTCCCATTTATATTCTGAGCAAGAAACCATCTGATTTTTTGTAGGACTCTGAATTACTGCATTAAGTACTGACACCATTAGCCATAGCTTATACAGTATTGTATAAACTACTATGATTAATACCTATAGAGGGAGAGACCAATAAGATGCTCACCTGTTAAATACACCACTTGGCGGGGGGACATGAAGGAGTTACAGGATTTAGAGAAGGTGAATTGGAGAACAGAACCCATGCCATAACATTGGCAAGGAGGAAGTCAGGTTATCCCCCTCCCCCACAATGGTCAGACAAAATGGGCTTTGATTTTTCATTTTGATTTTGTTTTAAACCTGTGTTAGTTGGATGATTAACTATTCAATTATTATCCACACAACCTTCTTAATGATATAACAATGCAATGAATGTCTCTTTGCTCCATTTTATCATTTTCCATGTGAATATAGTGTGTAGATGTGGGGGGGGGGGAGGGGAATATATCAGAACAATTTGATTACTTGCACACAGTTTGTGTTTTTACATTGAATTTCATCTGGCTATTCGCATAATTCATCATTGGTTGGTCTCCTCGTCTAATCAGTGATAATCATAATCTGCACAGTACTGGAAGACAGGATTGCCCAGATTTAAAAAAAATGACAAGAATGTGTGAATAAAGTTAATCTCGAATAAAACTTCAGTATTTTCAGGGGGATTTGGATGTCAGTGAGTGGAGGTCTGTACACAGGTTTCAGCATGTATGCACCGAGCTCTATGTTTCTGCCCTGTGAGTAATGTAGAGTTAACAGTATATAATCAGGCCTATCAATCCTACTCTACTCTCAGCAGGACTGGTCCTAACCTGACCACTGAAGTATAATGAGGGGATGCTGCCACAGGACTGGAGAATTGCAAATGTTACACCCTTGTTCAAAAAAGAGTGTAAGGATAAACCTGTGATATCTTCTTTACAACATCACAAACACACATGCACAAGATGGCTCTGCAGGAACTTGTCATATGATCGTTTTATTATATACATCATTTGTTGCATTACCACAATAGTCCACTAGGTGGAGCAATAGTCCATTAGGGGCAGCTCTATATTACAAAACCCAACAACTACAGGCCAGTCAGTTTAACCTTGGTAGTGGGGAAGCTTTTGGAAATGATAATCAGGGACGTAGTCAATAGTCACTTGGACAAGTGTGGATTAATTAATGAAAGTCAGCACGGATTTGTTAAAGGAAAATCGTGTTTAATTAACTTGATTGAGTTTTTTGATGAGGTGATAGAGAGGGTTAATGAGGGCAATTGGGTTGATGTGCTGTATATGGACCTCGAAAAGGCATTTGATAAACTGCCACATAATAGGCTTGTCGACAAAGTTGAAGCCCATGAAATAAAAGGGACAGTGGCAGCATGGATACAAAATTGGCTAAGTGACAAGAAACAGAGAGTAGTGGTGAACGGTTGTTTTTTTGGACTGGAGGAAGGTACAGTGGTGTTCCCCAGGAGTCGGTACTAGGACCACTGCTTTTCTTCATATATATTAATGACTCGGACATGGGTGTACAGGGCACAATTTTATAATTTGCAGATGACACAAAACTTGGAAATATAGTGAACAGTGAGGAGGATCGTGATAGACTTTAAGAGGACATGGACAGGCTGGTGAAATGGGGAGACACGTGGCAGATGAAATTTAACGCAGAAAAGTGCGAAGTGATACATTTTGGTAAGAAGAATGAAGAGAGGTAATATAAATGAAAGGGTACAATTCTAAAGGGGTGCATGAACAGAGAGACCTAGGGTATGTGTGCACAAATCATTGAAGGTGGCAGGGCAGGTTGAGAAAGCAGTTAAAAAAGCGTATGGGATCCTAGGCTTCATAAATAGAGGCATGGAGTACAAAAGCAAGGAAGTTATGATGAACCTTTATAAAACACTGGTTCGGCCTCAACTGGAGTATTGTGTCTAATTTACTTTAGGAACGATGTGAAGGTCTTAGAGAAGGTGCAGAAAAGATTTATGATAATGATTCCAGGGATGAGGGGCTTCAGTTATGCAGATAGACTTGAGAAGCTGGGGTTGTTCTCCTTCGAGCAGAGATGGTTGAGAGGAGATTTAATAGAGGTGTTCAAAATCATGAGTGGTCTAGCCAGAATAGATAGGCAGAAACTATTCACATTAGTGGAAGGTCGAGAATCAGAGGACACAGTATCAAGGTGATTGGCAAAAGAACCAAAGGCGACTTGAGGAAAAACCACAGTGAGTGATTAGTAACTGGAATGCACAGCCTGAAAGGGTAGTGGAGGCAGACTCCATCATGGCTTTCAAAAGGGAATTGGATAAGTACCTGAAGGGGAAAAAAAATGCAGATCAACGGGGAAAGGGCAGGGAGTAGGACTAGCTGAAGTGCTCTTGCAGGGAGCCGCATGGGGTCGACGGGCCGAATGGCCTCCTTCTGTGCTGTAACCAGTCCATGATTCTATGATTCTAAATCCATAAATGTTCAGGATTATTTAATGGAATTCTACTACATATTCCTTCACTGTAAAATGATATACTATAGTAACCTACTAAATAGATTATCCCTTGAACTCATTAATAGATGCACAGGGCACATCCTGGATTAAAGCAAGGTTAACACTACTTCCCGAAGCTTATAATAATTAACTGGCTTTATGATGTGTGTAACCATCTTGTGGTTTCATATCTACCTTCAATCTTTACCCTTCCATAAACAAGGACATTCTTTTTTAAAGAAACTTGTCCACCTTGTTCTGTTCGAGTTCTATTTGGTATTTCTGCTGCAGTTTAATCCTACAACAACTTAGAAATTCTATTGATGAGTCCGACACTCTGGCTATAAGCTGCTTGCTTTTACTTTCACACTTCTGTGTCCTATGGGTGTGGTATTAACTCTTCTGCAACTAATTTTAGCCCTCTCTGTTATCTCCTTCGATTAGTAAATCAGTTGTATGTAAGCCATTGGCAAGGGTTGTAAATATTTTCCCCCTCGCCCGTTTCTCCCCCCGTATCCTGAAGACACTGTTCCACGCACACCAATATCCCCCAGATGCTTCTTCACTGCGAGTCCAGACAGTGAAAGTTAGCCCAAACTTTTACACTGCTTCATTTCTGCTGGAGGGAGCTTTGCAATGCAATTTTTTTAGAATTGTATCGCAACAGAAACTCACTCAGGGAAATGGAGATATGTCCACAGGTGTGGTGTGGCACTGATAAAACCTTTTTTATATATAACTTTCATATTACTGCACTGGCATTTTTATTCTGTGCATAACGTTACTGGATTTCAAATATCCAATGCTTATAGCAGTAGCATGTAGATTTGCTACTGTACTTCTAAAACTAGGGGTTGAAATTTGTTATAGCCAAGGCATGGGTGGTGTCAGTCAAAAGATTGGAGAATTAGCGTCAGGCGCTAATGCTTTAGACTGCATGGAAAATTCATGCTCACTACTCAATAAAATGATTGGAGTCCTAAATCAAGTCTTAAAACCCAAGATCATTGGAGTAACACTCAAAGGGTGGACCAATATCAGGTGCGGTCTATTTGCAACTCATCATTGCCACAGGCTTTTTTCACTACTTAAAGGGGAGGTTCATTAATGCTGCAGCACCTCATTCTCAGCATTGCTGGCTGTGTAGTAAGCAGAAAAATGGGACCAGGTGTGCTCATGGCAGGCCCGCCCCCGCGGAGAGAGCCTGCAGATTCTCTGATGAAGCATTGGTTTTTGCTATGGAGGGGAGGGGATCCTTGCCACAAGTTTTCCACACCATGTGGAGGGAGGTAGTGCAGCATGTCTTGGGCAGCACTGTGGTCCCCAGACCCACATGGAGCAGTAAGAAATGTAACAACTTCACTTGGGTGGTCAGGGTGAGTGAATGCTTCAACAAATGCTGTATACCACCATCTCTCCCACAATCTTCACACACTGCCCAAAGCACCACATCCCCAGCACTCACTCACCAATAATCTCTACCCAGCAACACTCACCTTGCTCACAATGATAGCTCATCATAGGCAGTCTCTTGGAATCGAGGAAGACTTGCTTCCACTCCTAAAGTGAGTTCTTTGGTGGCTGAACAGTCCAACATGAGAGCCACAGACCCTGTCACAGGTGGGACAGATATTTATCGGGGGAAGTGGGGGGTGGCACTGATTTACCACATGCTCTTTCCGCTGCCTGCGCTTGACCTCTTCACGCTCACAGTGTTGAGATTCGAAGAGCTCAACGCTCTCCCGGATGCACTTTCTCGACCTAGGATGGTCTTCAGCCAGGGTCTCCCAGGCGTCAGTGATGATGTCGCACTTCACCAGGGAGGCTTTGAGGGTGTTCTTGTAATGTTTCCGCTGCCCACCTTTGAAGGAGCTCTGCATAGAGCAGTTGCTAAGTGAGTCTTGTGTCTGACATGTGAACTAAGTGGCCTGCTCAGCGAAGCTGATTGAGTCTGGTTAGTGCTTCAATGCTGGAGATGTTAGCCTGGGCAGGGACACTGATGTTGGTGCATCTGATTTCCCAGGGGATTTGCAGGATCTTGCGGAGACATCGGTGATATTTCTCCAGCGACTTGATGTGTCTTCTGTAAGCCGTCCATGCCTCTGATCCATACAAGAGGGCGGGTATTACTACAGCCCTGTAGACCATGAGCTTGGTGGTAAGTTTGAGGGCCTGGTCTTCGAATATTCTTTTTCTCAGGCGGCCAAAGGCTGCACTGGCGCACTGGAGGCGATGTTGAATCTCTGCATCAATGTCTGCCTTTGTTGACAAGAGGCTCCCGTGGCATGGAAAGTGGCCCACGTTGACGAGGGCCGCTCAGTGAATCTTGATAACTGGGGGGCAGTGCTGTGCGGTGGAGGACCTTTGTCTTATGGATGTTAAGCGTAAGGCCCATGCTTTCATGTGTCTCGGGGAATACGTCGACTATATCCTGGAATTCAGCCAGCTATTCAACTATGTCAGGCACAAAGGTCATTAGTTATTAGAATTCATGTAATATGTGTGCTATGATTATGGATATCTTTATTAATGGTGTTTGGAATATTTTGTGTTCTCTCTCATTTCACCTTTGCACCCAGGAAGATGCTGTGACATGCCTTGAGACAGTGATTGTATGATGGGGATGTGGTGAGCTGCAGAGATCTGGGATTTCATTCATGTGAGTTGGAGTCTGATGAGCTGGTTACTAACAGCCCATCTAGAAAGCCAATTGTCTCGCTGCCTCTGCCCTCCCTCCTTTTCCACTTCCTCATTCTCATCCTCCTCTGCCTTGTCCTCCTGCTGACAAGGGCTGCGCCCTCATGATGGCCAAGTTGTGGAGCATGCAGCAGACACCCGCTCTGGTGAATATTGGAGAGCTCCTCCTGAGTGGTCAAGGCAGCAGATGGTCTGCTCGATGATGTTCCTGGTGGTGGCATGGCTGTCATTAAATTGAGTGCTGGGCACAAGTGCTGGCATGTGGAGGGGAGTCCTGAGTCAGGCGGAGAGTGGATAGCCCTTGTCTCTGAGCAGCCACCCTCGAGCTTGATGTGGTGGCTGGAAGAGTGCTGGCACACCACTAGCACAGGATGAGGGCATTGTGCCTGCTGCCAGGATAGCGGGCATTGACATTAAGGATTCGCTATCTGTGGTCGCACAGCAATTGTACATTAAGTGATTTGTAGCCTTTGTGGCTACGGAAGATCTCAGGATTGTTATACAGTGCCCGCAAAGCCATGTGGGTGCAGTCGATGGCACCCTGCAACATGGGGAAGCCCACTATCCAGGTAAAGCCTCATGCACTCTCGTCCTGCTTCTCTCTGGTGATCGGGAAGCCAATATAGTCTCTGCTGCTGTAGAGAATCTGTGACCTCCTGGATGCAGCATTGGATGGCGAACTGTAAGATATTAGCTATATCTGCTGTTGCAGACTGGAAGGATCTGATGGCGAAGAAATTGAGGGCCACGGTGACCTTGACTGCCACTGCGAGTACTGTGGTTGCCCTGGTCTAAGGCTGGAGGTTTGGTTGTAGGAGGTGGCAGAGTTCTATGACCACCTCCTTCTAATACACTGCTCCTCATTTAATTGAAGGTAGGAAAAGTGCTCTCGGAATACACTCGAAGAGTGAGCCCTGATGGCCCTTCTCCTCCCTCTTTGCACATGTTCCTGCCTTTCTTGCTGCCTCCGTTCCCTCTGCCATAGAACCTGGAGGGTGAGGTTGACTGCCAGTACAGCCCCATTAATGTTAACAAGTGTAGCAGTTTGAATCGTTGAAGAATAAATGTAGCTACTTTTTAGTTGCCAGAAGACTCCTGGTAAAAAAGAACCTTCATATTACTGAATTAAACTATTGCAGTGGGTGAAACTAACAAAAAAACACTGAAACTGCACTAACCTGACAGTTGCAAGTGATCACTGATGATCCCTTTAAATAACTGGAGCCGGCTTCCTGGTGCTGCACGCTAGCTCTCCCTGTTGGTGTTTACTCCAGGTGGTGAGGTAAGTGGCGAGAATCAATTTTGCAAATCGGGCTGTCAATGAACTTTGCACACTTATGGATGCCACGATCTACCTGATGTTGATTTTCCCGGCGATGCTATGGTCCTTTTCAGAATGGCAGGCAGTGACTAGTGGGGTACCGCAAGGTTCAGTGCTGGGACCCCAGCTATTTACAATATACATTAATGATTTAGACAAAGGAATTGATTGTAATATCTCCAAGTTTGCAGATGACACTAAGCTGGGAGACAGTGTGAGCTGTAAGGAGGACACTAAGAGGCTGCAGGGTGACTTGGACAGGTTAGGTGAATGGGAAAATGCATGGCAGATGTAGTATAATGTGGATAAATGTGAGTTTATCCACTTTGGTGGCAAAAACATGAAGGCAGAATATTATCTGAATGGCAGCAGATTAGGAAAAGGGGAGGTGCAACAAGACCTGGGTGTCATGGTACATCAGTTATTGAAAGTTGGCATGCAGGTACAGTAGGCGGTGAAGAAGGTAAATGGCATGTTGGCCTTCATAGCGAGAGGATTTGCGTATATGAGCAAGGAGGTCTTATTGCAGTTGTACAGGGCCTTGGTGAGGCCACACCTTGAATATTGTGTACAGTTTTGGTCTCCTAATCGAAGGAAGGACATTCTTGCTATTGAGGGAGTGCAGCAAAGGTTCACTAGACTGATTCCCGGGATGGCAGGACTGACATATGAAGAAAGACTGGATCGACTAGGCTTATATTCACTGGAGTTTAGAAGAATGAGAGGGGATCTCATAGAAACACACAAAATTCTGATGGGATTGGACAGATTAGATGCAGGAAGAATGTTCCTGATGTTGGGGAAGCCTAGAACCAAGGGTCACAGTCTAAGGATAAGGGGTAAGCCATTTAGGACCGAGATGAGGAGAAACTTCTTCACTCAGAGAGTGGTTAACCTGTGGAATTCTCTACCACAAAGTTGTTGAGGCCAGTTCGTTAGACATATTCAAAAGGGAGTTAGATGTGGCTCTTACGGCTAAAGGGATCAAGGGGTATGGAGAGAAAGCAGGAATGGGGTACTGAAGTTGCATGATCAGCCATGATCATATTGAATAGTGGCGCAGGCACGAAGGGCCGAATGGCCTACTCCTGCACCTATTTTCTATGTTCTATATTTCTGTGGGTGGTGGGGGAAAATTTGGCGTGCGACATGGGATTCGCCTCACCTGGCAATGCTGGTCTAACGCCCCATCAGCGCCAGTAGATGGGAGGCGTTAAGGAGCATATTTTTCCCCCTGGATGCTGAAAAGTTCACAAGCTAATATAGTAAGGCAAGCACAGCAATAACCCATTACAGATAAAGGACACTTCCCTCAAATAAGCAGCAGAGAAATTGGAAGCTCTTTTGGCCATCAGGGTTGAGTAGATACCACTATGAAGCTAGCTGATTCAATAGAATTCTTTTAACTGGAGTGAAATGCAAAGAAGCAAAGCAACACATCTTTATCAATTACATAAACCTCTCACTTAGTGAATCCTTCCTTTTTGAAATCAAACCAAGGGCCAAGTTTCTGCCTGCCCATATTACACCACCCAGACCCAGCCCAATTTTCTTCATTGACTCATCGTTAAATAGTCATGGTGTGTTCTATAGGGAGCCCTCGGTGGTGGGCAATCCAGTGCAACTGGAATGATGTCATGCCATTTCACATGGATTTTCCAGGAATCTTCTGCCAGAAGTACAGTGGCCGATCGGGAGAACTCCTGCTGAAATCTAATCCTTCAGTTTATTTATTTCTCTAAGTCAAACAGCTCACATTCTTGCACCCTTAATCTTTCATCTATCAACATTATTGGCCTCGCCATCTTGACTGACGGCAAATGAAATTTGCATTATTACCTCCAATGTTGAAGCTCTCTCCTTAACGACTTTTACATTTCTAAAAGCCTAGGCCTTGAATAGCGGTGAGGTTCTCCTTGCACCCCTTTTCCACAATTATGGATGCAAGCAAAAGTCTCTCTTAATACTAGCCTCCAACCTCTTCCCCTCTGTTGCTAATGTTCTCTCTCTCTTTGGTACAATGGTCAGTGGTCCACTGACCCTTTCTCCCTTTTCCTCCTGAAATGCAAATTCACTGCCTAAAATAGATTGCGAACAGTCTGGTTTAGCCTGAGAGAGTGCCTAGGGAGGGGAGTTAGAATCTGAGTCAGAAGGATGTGGGTTCAAGTCCCACTCCAGAGACTTGAGCACATAATTTAGGCTGACACTATAGTGCAGTACTGAGGGTGTGCTTCACTGTTCGCCGTGCCATCTTTTGGATGAAACCGAGGCCCCATCTTCCCTCTCGGGTGAACATAAAATATCCCATGGTACTATTCAAGAAAGAGCAGGGGGGTCTCCCCGGTGTCCTTGCCAATATTTATCCCTCAAACATCACAAAAAAAAACATTTTCTGGTCATTAGCTCATTGCTGTTTGTAGGACCTTGCTGTATGCAAATTGGCTGCTGCATATGAGCAGCTCCTTGCACGCTTTCAATTGCTCCACCAAGATCTCCAGGGCAGTGTCTGAAAATCATGATGCCCTTGTCTGTGTCATAATTGACCTTCAGTTTCACCAACAATGTTCAGACATAAAGAGAGATTCTCGCTTTAAGATGCTTTGAAATGCAGCCTCTATTTATTTTGACACTTGGCATGCCTGAAAACCCACAGCCCCACCTCCCCCCACATTGGCAAACCACCATTAACTCCAGAAAACTCATGTGCAGCTCATCCATAGAAACATAGAAACATAGAAAATAGGTGCAGGAGCAGGCCATTCAGCCCTTCTAGCCTGCACCGCCATTCAACGAGTTCATGGCTGAACATGAAATTTCAGTACCCACTTCCTGCTTTCACGCCATACCCCTTGATCCCCCGAGTAGTAAGGACTTCATCTAACTCCCTTTTGAATATATTTAGTGAATTGGCCTCAACTACTTCCTGTGGTAGAGAATTCCACAGGTTCACCACTCTCTGGGTGAAGAAGTTTCTCCTTATCTCGGTCCTAAATGGCTTACCCCTTATCCTTAGACTGTGACCCCTGGTTCTGGACTTCCCCAACATTGGGAACATTCTTCCTGCATCCAACCTGTCCAAACCCGTCAGAATTTTAAACGTTTCTATGAGGTCCCCTCTCACTCTTCTGAACTCCAGTGAATACAAGCCCAGTTGATTCAGTCTTTCTTGATAGGTCAGTCCCACCATCCCGGGAATCAGTCTGGTGAATCTTCGCTGCACTCCCTCAACAGCAAGTATGTCCTTCCTCAAGTTAGGAGACCAAAACTGTACACAATACTCCAGGTGTGGCCTCACCAAGGCCCTGTACAACTGTAGCAACACCTCCCTGCCCCTGTACTCAAATCCCCTCGCTATGAAGGCCAACATGCCATTTGCTTTCTTAACCGCCTGCTGTACCTGCATGCCAACCTTCAATGACTGATGTACCATGACACCCAGGTCTCGTTGCACCTTCCCTTTTCCTAATCTGTCACCATTCAGATAATAGTCTGTCTCTCTGTTTTTACCACCAAAGTGGATAACCTCACATTTATCCACATTATACTTCATCTGCCACGCATTTGCCCACTCACCTAACCTATCCAAGTCACTCTGTAGCCTCATAGCATCCTCCTCACAGCTCACACTGCCAATCCGTCATAGACTATTGAGGCCTGACTATCAAAATGGTTCGGACACTTCATATATTTCATCTGGTGGTCACCCCGATTGCCCTGCCCATTGGACTCGAGTTCAGGTGTGCCGAAGTTAAAATCAACCCCAATGTTCTTGGCCTTCACCTGCTGTTCTCAATAAGAAAAGCATAGAAAACAGGCAAGACTATGAAAGCTGAGCAAAATTATTGCAACAAAGAAATCGAAAAAGAACATTCCATTGCCTGGATCTCTTTCATTACATTCATTTTTAAAACTTCCAGATATGCCATGACAAGAGAACAAGGAGGCACAGGTCCAGAGTTCTGAGTGGCAAGTTTGGGACACAGACCAAGAATATATCTTCACACAGAGGCTGACTAGTATCTGGAATAGGTTGCCCGTAAGAAGATTGGAGGCTGGGACAGTGACAAGTAGCTGGATGTTTAATTGGAAAATGTAGAGTTGGTATTCTGAAATGCTGAGATCAAATGAGCTGAAAGGTTCAGTCAAAAAAAAAATCCAATCGAGTGATTTCAGTGTCATTTGGTATACATTGGACCATGTCACAAACCCTCCCCACAATGCGTTAGCAGCAAACTATAGGTTCAGTTGCTCAGTGGACATAGTCATAAGTTACTTGGCAGGCCCCAAACTGCTTTCTGCACAGAAAAAGCGTGCGAGAATTTACATGTGGATAGTGGTGTGGGCACTCTCATAGATATGTGAAGAGAAAAAGATTAGTGAAGACCAACGTAGGCCCTTTGCAGTCAGAATCAGGTGAAGTCATAAAGGGGAGCAAAGAAATGGCAGACCAATTGAACAAATACTTTGGATCTGTCTTCACTAAGGAAGACACAAATAACCTTCCGGAAATACTAGGGGTTCGAGGGTCTAGCAAAAAGGAGGAAATGAAGGAAATCATTATTAGTCAGGAAATGGTGTTAGGGAAATTGATGGGATTGAAGGCTGATAAATCCCCAGGGCCTGATAGATTGCATCCCAGAGTACTTAAGGAAGTGGCCATAGAAATAGTGGATGCATTGGTGATCATTTTCCAACATTCTATTCACTCTGGATCAGCTCCTATGGATTGGAGGGTAGCTAATGTAACACCACTTTTTAAAAAAGGAGGGAGAGAGAAAACAGGGAATTATAGACCAGTTAGCCTGACATTGATGGTGGGGAAAATATTGGAATCAATTATTAAGGATTAAATAGCAGCGCATTTGGAAAGCAGTGACAGGATCGGTCCTAGTCAGCATGGATTTATGAAAAGGAAATCATGCTTGACAAATCTCCTAGAATTTTTTGAGGATGTAATTAGTAGAGTGGACAAGGGAGAACCAGTGAATGTGGTGTATTTGGACTTTCAAAAGGTTTTTGACAGGGTCCCACACAAGAGATTAGTGTGCAAAATTAAAGCACATGGTGTTGGGGGTAATGTACTGATGTGGATAGAGAACTAGTTGGCAGACAGGAAGCAGAGCGTTGGAATAAACGGGTCCTTTTCAGAATGGCAGGCAGTGACCAATGGGGTGCTGCAGGGTTCAGTGCTGGGACCCCAGCTATTTACAATATACATTAATGATTTAGATGAAGGAATTGAATGCAATATCTCCAAGTTTGCAGATAACACTAAGCTGGGTGGCAGTGTGAGCTGTGAGGAGGATGCTAAGAGGCTGCAGGGTAAATTGGACAGGTTAGGTGAGTGGGCAAATGCATGGCAGATGCAGTATAATGTGCCTAATGTAAGTTTATCCACTTTGGTGGCAAAAACATGAAGGCAGAATATTATCTGAATGGTGACAGATTAGGAAAAGGGAAGGTGCAATGAGACCTGGGTGTCATGGTACATCAGTCATTGAGTTTGGCATGCAGGTACAGCAGGCGGTGAAGAAGGCAAATGGCATGTTGGCCTTCATAGCTAGAGAATTTGCGTATATGAGCAGGGAGGTCTTACTGCAGTTGTACAGAGCCTTGGTGAGACCACACCTGGAATATTGTGTTCAGTTTTGGTCTCCTAATCTGAGGAAGGACATTCTTGCTATTGAAGGAGTACAGCAAAGGTTCACCAGATTGATTCCCGGGATGGCAGGACTGACATATGAGGAGCGACTGGATCAACTGGGCTTGTATCCACTGGAGTTAAGAAGAATGAGGGGGGATCTCATAGAAACATATAAAATTCTGACAGGATTGGACAGGTTAGATGCAGGAAGAATGTTCCCATTGCTGGGGAGTTCCAGAACCAGGGGTCACAGTCTAAGAATAAGGGGTAAGCCATTGAGGACCGAGATGAGGAGAAACTTCTTCACTCAGCGAGTGGTTAACCTGTGGAATTCTCTACCGCAGAGAGTTGTTGAGGCCAGTCCATTAGATATGGCCCTTACGGCCAAAGGGATCAAGGGGTATGGAGAGAAAGCAGGAAAGGGGTGCTGAGGATGAATGATCAGCCATGAGCTTATTGAATGGTGGTGCAGGCTCGAAGGGCCGAATGGCCTGCTCCTGCACCTAATTTCTATGTTTGTTTCTATGTTTCTAGAACGATTACAGCACATAAGAAGAACACAGCCAGCTCTCTGCAAGAGCACTTCAGCTAGTCCCACTCCCCCACCCTTTCCTCGTAGCCCTGCAAATTTTTTTCCTTCAGGTAATTATCCAATTCCCTTTTGAAAGGCACGATTGAATCTGCCTCCACCACCCTTTCAGGCAGTGCATTCAAGATCTTAACCATTTGCTGCGTAAAAAGGTTTTTCCTCATGTTGCCTTCGGTTCTTTTGTCAATCACCTTAAATCTGAAGCCCAGGATTCCGTACGCTTTTTTAACCGCTTTCTCAACTCGTCCTGCCACCTTCAAAGATTTATGCACATATATCCCCAGATCTCTGTTCATGAACCCCCTTTAGAATTGCATCCTTTAGTTTATATTGCCTCTCCTCATTCTTCTGAACAAAATGTATCACTTTGCACTTTTCTGCATTAAATTTCATCTGCCACATGTGTCTGCCCATTCCACCAGCTTGTCTATGTCCTCTTGAAGTCTATCACTATCTTCCTCAATATTCACTATACCGCCAAGTTTTCTGTCATCTGCAAATTTTAAAATTGTGCCCTGTACACCTAAGTCCAAGTCATTAATATATATCAAGAAAAGCAGTGGTCCTAGTACCGACCCCTGGGGAACACCACTGTATGCCTTCCTCCAGTCCGACAAACAACCATTTACCACTATTCTGTTTCCTGTCACTTAGCCAATTTTGTATCCATGTTGTCACTGTCCCTTTGGGCTTCAACTTTTCTGGCAAACCTATTATGTGGCATTTTATCAAATGTCTTTTGGAAGTCCATGTACACCACATCAACCGCTTTGCCCTCATCAACCCTCTCAAAAAATGATTTGCCTTTAATAAATCCATGTTGGCTTTCCTTAATCAATCTACACTTATCCAAGTGAATTTTGTCACAGATTAGCATTTCTAAAAGCTTCCTCACAACCGAGGTTAAACTGACTGGCCTATATTTGCTGGGTTTGTCCTTGCACCCTTTTTTGAATAAGAATATAACATTTGCAGTTTTCCAGTCCTCTGGCACCACCCCTGTGATGTATTTGCAGCCATACTCTGTACCATGCATTGTACCATGTAATTACATGTAATAGCCAACAGATGGGGAAAGCCTGGGAGGCACACATTACTGCACTTTGTGCTGCCTCCCTATATAAAGCAGGCTCCCCCTGCAGTGCACACTTTTGGAGTTTACATTAAACCTGAAGGTCACAAGGTGATCAGCTCCAACATGGGCCACATGTGATTTATTAGTTATAAGCATACATATCAACTGGCGACAAGAATAGGATACTAACACGCAGCTATGGCCACTGTTGACTACATCGAGCGATATTGTATCAAGGAAGACTGGGATGACTTCATTGACCGGCTGGATCAATGCTTTGTCGCGAAAGACTTAGAGGGAGCCGCAAATGCCAGCAAACGCAGGGCCGTCCTCCTCATGGTCTGCGGATCACGGACATACGCACTGATCAAGGTACTACTGGCCCCGACGAAACCCGCTGAGAAAAGTTACGAAGAACTGTACGAGCTAGTTCAAAATCACCTGAAGCTGAAATGCAGTGCGCTCATGGCAAGGTACCGTTTCTATACCCACCGGTGCAGAGTAGGCTATAAGACATTGCAGCATTCATCGCTGAGAGCTAAGGCGTCTTGCTGGGCCATGCAAATTCGGGACAGTTCTTGAAGACATGTTAAGAGATGACTTTGTTTTGGGAATCAGGCACAAAGGGATTTTCTGCAAATTGCTAGTGGAGGAAAACTTGGACCTAGCCAAAGCCACACTAATTGTTCAGGCATACATGGACAGAGAGGAAGAAACAAAGCTACTCTACTCACAACTTCGGAATCACCCGGGGCCAAACACCGTGAATAAGCTAAATTAGTTGGCAGACAGGAGAAGTGCCCCCAGCTGGGTGAAGGTGACCTCTGCTCGACCTGAGATGATTCACTCATCACAACAATGGACTAATGCGAAGAGATCAGCACCTCTGAATGCAAGTCCATGAGCAAGCTGTTGGCGCTGTGGAGGGGCTCATCGAGCAAACCTGTGCAAGTTCAAACAATATGTCTGCAAGAATTGCTCAATGATGGGGCACCTCCAACGAATGTGTAAATGTACTACAACTTGATATGTAGCGGAGTATGGGAGGTCAAGCGTAGATTCTGAGGATCGCGCAGAGATGACCGAGGAGGAAGAGGTACATGGGGTGCACATGCATGAAGTGCACACCTTTACCAAGTGTCCCTCGATTATGATGAACATTAAACTGAACGGCATACCAGTACCGATGGAACTGGACACGGATGCGAGTCAATCGATCATGAGCCAGAAAGCTCAAAGTTATGGGCAAACAAGGCACACAGGCCCAAGCTGAGCCCGATCGATGCGAAGCTGCGCACCTACACTAAAAAAATTATCCCGGTCCTCGGAAGTGCAATGGTTCAGGTGCTGTATAACGGTTCTGTGCATAAATTGCCACTATGGATTGTTCCTGGAAACGGGCCCATGCTGCTTGGCAGAAGCTGGCTACAGAATTTTAACTGGAAATGGGGCGATGTAAAAGTATTATCGTCGGTGGAGAAAGCTACGTGTGCGCAGGTCTTAGACACGTTTCCGTCACTGTTCCAGCCTGGCATTGGCAGCTTCACAGGAGCCAAGGTGACAATTCACCTCAGCCCAGATGCGAGACCCGTTAACCACAAGGCCAGAGCGGTCCCTTACATGATGCGGGAGAAGTCGAGCTAGATCGGCTTCAGCGCGAAGGCATCATATCGCCAGTGGAATTCAATGACTGGGCCAGTCCCATTGTCCCCGTTCTTAAAAGTGATGGGACAATTAGAATCTGTGGAGATTATAAAGTAACCATAAACCGAGTATCGTTACAGGACCAGTACCCACTACCCCAGGCGGAGGATTTGTTCGTGACCTTGTCGGGCAGAAAGCTGTTTTCGAAATTGGACCTCACCTCGGCGTACATGACCCAGGAGCTGGCGGAATCGTCCAAGAAGCTGACGTGCATAAACACACACAAGGGGCTGTTCGTATACAACCGGTGCCCCTTCGGGATCCATTCGGCAGCGATCTTCCAACGAAACATGGAGAGCCTGCTGAAATCTGTCCTGGGAACAGTCGTCTTCCAAGACAACATCTTGATCACTGGACACGACACCGATGAACACCTCCATAACCTGGAAGAGGTGCTATGCCAACTAAATCGACTAGGTCTAAGGTTGAAATGAACCAAATGCATCTTCTTGGCACCAGAGGTGGAATTCCTGGGAAGGAGAATCGCAGCAGATGGCATCAGACCCTCAGACTCCAAGACGGAGGTGATCCAGAAGGCCCCGAGACCACGCAACACGACGGAGCTACGCTCGTTCCGAGGATTGCTGAACTACTTTGGTAACTTTCTGCCTGCTGAGCACTTTGCTTGAACCATCACATGTACTGCTCCGTAAGGGTGATGACTGGGTCTGGGGTAAAAATCAAGAAACTGCCTTTGAGAAGACCAGAAACTTCCTGTGTTCTAACAAACTACTGGAGCTGTATGATCCCTGTTGGCATCGTGTTTTAGCATGCGATGCATCATCCTACGGGATCGGGTGTGTACTTTAGCAAGCGATTGTGTCGTGTAAGCTCCAACCTGTGGTGTATGTGTCCCGCAGCCTTTCCAAGGCCGAAATGGGGTACAGCATGGTCAAAAAGGAGGCCCTAGCTTGTGTGTGTGCGGTAAAGATGCACCAGTACCTATTTGGCCGGCGGTTCGAACTAGAAACAGACCACAAGCCGCTCACGTCGTTATTCTCTCAGAGGAAAAGCATTAATGCTAACGCCACAGCTCGCATTCAGAGGTGGGCATTAACGCTGTCTGCTTATGACTACACAATCCGCCACAGACCAGGCGCCGATAACTGCGCGGATGCGCTCAGCCGACTCCCGCTCGCCACCAACGAGGGTGAAGCGGATTAGCCTGCGGAACTGGTCATGGCCATGGAAGCCTTTGAGGGTGAAGGGTCACCCATCACGGCACGCCAGATAAGAATCACTGAGCCAAGACTCACTGCTGTCCCAGGTGAAAAACTGTATATTAAGTGGAAACTGGGCAACCACGTATGGAGAGATGCATGGCGATTTTAAGCTGTTTCACCAGCGCAAAGACGAGCTACCCGTCCAGGTCGACTACATTTTGTGGGGAAATCGCGTAGTCCTGTCCAAGAAGGGCAGACATTTATTTATCCAGGATCTCCATAGTACACACCCCGGCATCGTAATGATGAAAACCATTGCGAGATCGCACGTGTGGTGGCCCGGGATCGATGCAGACTTAGAGCCGTGCGTATGCCGGTGCAACACGTGCGCGCAACTCAGCAACACACCCAGGGAAACCCCCCCTGAGCCTGTGGTCCTGGTCCTCCAAACCCTGGTCCCGTATCCACGTAGACTACGCAGGTCCCTTTCTAGGAAAAATATTCCTAGTTTTAATTGATGTTTATTCGAAATGGATCGAATGGTTTTTTTAAATTTCAAAATATACTTTATTCATATAAAACATTTGTACAGTACATTCAAAAGCAGTTCAGTACGTTTAGCTGCGGTCAGCAATCCCATACACTACATTTGGGTGCTGACGGCAGTTCCGTTCTATACATTTCCTTGCTTTTCAGTTCATGTACAATTTGGTACAATACGGGATACCTTGTAGTACATTCAACAAAAATACATGACGTGTCACTATACATTACACGGAATGGGTGACGGTACATTTACATTTTTTTTTCTTTTCAACGTGCATTGCGAAACAGACCTTACATTGTACATGGCACTACATAGGTGTTGACAGATCATGGTGCTCCATGAAATGGATCGAATGTGGGTTTTTTTTAATCGTAGCCAATCTTTCCAATTCTTTGTCAGATCACAAACGCCAGAGGTCACCTTGCACACATCAAGGATCACCCTGCGCTAATGCTCTTAGCCAAAAGGCCTAGAGCCCAAGCACCGTTCCTGGAAGTACTGCAATACCAGGTTCGTGCCATGGAGGTGGACCCCACACACCTCCGTGGAGGTGGATGGGTCAATCCACCCACCACCTATTTCCAAAAAGCATAGGAGAACCACCTTCCTGATCCAGGGAGAACCACGTTGGGGTCATGGTTACTCCCCTGTCAGGTCAGTTACGCATGATCTTAGCCAAAAGGCCGAGAAGCGATATGTTTTTTTTTTTGAAATTCGTAGCCAATCGTTCCAATTCTTTGTCAAATCACAAACGCCAGAGGTCACCTTGGGCCCATTCAAGGATCACTCTGCGCCAATGCTCTTAGCCAAAAGGCCTAGAGCCACTGCACCGTTCCTGGAAGTACTGCAATACCAGGTTCGTGCCATGGAGGTGGATGGGTCAGGTCCCCCACACACCTCCGTGGAGGTGGATGGGTCAAGCCACCCCACCCACCTCCTGTTTCCAAAAAAGCAAGCATATACCTTCCTGACGAGGGAGAAACCACCCGGAGGTCATGGTGGCTGGTCAGGTCAGTTACGCATGATCTTAGCCAAAAGGCCGAGAAGGTTATAATGTCATCCAGCACATCCACCGCCACAATAGAGAGCCTTTGGACAATGATCACCACCCATGGCCTGCCCAATGTCCTTGTTAGTGACAATGGCCCATGCTTTACGAGTTCCGAATTTCGCGAATTTATGTGTTGTAACGGCATAAAGCATGTCGGGTCGGCCCCGTTCATACCAGCCTCCAATGGCCAAGCTGAACGCCAGTACAGATCATAAAGCAGGGCATGCAGCGAGTGACGGAAGGCCCCTTGCAGACCTGTCTGTCTCGCGTGCTGCTTGCATATTGGACAAGGCCCCACTCACTCACAGGGGTTCCGCCCGCCGAACTCCTCATGAAGAGGACCCTCAAAACAAGGCTGTCTCTCGTGCAGCTGATTTTAAGTGAGATTGTCGAAAACCGACGTCTTAAGCAATGTACATATCATGATCGCAACTCGAATGCGTTGTATCAATGTCGATAACCCTGTTTTCGTGTTGAACTTTGGTACGGGCCCCAAGTGGCTCACAGGCACTGTCGTAGCTAAAGATGGGAGTATGGAATTCGTGGTGAGACTCACCTGCAAGAAGCACATCGATCAAACCAAATTGAGGTTCACCGATGATCCAGAACAGCTGGATGACTCCAGTGACATTGACTTCCAAACACAAGCAACAGAACCAACGGTTCACCAAGAGACAGAACGACCCGAGCTGCAGCACTGCAAGACAGCGATACTCCAGTCAGGCCACCCACACCCAGCGTCCAACTCAGATGCTCAACCAGAGAGCGCAGACCCGCGGTCAGGCTTGACCTGTAAACCGCATCTAAGACTTGGGGGGTGGGGGGAGGGAAGGAAGAAGTGGTTGTGTCGTATTTGCAGCCATACTCTGTGTACCATGCATTGTACCATGTAATTACATGTAATAGCCAACAGATGGCGAAAGCTCGGGAGGCACACATGCTCGTGCTGCCTCCCTATATAAAGCAGGCTCCCCTGCAGTGCTCACTTTTGGAGTTTACATTAAACCTGAAGGTCACAAGGTGATCAGCTCCAGCATGGGCCACGTGTGATTTATTACAGTAATAAGCATACATATTAACCCCCATATCTAAGGAGGATTGGAAGATTATGACTAGTACCTTTGGAATTTCCACCTTTACTTCCCTCAGCATCCTAGGATGCTTATCTACTTTAAATACAGCCAGCCTTTCTAGTGCCTCCTCTTAATCAATTTTTATCCCATCCAGTATCTCAACTATCTCATCTTTCCCTATGACTTTGGCAGCATCTTCCTTGGTAAAGACAGATGCAACGTACTCATTTAGTACCTCTGCCTCCATGCGTAGGTCTCCTTTTAGTCCCTAATCAGCCCCACCCTTCCTCTTACTACCCATTTACTATTTATATGCCTATAGAAGACTTTTGGATTCTCTTTTAGCTGCCAATCTAGTCTCATAATCTCTCTTTGCCCCTCTTATTTCCTTTTTCACTTCCCCTCTAAACTTTCTATATTTAACCTGGTTCTCACTTGTATTCTCAACCTGACATCTGTCATATGCCGACTTTTTCTGCTTCATTTTAATCTCTAACTCTTTCGTCATCCAGGGAGCTCTGTCATTGGTTTCCCTACCATTCCCCCTCATGGAAATGTACCTCGACTGTACCCGAACCATCTCCTCTTTAAAGGCAGTCCATTGTTCCACTACAGTTTTACTTGCCAATCTTTGATTCCAATTTACCTGGGCCAGATCATTCTCAACCCACTGAAATTGGCCTTCCTCCAATTAAGTATTTTACTCTAGGTTGCTCCTTGTCCTTTTCTGTAGCTAATCTTATGATCATTGTTCCCTAAATGTTCCCCCTATTGAATCTTGCTCCACTTGACCTCCCTCATTCCCCAGAACCAGATCCAGCAATGCCTCCTTCCTCATTGGGCCAGAAACATACAGATCATGAAAGTTCTCTTGAATACCCTTCAGAAATTCTTCCCTCTATCTTCCCTTACACTATTATTATCCCAGTCTATATTATCACTACTCTATAGTTCTTTCACCTCTCTAATTTCCCTGCAAATTTGTTCCTCTATATCCTTCCCATTAGTTGGCGGCCTATACAATATCTCTAGTAGTGTCATGGCACCTCTATTGTTTCTTAACTCTGACCAAGTAGATTTTGTCCTTGACCTCTCCAGGACATCCTCTCCAACACTCCTTTTAATCAATACTGCCACTCCACTTCCTTTCTTTCCTTCCCTATCTTTCCTGAACATCTTATATCCAGGAATATTTAGTTCCCAATCCTGCCCTTTTTTGAGCCAGATCTCTGTTATTGCCACGACATCACATTCCCATGTGGCTATTTACACCTGCAGCTCATCAACCTTATTTACCACGCTTCATACGTTTACACACAGGCACTGTAAACCCATCTTAGACCTTGTGTTCTCTATTAATTTGACCCCACCTAATACCATACTATTTCTTACTCTAGTGCTATCTGTCTCTCCCAATCCTTTGTGCACCTTATTTCTCCCTTCTCATGCTACATCCTGGTGCCCATCCCCCTGCCAAATTAGTCTCTTAGCACTGGTAACAGCCAACATTAAGTTTAACAAGTTTCCAAATGATCAAATGGGAATAACCACAGCCTGTGTGAAACCCAAATGGTGTAAAATTATCTCTTGGAGGTGGTCTCATGGATAAGGACAAGGATAGGCCTGGAATAAAAGTTCCGAATTGGGGAAAAGCTAATTTTGCTAAATTAAAGAGTGATTTGGCCACAGTGGACTGGAAACAGCTACTTGTGGGTAAATCGGTGTCAGAACAGTGGGAGGTATTCAAGGAGGAGATCCAGAAGGCTCAGGCCAAACATGTGCCCTTAAAGAAAAAAGCTGGGGAAAATAATTCTAGAGCCCCCTGGATGTCTAGGGACTTACAGGGGAGGATTAAGAAAAAAAGGGACGCTTATGTCACATATCAATGGCTTTATAATCTTTAGAGAAATATAGAAAGAAAAGAGGTAAAATTAAAAAGGATATTAGGAATGCTAAGAGAGATAATGAGAAATTCTTGGCCAGTAAAATTAAGGAAAACCCTAAGATGTTCTATAAATATATTAAGAGTAAGAGGGTAACTAAAGAAAGCATAGGGCCTATTAGAGACCATGAGGGTAATCTTTGTGAGGAGGCGGAAGATGTTGGTAGGGTTCTTAACGAATACTTTGCATCTGTTTTCACAAAGGAAAGAGGCAATGCAGATATTGCTATAGAGGAGGAGTGTGATATTCTGGATGAAATAAATACAGTGAGAGAGGAAGTATTAAGGGGTTTAGCAGCTTTGAAAGTAGATAAGTTCCCAGGCCCGGATGAAATGCATCTCAGGTTGTTGAGCGAAGTAAAAGAAAAAATAGCAGAGGCCTTGACCATCATTTTCCAGTCCTCTTTGGATATGGGCATGGTGCCGGAGGATTGGAGGACTGCTAATGTGGTCCCCTTGTTTAAGAAGGGAAAAAGGGATAGGCTGAGTAATTACAGGCCTGTCAGCCTAACCTCAATGGTGGGAAAATTATTGGAAAAAATCTTGAAAGACAGGATAAATCTGCATTTGGATAGGCAAGGATTAATTAGGGACAGTCAGCACGGATTTGTTAAGGGAACATCGTGTTTAACTAACCTGATTGAATTTTTTGAGGAGATAACCAAGAGGGTCGGTGAGGGTACAATATAGTATATATGGACTTTAGCAAGGCTTTTGATAAGGTCCCGCATGGTAGACAGGTCATAAAGGTTAAAGCCCATGGGATCCAGGGCAAAGTGGCAAGTTGGATCCAAAATTGGCTTGGAGGTAGGAAGCAGAGGGTAATGATGGATGGATGTTTTTGTGACTGGAAGGAAGTTTTGAGTGGGGTTCCGCAGGGCTCAGTACTGAATCCCTTGCTTTTTGTGGTATATGTCAATTACTTAAATTTGAATATAGGAAGTATGATTAAGAAGTTTGCAGACGGCACTAAAATTGGCTGTGTGGTTGATAATGAAGAGGTAAGTCATGGGCTGCAGAAGGATATCAATCTACTGGTCAGGTGGGCAGAGCAGTGGCAAATGGAATTTAATTCAGAGAGTGTGAGGTGATGCACTTTGGGAGGACTAATAAGGAAAGGGTATACACATTAAGCAGTAGGCCACTTAATAGAGTAGATGAACAAAAGGACCTTGGAGTGCTTGCCCATAGATCCCTGAAAGTAGCAGGCCAGGTGGATAGGTAGTTAAGAAGGCATACGGAATGCTTGCCTTTATTGGCCAAGGCATAGAATATAAGAGCAGGGAGATTATGCTTAAATTGTATAATACTTTGGTTAGGCCACAGCTGGAGTACTGTGTGCAGTTCTGGTCGCCGTATTATAGGAAGGACATGATTGCACTAGAAAGGGTGCAGAGGAGATTTACTAGGATGCTGCCTGGAATGGAGAATCTTAGTTATGAGGACAGATTGGATAGGCTGGGTTTGTTCTCATTGGAACAGAGGAGGTTGAGAGGAGACCTCATCGAGGTGTACAAAATATTGAAGGGCCTGGACATAGTGGATAGTAAGGGTCTATTTCCATTGGTGGAGGGGGCTATTATGAGGGGGCATAGTTTTAAGGTGGTTGGTGGAAGGCTTAGAGGGGATTTGAGAAGGTGCTTCTTTATGCAGAGGGTTGTGGGGATCTGGAACTCGCTGCCTGGAAGAGTGGTGGATGCAGAAACCCTCACCACTTTTGAGAGATGGTTGGATGGGCACTTAAAGTGTCGAAACCTGCAGGTTTATGGACCTAGAGCTGGTAATTGGGACTCGACTAGATGACCTTTCATTGGTCGGCGCAGATATAATGGTAAGTGCTGCAGGGAATAGAATATGCCAGTGTGATTTGGACTAGTTTTGATCGGCTGGATGGGTCGGAGAGGAATTTTCCCAGATTTTTTTCTCCCTAAATTGGCCTGGGTTTTTAATCTGGTTTTTGCCTCTCCCAGGAGATCACATAGCTCCAGTTGGGGTGGAGTGCAGATGTTTTTAGTATAAGGGATGTTGCAGTGGTTGGGGCAGACTGGTTGGGCTGGGTGCTCTTTGCCTTTCCGTTATTGTTCATGGGTTTGTATGTAACCTTTAGGGCTGCTGACGAAGGGCCGTGTGGCTTTGTCGGCCGGCGCAGACACAATGGGCCGAAATGGCCTCCTTCTGTGCTGTAAATTTCTATGTTTCTATGTTATCTTTAGTGCAGTTGGAGTCAGATCATTGCCCTGAGTCCAAAGGTATACTGCTGCGATTGTGTCGATTGCATTTAAAACTACTTCACCTCGACACAGAAGTGGTAGTATACCAGCATGGTTGAATTACTAAGCAAATAAAGATATTGTAGCAGCATGGGAGAGGAGATGATTGAGTGGACTTGGTGGGAAGTCTCTGTTCCCCTGATGGCATCCTATTTATACTACCACCTGACTTAATGGTGAAGTAGATTGCTTTGTATTGATGGACTGGTTAGTTAGACCATCATCCTCCACTTCACCACTAGCTAAATGTTAGGTTAACCAGGAAAGATCAATACCCATAGTGCACAATTAAATGGATCTTTTTGGTCAATTAACATTTTTTTCATTTTTAAAATGATTTTCTTTATGGACACAACCGTAGCCCATCATGAATACATGGTCAAGAAAATGTATTTTTATCTTTCAATGGTTATAATTTTCATCCTGATTTAGGTATGTAAATTAATATGTGCTCCTTCCTCTTGTTTTTGCAATGGTGTTTGGTTTCAGTTTAGTCAAAAAATACACAGATAACATGTTTTGTATCCTACCCAGCTCCTTCCTTATTGCAAACACAGGATTCTGTAATTAAACCTCAAAAAAACATCAATACGGAAACCAGAACACACACTTTGTATTTAACTGGTTACAAAAGCAGTAGAACAATTCTGTTTAAACTGGAAATATGATCAAAATTTCATACTGGCATGCCTAAAAGTAATTTACACTCAGGTTATAAACCAGTTTTAGGTGTATGTTCAATAGATTCCATGTGTACTGGAGGGGCTATAGAGGAGTAGGTAACCTCTTTCACATTTTCTTGATTCGCCCCCTTTCCCAAGAGTATCTGTGCTAGATTTGTATTGAGAAGAGTCAAGGACATTACTGTGCTCTCTTATCACCTTTAACTTCCTTTTTTAGGAGTCCCTTAGGAAAGCCTATTTGATTCCTGAATGGCCCATCAAATAAACATTTTCCGTTACACTGCTGTTGTAGTACAGTCCCCACTAGCACATCGGTAAGTATAGGGGATTGCATTGTCCAAAATAGCCAACGTGCTTCATATGTTTTGAGCGGTGCCTTTATAATTGACAGCTATGGTGATGACAATTGTTTAGCGCCATTTTCCAATACAGTGGCAGCCCATTAGAAGTGTGGACGGTATAAGTGGTGGGTACTGTACTTCAGTCATGTGGCACTTGGTGCACTGTCTTTTCAGGCCGATTGGTTCAGAAGACTTAAGACTTGGGGAAATAACCCAGTTGGAGAAGAGGAGATTTACATTTTGGTTGTAGCAGGATAAATTTCTTCAGTCGTAGTCTCCTCTAATACCATTTTGGTGCCTAATCTGGTTTGACAAGGACAGCCTCATTTCCTCCTGTTGTTGAGGGAGATAACAGGGGAAAGGTTCTGGAATTCCGAGCTCTTCCCTCTCATTTCCTGTGGGTTTCAGTGACCCTGAGACCTATGCTTGTCAATGTGTAATTATCCATGCAGATATGTATTTGATGCTAGGATGGGAACTAATGATCGCTCTCTTATTTACACCCTTATCCAATGGGTGATTAAATCAACCCATTCCCCAGAATAGGATAAAATTCATTGCAGATAATGATATGATGGGCCTTCACTGTCATATTACATGATAGTGACGGGTTCCTTTGGAGTAGAAATTTCAGAAACCGATGGCCATACTTATTAAAGTCAGTCCTCTGAGCGCTTCTAATTCTATCTTTTGTTTACAGAGGCAACATTGATCCTTTTAATGTTACTGTTATTAAAATTGAGACTTTACAGTCAAATATTAATTTGAAGTTACTTAATTCAAATGATCAATAATTCAATTTTCTTAGTATTAAATTCCCACTTAGTTATGATGTATATGTTGCTTAATGCAAATTATTTGATAACTCGGGTCCTTTCTCATTTAAAAAAAATGACTGAATTAGAACTAAAGGACCAATTTACAGCACAGGAGAGACTATTCGGCCCATTGTGTCTGTGCTGGCTTTTTGCTACAGCAGTCTAAAACTAATCACATTGTCCCAGGAGTAGACTGTATTTGCATTTTCAAACATTGTGCTTACATTATGAAGGTTTGCAAAAGTCTTAAGTAAATTTTCAGATATAACAGAAATCCAAAAATACCCCATGATAGAATAATGACCTATCTCTTCCTCTGCTCATGTTGAAATAATTAGCCCTGCATAGACTCACATTGTATGTTAATAACAATTGCTAGTGTCAAAAAGAAATATAGAATTGATTGATTGCCAACTTAAATAAAAACAAAGAGCTGGAAATACACAGCAGATTCGTCAGCATCTGTAAAGTAACAAAACGAGTTAATATTCCAGGTTTGGGCCTTTTATTGAAACTGATTGGAAGGCCTGCACCTTGGCACATTAAACTGTCTTTTCTCTTTTCAAATGTTAACCAATCCACTACACAATTCCAGCATTGCAGTATGACTACCAATCAGTTATAGTGTGGTGAAAATAGAAATTCCTAAGGGTGATCATTGTATCTGCAATAGAAGACTTTGTAAGATGTCCTGCTCTCATATGAGCAGTATGGTTATTTGTCAAGCAGCAGGCTTTCAGAATCTGATTGTCTATTGGCCAAGTGTAGGCTTCTAATTATTTCTCAAATGTATTGTTTCTTATGTGTCAGCTTTAGCTCTGAGGCTGTTGTTTCAAGCCCTACTCCAGAGACTTGAGTATATAGTCTAGGCTGATGCTTCAGCGCAGTACTGACTTTCATTTGAGATATTAAACCGAGGATGCGTCTATTTGTACTAATTGGCTGTCCATTTTCACAAGACCTACTGCTGATTGGTCCCCTTGGAGGATAAGTCACACCCTGAAGTTCCTCTGGAATGTGTAACTGGAACTGCCCAGCCCAAGTTTTGACTGACTTTCCAATTTGAAATTCGATCCATTTTGACTTCAGAAGCCACAGAGGATCGATCTCCCCAAAAGCCACCAAGTTCCAGCCAAAGTCCCTTACGCCAGCGCAAGTGCATGACCTTACCCTGCCCCCCTTCTCCTCCCCTCCACACTCCCACCATAGATGGGGCATTGTGTACGGATTGTTAACAGGTTTATTGGGTATTAGGTGAATAGTGAACATCGTGACTTCTGGATTTCATCCACTCCAATGATATCCCTTGTAACACACGCACTGAGCTTGCACACACCAGGGGGTTGGAAGAACGTGATCCATCTTCCCTGAGTTCCCTCTCTCCCCTCCGAGTCCCCTCCCCCAGTCTCGATCTCTCTCCCCGCCTCCCCAAGCTCTCTCTCTCCCTAAGCGCTCATTCTCTCTCTCTTCCCCCCCCAGTTCCCAGTCTCTCTCTTCCCCCCCCCGCTCCCAGTCTCTCTCTTCCCCTCCCCCCCGCTCCCAGTCTCTCTCTTTCCCCCCCCGCCCCCAGTCTCTCTCTCTTCCCTCCCGACCCCAGTCTCTCTCTCTTTGCCCCCCCGCCCCCAGTCTGTCTCTCTCTATCCCCCCCCTGTCCCCAGTCTCTCTCTCTTCCCCCCCCCGCTGTAAAGTCCTGTCCCCTCAGTACAGATTCACACGAGGCATATAGTGAAGTCAAGGTCACTCTGGACCTGCACCTTTATTTCACAGCTCTGGAATGCTGCATTTGCCTGAGACCTGTCCTTATATACCTGTCTCTTGCAAGTGCACCCCTGGTGGTAAGGTATGCTGGTGGTTACAGGTCATATCTTATTACAGTCATATATAGCATGTTAGGATACAGTTATATATAATAATGTAAGATACATGACATCACCCTGCTCCAAGGTCTTATTGTCTTTGTAGGTTCAGTCTCTCAGGTGGTCTACGCTCTCGTGTGGAGCGTCTGAGTTGTGGTTCAGTTGTTTGCCTTGGGGTCTGTTTTTCTTTGGGTGTGGTTGCTGGTATCTCGCCTGGGCTGTCTGTTTCGATTGGTGTGATTGTTGTTGACTCGCCTGGACTGTCTGTTGAGATTGCCCTTTCCTCAGGTTGTTCCCTCTGCCTGTCCACCAGGTGTGATGCGAGTTCCACATCGTAGTCTGCCTCTGGTTCCGCAGTGTTGTTGGCAAATCTGCTTTTGACTTGGTCTATATGCCTCCGGCAGGTTTTGCCATTGTCCATTTGTACTACCAGTAGCCTGTTTCCTTCCTTGCCCGTTACTGTCCCTGCAAGCCATTTGGGACCCCTGCCATAGTTTAGTACAAACACTTTGTCCCCTATCTCATTCCATCTCCCCCTCGAATTTCTGTCATGGTACTCAGTCAGCTTACGGCGCTTTGCCTCAACGATTTCGTGCATGTCTGGGAGGATTAATGAGAGCCTTGTTTTTAAAGTCCTTTTCATCAACAGTTGTGCGGGGGGGGATCCCAGTCAGTGAGTGCGGATGAGATCTGTATGCCAGCAGCAGTCGCGACAGGCGACCCTGCAGCGTGGGACCTTGGATTTTAAGCATGCCTTGTTTAATGATTTGCACTGCTCTCTCCGCCTGGCCGTTGGAGGCCAGCTTGAACGGTGCTGTCTTGACGTGATTTATGCCGTGGTCAATTATAAAGTCTTGGAATTCTGCGCTGGTGAAGCACGGACCATTGTCACTGACCAATATGTCAGGGATTCCGTGCGTTGCAAGCATGGTTGCGAGGCTCTCCACAGTGGTGGCGGTTGTGCTCGAGTTTAAAATGGTGCATTCCATCCACTTTGAAAATGCATCTACAACTACGAGGAACATTTTGCCCATGAATGGGCCCGCAAAGTCTACGTGCACCCGCGACCACGGTTTGGTAGGCCAGGGCCAGGGGCTCAGTGGAGCCTCCCTGGGGGCATTGCTGAGTTGGGCACAAATGGTGCACCTTCGGACGCAGAGCTCCAAGTCCGCGCCAATACCAGGCCACCAGACGTGGGATCTGGCTATGGCCTTCATGAGAACAATCCCCGGGTGCTCGCGATGGAGCTCCCGGACAAATGCCTCTCTGCCTCGTAGAGGCATGACTACTTGGCTGCCCCACATCAGGCAGTCTGCTTGTAGTGATAGCTCATGCATGCACCTGTGAAAAGGTTTTAATTCCTCGGGGCAGGCATCGTGAGCCTCTGCCCAGTCACCGTTTAGGACACATCTTTTTACTAAGGATAGCGTGGGGTCGCTGGCCGTCCAGTCTCTGATTTGGCGAGCCGTCATGGGCGAACCTGTGGTCTCAAAAGCATTGATTGCCATGACTATCTCACAGTCCTGTTCATCAGACCCTTCTGTGGTCGCCAGGGGTAGCCTACTGAGCGCGTTGGCACAGTTGTCTGTGCCTGGTCTGTGCCTTATGGTATAGTCGTAGGACGCCAGCATGAGTGACCACCGTTGAATTCGCGCCGAGGCATTGGCGTTTATTGCCTTGCTCTCGGATAGGAGGGACGTGAGGGGCTTGTGGTCGGTTTCTAACACGAAGTTGGCCCCGAAAAGGTATTGGTGCATGTTTTTGACACCGCACACGCACGCACGCGAGCGCCTCCTCCTCTACCATTCCGTACCCGCGCTCTGCCCGCGAAAGTGACCTGGAGGCATAAGCTATGGGTTGTAATTTGCCCACACTGTTGACATGTTGCAAAATGCACCCGACCCCATATGCTGACGCATTGCATGTGAGAACTAGCTTTTTACCTGGGTCAAAGAAAGTCAAAACACTGTTGGAACACAGAAGGTTGCATGCCTTATTGAAGGTGCGTTCCTGGGCTTCCCCCCAAACCAATCGCACTCCTTCCTGAGTAGCATGTGGAGAGGCTCCAGCAGCACGCTTAAGTTCTGCATAAAGTTCCCAAAGTAATTGAGTAGCCCGAGAAAGGCACGCAGTTCTGAGACATTCCAGGGCCTGGGTGCCAGGTTAATTGCTTCTGTTTTGAACTCTGTTGGGCGGATTCCATCAGCGGCAATCCTTCTGCCCAAAAATTCAACCTCGGGTGCGAGAAACAGGTACTTGGATTTCTTGACTCGTAGGCCTACCCGATCCAACTGCTTTAGTACTTCCTCCAAATTACGGAGATGGGAGTCGGTGTCCATGCCCGTGATAAGTATGTCGTCTTGAAATACAACCGTCCCCGGGATGGACTTGAGCAGACTCTCCATGATGCGCTGGAATATGGCAGCTGCCGACCTGATGCCGAATGGGCATCAATTGTACATGAAAAGGCCTCGATGTGTGTTGATGGTGTTGAGTAGCTTGGATTCCTCGGTCAATTCTTGCGTCATATACGCAGATGTGAGGTCTAATTTTGAGAAAAGTTTATCTCCAGCCAATGTGGCAAATAAGTCCTCCGCTCTGGGCAGCGGGTACTGGTCCTGTAGGGAGACTCTGTTTATGGTAGATTTGTAGTCCCCACAGATTTGTAAGGATCCATCAGGCTTCATGACTAGGTCGATGGGACTTGCCCAGTCGCTAAATTCCACAGGTGATATAATGCCTTCCCGCAGAAGCCTGTCTAGTTCGTGTTCAATCTTTTCCCTCATCATATAGGGTACAGCTCTGGCCTTGTGATGGACCGGTCTAGCATCCTGTGTGATATAGATTTTGACTTTGGCCCCTTTCAGCCAGGTGTGGGCACTTTCAAAAGAGATGTTCAAATCGCTTTATAACTGTTGAGCAGGAGGTCCGTTCCTCTAATGACATGGCATGGACATCATCCCATTTCCAGTTTAGTTTTGCCAGCCAGCTTCTCCCCAGCAGTGCTGGGGGGTCTCCAGGGACAATCCACAGGGGAAGTCGGTTCACTGTCCCTTTGTGTGTGATTGTAGGGGAGGACGAAAACCCCCTCATTTTACCAGAAGGAAAAGGGCTGTGGGATCAGTCTGTGCTGTGAATTGAAACCGATACAGTTTGACCTTGGCAGAGCAGTGATTGGATGGGGGAGGACACTGGAGGGCCAATGGTGGGACAGAGTCAGCCCGAAGCATGGGGCTTTCAAGCCAATGGGAGAGCACTTGCTCAAAAACTGTGGGACTGACTCACAGCCATTATCGGACTATTGTCTTCCCCATGTTTACACTATGGAAGGAAATTATGCAGACCTTCAGAAAACTAGGGAACCCAAAACAACCCAAGGGCCTACACAATGGCTACAGGAGGCCAACCCAATTAACACCTACTCAAACTTTGAGTAGGTTAGAAAATTGAATTGGAGGAAAATTATGCCGACCTTCAGAAACCATGGAACCCAAAACAACCCAAGGGCCTACACAATGGCTACAGGAGGCCAACACAATCAACACCCACTCAAATCTTGAGTAGGTTAACATCAGTGGAAAAAACCAGCAATAATCTAAAACTGCTGCATTTTTCAAAATCACAAAGCCCACCAATGGGAAGAATCGATTTCAGCAGGAGAGGAGGACTGGATAATCTGGCTATAAAAATGGGTTTCTGACGTAGCGTGTGTGGTTCCCTGCCCTCGTGATCCAACAACCAGCAAGCCTCTCGACACTGAAGGAAAACCAGTGTCCGAAGACACTGAAGATAGAAGAAACAAACCACCAGACTTGCAGAAGGCACAATAGTGAGTATAACCTTTGGTCCCCGGAGCTCCCAACTCAGTTAGGCCAGGAAAGGTGGGAGGTTGGGCATTGTACTGCTAAACTTGTGTAAGATTTTCATTGTGTCCTTTTAGTGGGATTTAGGGGGATTGTTTTATTGGTGTATTGCTGTTTGTTGAGATACACCTTGTCAACTAAATTGGAAGCCTAAGTTCCTCTTGGAATCACCTTGTCTCAGTTCTATTGTATTACATCTCCTGATCGTGAGTCTTATGTCAGAACAGTGTAAGGGAAGCTAGGAGCACCTTGAAAACGCTCAACTGTGTGTCACAGGCTGGGGAAGAAGGGGTTAGGAGTGTTTGACACTCACAGGTGCCCCACAGGCTAGGCATAAGCTGTGGGGACGCACAAGTCTCAAAACCCCCTTCATAAGCTGTGAACACAGTCTCTCCAGGGGTGCTCTTGCAGCACTCAGGGTACCTCACAGGCCAGTCATAAGCTGTGAGGGCAGAAGCCCAGAGAGAGACACCCAAGGCACAAAAACACTCCCTGAAAACCCCTTACAGAACATGGTGACCGTAGCAGATCATAAGCAAACAGGAGATGTTAATATAACAGATGAGGTGATAAGAGAGGAAACTAAAATGGAGGAGAGAATTTCCTCATACATTTTTGGCAAAGTGAATTTCGCCAAACCTTGGGTGCAAGCCCTCACAAGGGCAGAGTGCCCAGTGGATGCTGCTGCCCAGTGGACAGCAGGGAAGGACTACAACCACAGGGTGGAAAAGGCCATCTGGCTTATCTGCCTCACCCGCCAAGTCCGAAAGCTCGACCAGCGGGTGAAGGACTTGGAACAGAGTCTTCAGAAATCAGAGGAGCTCTCTGCTATCCGGGCTGCGGTTGGGGACAACCTCCTGGCCGAATTAGCTGAGGAGCAGCAAAGGAACCGGCAGTTGGAGGAGACCTTCCAAAATAGCCGGGACTATCTTCAGTGTCAGGTCACTGAGGCCAAGGGTAGTGAGGGGTCCCTCTGGGAACAGAACTCTCGGTACACCCAGAAAATTTGGGAACTAGAGAATAAATTAAAAGATGTACAGGCAGCCTATAAAGTGGCCAGTAGCAGTGAGTTTGCAGATCACGGTCCCTGCCAGGAGAGGATTAAAACTCTCACCCACGCTCTATCCCAGGCAAAGGGGATGGTCGCCCTGAAAGGACCCGGAGGGTCCACAGGGGACAAAGGAGAGTATTGGGGGGTAGAGGAGAATCCAAAGGTAAGATACGCCCGACCACCTCCTGAGGCTCCGGTGGGGTACCAGGAGGAGCGGAGCATGCAGGTAGTAGCATACCCAGGGCTAGGGGCATGACCAATGTGTCCCACTCGGCAGCAGGGATGTGAGGCTCCAACCGAGGGTCAGTTAATGGCTGGATCAGGCGACCAGGCACTGTCTGCTGCACCGGGTATGGTGGGACAGCTGGAGGTAGAGGGACCAGCGCAGAAAGATCCTGAACAAGGGCGGATGTGCCCGGTCAGGCAGTGCAAGTACGGTCCTCCACAGGCAGGTGGCCAAGGTCGGGGAGCGCTGGAGAGCGACTTTATTATTCCCCATGGAGTTCAATTACTCAGGGCCATGGTGGCCCATTTGGCCAAACTCACTCGCAGCGGGGACCCATCTATCCACTTCATAGAGGTGATGCAGGCAGGGGAAATTAATGGGTGCGACGAGGAAGAGACAGCCAAGCTGCTGCTCTTCTCTCTGGACAGCAAATTGTACCAGGCCCTATCGGCAGAATGCTGGAGGGGACAGCGTACATTTACTGAGGTCCAGAGGGCCGTCCTTGAGGCTATGGGCTTCGATGACGGCAGTCCTTACGAACGGGTCGAAAGGACAAGGCAGCTCGCAGGGGAAATCCCTCAGGTGTTTGCGGACAGGCTGTGGGTGGTATACCACGCAGCCTGTGGGGAGCTCCTCGACCGGGCGAATCTTTCCACGCTACAGACTGGCCGCTGGCTGAGGATGCTGGTGGCAAACTGCTTGCCCCGGCTCAAGGCCAGGGCAGAACTGTGGTTCGATTCCCGAGACCCCAACGAGGAAGCAGTGGTCAGGCAACTGGCACTGGTCCAACGGAATGGAGGAGGGGAGGAGGAGAAAACCTCCAAAGGTCGAGTAAATGAAGTAAAACCCAACTCGATTCCCAAAAGGGAATGGCACCAGGAGGGTGGCCGCTCGATTGATAAGGAGGAAGTGTGCTTCGGGTGTGGGAAAGCTGGGCATTTTAAAAGGGATTGCAGGAGCCCAGTAAAGAGATATGGGGGGAGAAGTCCTTCAGGAGCCGCCCAGAGTGGGGGAAGTGGAGGGAGCTCCTCACCATCCCTTGACCAGATAGTAGCTGCAGTGAGGACAGCGCTGGAGGGGACTGGGAAGGTAGCCACGGCAACAGGCAGGGAAGCACCAGCAACCCTGCCAGTACAGAGGCCGTGACTAGCCCAGACCCAGCCTGCATACCTGTGCCCACTAGAATACGACCCCTGGGGACGACCCTGGGTTAAGATAGAGTTTGAGGGTGTATTGGGTACTTACCTTTTGGACACTGGTGCTTCCAGCACGATAGTCCATTCGGAGGACCCCGCAACCTCACCTCTATCAAACGGCGTGCCGTATCAACTAGTTGGGTTCACAGGAAATGAGAAGGCTGGGTTTTTCTCAGTCCCGCTCGCAGTTCGTTTAGGAGCACTCCAAACACAATGGAAGTGCGTCCTGATGAACTTGGAGCAGGTGGGAAAAGGGATCTTGGGGGCTGATTTCATCATCGCTCACCAGATCCTAGTAGACTTGAGGAATCACTGTCTATGGGGCACAGTGGGCATGGGAGCAGAGGGAGAAGTCATGGTTATTGATAAGAAACAGGGAAAAGGGACTCTGTGTACAATGAAGCCAAAAGTGGGTTACGACCTGGAGGTTCTGGTCGGTAACACCCCGGCCGAGTACCGGGCCTATGTGCAAGCAAATCTTGCAGCATTTGCCACCTATAAACACGATTGTGGGAGAGTCACAGGAGTGGAAGTTAGAATAGATGGGGATCCTATGTCCCACCCGCAAAAGCAGTATGGCTTTCCCCGAGAGGCAGAAGCAGACTTGGAGACAGCTTTAAGCTCGCTTGTCGAGCAGGGTGTTTTGAGACCCATAGCCACCCATGTCAACTCCCCGCTTTGGCCGGTTAGGAAACCAGACAATTCTTGGCGGGCTACGGTGGATTTATAGGGTGCTCAATAAAAACATCCCAGCTTGTGCTCCCACAGTAGCGGCGGTTGCGGATCTGATAGGGGAAATTCCTGCAACCACAACCACGTTCACAGTGTTGGACATATCCAACGGGTTCTGGTCTATCCCTGTACGGAGGGAAGACCAGTACAAGTTTGCCTTCACCTTCCGGGAACAGCAGTATACATGGAGCTGCCTCCCACAGGGCTTTCATAATAGTCCCAGCATCTTTCACCAATGCATGGTGAACTGCTTAAAAGGTTTCAGCCAACCACACCAGCTGGTCCAGTATGTGGACGACCTGTTGTTGTTCACAGACAGCAGTGAGGAACACGGTCCACTGTTGGCTGAACTGCTGGTCTTACTGAAGGAAGGGGGTTTTAAAGTTAACCCCAAGAAAGCCCAGCTAGGTCTAGGAGAGGTAAAATTCCTGGGCCTGACGATAAGGGCAGGAGAAAGGGCCATTGATGAGGCTAGAAGAAAGGCAGTGCAGGAACTCCCTGTCCCTAGGGATGTGTCGGGGGTAAGGTCTTTCCTGGGAATCACTGGCTACTGTAGGGACTTCATCGAGGACTATGCAGCCACTGCCGCCCCTCTGCTCAGACTCCTACATAAGGGGGTCGAGTGGGAATGGGACGAGGGCTGTGAGGCAGCATTTGTCCGTCTTAAGAGAGACCTGCAGGTAGCACCAGCCCTAGGGGCAATTGATGGGGTGGCAGGAATTCTTCCTGGAGGTGGCAGCCAGTGGCGACAGCTTAAGTGCAGTGTTGCTCCAGGGGCGAAACGGTCAGCTGAGACCAGTGGTGGACTCCTCCAGGGCCCTCACGGAGGTAGAAAAGGGATACTCCAATTGTGAGAGGCACTTGCTTGCCACCCACTGGGCAGTAAAGAGAGCTCAGATCTTTACCGGAATATCCCCCATTACACTCCTCACCCATCATATCCCGACGCAGATGCTGTTGGATGGGAGGATTAAGGACGGGACAGTGAGCAGTGTTAGAATCACTCGCTGGACTCTCCTCCTCTCCCAAATGACTTTAAAGGTCAAGGGATTCTGTGAGCCCAGGCTCGCAGCAAATTTAATCTATCCAGGGCAGCCGCATCGATGCTCTGTGGAGGGAGTATGGGACATTAACTTTGGATTTCGGGCAGGGATACACCCCACAGGCCGCGAAATCTACGTTGATGGCTCCAGTTCAGTGTCCGCGGGTACAAGACTCACGGGCTGTGAGTTTGGGATCCCAAGGCAGGGATTGCCTTGGCTCTTAAACTCCCATGCACCCTGAGCGCCCAGCAGGTGGAACTCTCGGCGGTGATGTATGTGGTCACACACCCCGAGGAATTCCCTACCCCATACACGATTTGCTCGGACAGCATGTTCACTTGCAATTCGTGTACAGAGTATCTGGCGATTTGGTCACGCCGGGGGTACATCTCTGCGGATGGGAAGCCCCTTGTGACCAAACCACTGCTAGAAAAGATCGTGGCTGCAGTGGGAGAAACCGGGGATGTATATATCCATTAGGTAAAGACTCACACCAAAACTGAGCCACGGGGGGAAGGTAACCAGCAGGCAGACCTGCTGGCAAGGGAAGGTGCTCGTACAGGTCGCCCATGGGACCAATATGAGGCAGGCAGGATAGCAGCAGCAAGAAGCAAGCCAGGGACACAAAGGAGCGTAGGGGCGACTACGGCCCCGGACCTTAAAGTAGTCCAGATGCAGGATCCGGTCCTGAAGGCTGCCTTGGCTGCTATTAAAAGGGGGGAAAAGGCGGAGGGCCCATACAGTGCTGCAGATATTGCTGTGCGGGAAGGCATGTTGTTTAAAGGGGACAAATGGGTAGTGCCGCCACAACACCGGAGGGAATTCTTTCAGCTGGCACATGAGGGTCCAGGTGCGGGACACCCTGGGCCGGAATCTACCTGGCAACGGGTAGAAAAGGCAGGGTGGTGGCCAGGCCTCCGGGAAGACGTTCGCGACTTCTGTGCGGGCTGTCTGGTTTGCGCTGCAAACAACCCGGACCCCCAGAAAAGGAAGGTGTCTATGGGACATGTCAGGCGGGTAGAGGGACCGTGACATTAGATCCAGATCGACTACATCGGACCCCTACCGGCTGCCCAGGGAGGTTATAAATACTGCCTCCTCCTGGTGGATGTGTTTTCCAAGTGGGTGGAAGCCTTCCCTTGCCGGACAGCTACCGCGGTGGGGGCTGCAAAAATCCTGGTGAGGGAGGTGTTCTCTCGGTGGGGTCTACCTCAAATCGTGGAGTCCGACTGGGGAAGCCACTTCACCGGCCAGGTGATGCAGGCCACCCTAAAGGTGCTGGGGATAAGAGCCAAATGGCATGTCGCCTACAATCCTCAGTCCTCAGGCCCCGTAGAACGCCTGAACCAGACCCTAAAGGAAAGACTGTGCAAGGAGACGGGAGACTCACTGAACAAGTGGGTGGAGGTCTTACCGGTGGTCCTCATGGGAATCCGAGCCAGTCAGTCAAAGAGCACAGGGTACTCACCCCATGAGCTGACGACTGGCCGGATCATGAGAACCCCAGTGCATGTGTTGGCGCCGGTTGTCACCGAAGGGCAGCTCCGAGAGGTGAACCGGGACTGCTTCATCAAGAATCTGTTTGAACAGCTTCAACAGATTCACTGGCAGGCGGCCAACAACATGGCGGCCAACACCGTGCCAATCGGCTGCTGCTGGAACCCCGTAGTCACCATGATTGGGAGGTGGGTGACCAGGTGATGGTGAGAAGCTTCGCCTGGGTCGGGGTATTTGAACCACTGTATATGGGATCACACAGCATAGTCAACAAGGCTAGTCCTATGGTCTATGCGGTTCAATTGCCTCGCCGGGTGAAGTGGTATCACATTAATCAGTGTAAATTGTTTGACCCCAAAAGAGGTAAAAAACAGAGGGGACAAGCAAGGGAAGGGAATCAGGCACTGGGGAAGAACAGGCCCCGGTGGATTTGGAGGCTCCGGAGGAGGCAGTGGGCCCTGAAGCTCCACAGCCGGGGATGGTTCACTGCTCCTGTAAGGCTATCCCACCACTGGGTAGAGGTTCCCAGCATACTAACAGAAGTAGGGAGAAAGCTCTATGATTAGCAAGGTCCAAGGGGAAGCTGAACCTCCCATGGTGGATCAGCTGGGGCTAGCCCAAGAGGTGGAGGAGATAGCATTGCAGCCCATAGCGTGGGACTCTGCACCGACTGTAAGGAGGAGTAACAGAGTGCCACAGCCCAGGGCGCCGTAGTCCCGTTTACTTAGCTTCCCACCGCAGACCGAGAAAGCAAAAGACAACAGGGAGGGTGCTCTGTTGCGCTAGCAAGGGTCTCGGGAGGGCCTTGGAGGGCAGCACAAGACTCATTAAGGGGGACTATACGAGTACCCTCAGCGGAGGGCATCCTGGTCCCCAGGGTACGGTCAGCCAAGTGGTCGACGACGCCTGTACAGTGACAGGATGTCGCCTGGCCACCCGGGGACGGGTGGTGGTGTATATATTTTCCCTTCCTGTTTTGTTACTTTGTGTTGTGAGTATATGTGTTTAGGTAAGGCAGTGATGGTTGGGTACAGCATTTTTGTGTTTAGAACATGTTAAGTGGGCCGGGCCTGGAGAGGTCTCTCAAGGCAAGGCCATGTTCTTCTTGCCTTTCAGATGTCAACACCTCCCTACTGGACGTTAGTGATGCTGGTATCGCTAAGGATCTGCACCGAGCACCGAGGGGACACCGAGGACTCCCTGGTTTTCGGATGCTCTGGGGGCAGAGCGCCGACAGTGACCACAGGAGAAGGGACTCCGGCGGCAGATGGCCGGGTCACCTACTCCCACGAGGGGAGATGGCCTGGGTGGTTGGGATCGAACTCCACCAAATACTCCAACCATAAGGACTTTACCTACGGAGAGGCCTCCATCCCCTGCCTGGAGATCACTGTGGCCACTTCCAGAGTGAGAGTGACAGACTTGTATAAACAGTGGGATGGGGCCGAACCGAGCAGGCAGAGGCGTGGCACTTTAAATTACATTTTCACGGGGTTTAACACCGGGGCATCCGCCATAAACAGTTTGGATAACATGCAGCTGGCCCTCCAGATAAATGGGTTAAAGAATCAGCTGCGCAAAATCCTGGGGGACGAGAATACCGTAGTGGGATCCGCACTCCACGAAGAGGTGGCAATGACAGTTCACTTAAAGGATATTATCTCTCAATTGGAGGCACAGGCCAGGGCTGTAAACGCCTTGATTCGGGAGGATAGAAACGCCTCCGATCAAGCCGCCCAAACTGAGGTGTGCGTGCTCTATGGGGCCTGGTGGCTGGGAGAGGGACGGAGTAACCTCGAGGATCTGAGACAGGGACAGGTCCCCTCCTGGATCAGCAACAAGCACTTAGCAGCACTGCACCCTTATGATTATGTCTTTCCCAACTTCATGTAGCGTCGGAAGCCTACCCGGTACCAGTGGACTGTGGGAAGTCAAACCATACCATCATGGGTGTGGTGGTCAGGATGCCCGTGATGGGGGCGTCCCACGACCAGCACCCCTGTACCGAGTGGAGAATGTGGGAGTCATTCGTGGAGGGGTGCATGTTCGATTCCAAGAGGTCCCATCTTATGTCACAATGTGGGAGCACACTGTGACAGGAACAGACCTCTCGGGTTGTCGGAGCAGGGGAGCACAGGTAATCCTGTGCCCCCAGCACTTGAACGCTTTTGCAAGGCCACAATGCGGGTTCAGCACTGCTGGGGTAGAGCCTATCAATTGCACAATGGAGGTAATGGCCCCTAACCACATGCCTCCACAAGTAGCATATGTAGGCGGTGGGACATATTGTGTCACCACAAGTGCCCAATGGTATGAACACGGACCGGGAAGGGGATGTCCAATACCGTACAGCAGCTTTTGCTTTAAACCCAGGGCAGAGGTTCAAGTGGCACACACCAGAATCACACCCATCCCTGAACCTTCCACGATTCACCTCACGGTACAAAACAACCTCAGCCACCTACAACAATATGTCGCCCATTTTAGCTATCCCATTGCCTCACTACCTGAGAAACTTACAGCCCTCCTCCAGGCAGTGGATTTGTCTCAAAAGCATTTTTACACTCCCTGAAAACCCCTTACAGTGACAGAGAGCATGGCGCTCCCGAGGACTGGTACGATTTCTTTGGTATAGGTCCTTAGTTTGGTATCAATCCTTGTGAGTTTTGGTCTGTCTCTTTTATGCAGCCACAGTTGTTCAAATTGTTGAGCGCCCATGAGAGATTGACTCGCTCCCGTATCCAGCTCCATGTTGACAGATATCCCGTTGAGTAGGACTCTCATCATTATAGGAGGCATCCTGTTGTAGGAGCAGCGGCCATTGATCGTGTTGACCCGCTGTACGTCGGTGTCCCAGATACTGTCCCCACCATCTTCTGGTTCGCTTTCCGACCCATCCGATTCGTATACCAGCCGAGCTGCCGTTTTTTTGCACATGCGGACCAAATGCCCTGTATGTTCACAATTTCTGCAAACAGCCTGCTGAAATTGACATCCCCTTGACGAGTGCCCACCCCTACACCTCTAGCACAGACCTGTTCCATTGTTCAAAGTTTTCCCAAAGAATGAGCTGCGTCTGGCTGATCTCTCTTGAGCTTCTCTCAGTTTGTAGTTGATTGCTCGCATTGTGGGTTGATGAGGTGTGAACGGCCGTTCCTGTGGCCCTTGATGGCTTCTGCCTGCTGTCGAGAGTCTGTTCTCCCGGTTTTGTCTGTGTGTGGGGGTAGCAGCTTGTTTAGTGCTGTGAACTTCTTGTTCCGATATTTCGTTAGTTGTCATACCTGCATTGTAAATCAACCTCGTTTCTTCTTCCCTTACCAAGAATGTCTGTGCAACCAGTGCTGCTGCCTCTAAGGTCAGGTTCTTGGTCTCTATGAGCTTTCGGAATATGCCTGCGTGGCCTATTCCTTCAACGAAAAAGTCTCTCAGCATTTCTCTCCTCAGTTCATCGGAGAACTCACATAAACTAGACAACCTCCGAAGTTCCGCCACGAAGTCGGGTATGCTCTGGCCCACACAGCGTCTGTAGTTGTAGAACCTGTGTCTGGTATGTGTAGGCTGCTTGCTGGCTTCAGGTGGTCTCTTACCAGTGTGCTCAATTCTTCAAACGACTTGCTTGCTGGTTTCTCGGTTGCCAACAGATCCTTCATTAAAGCGTATGTTTTCGAGCCACAGCTGGTCAAGAGATGGGCTCTTCTCTTGTCTGCCTTATCATCGCCTAACCAGTCTTTGGTTACAAAGCTTTGCTGGAGCCTTTCTATAAAGTCTTCCCAATTGTCTCCCGCATTGTACTTTTCATCTGATCCGTTGTTCGCCATTCTGTGGATTCTGTAATCCCATCCTCGTCGCCACTGTAAAGTCCTGTCCCCTCAGTACAGATTCACACAAGGCATGTAGTGAAGTCAAGGTCACTCTGGACCTGCACCTTTATTTCACAGCTCTGGAATGCTGCACTTGCCTGAGACCTGTCCTTATATACCTGTCTCTTGCAATTGCACCCCTGGTGGTAAGGTATGCTGGTGGTTACAGGTCATATCTTATTACAGTCATGTATAGCATGTTAGGATACAGTTATATATAATAATGTAAGATACATGACACCCGCAGTCTCTCTCTTCACCCCCCCGCAATCTCTCTCCCTTCCCCGCCCCCCCCAGTCTCTCTCTCTTCGCCACCCCACAGTCTCTCTCTCTTCCCCCGCCCCCGCAGTCTCTCTCTCTTCGCCGCCCCGCAGTCTCTCTCTTTCCCCCCCCCGCAGTCTCTCTCTCTTCCCCCCCCCCGCAGTCTCTCTCTCTTCGCCACCCCGCAGTCTCTCTCTCTCCCCCCCCCCGCAGTCTCTCTCTCTTCCCCCCCCCGCAGTCTCTCTCTCTTCCCCCCCCCGCAGTCTCTCTCTCTTCCCCGCCCATGTAGTCTCTCTCTCTTCCCCCCCTCCGCAGTCTCTCTCTCTTCCCCCCCCCCGCAGTCTTTCTCTTTCCCCCCCCGCAGTCTCTCTCTCTTCCCCCCCCCCGCAGTCTCTCTCTCTTCCCCCCACCCGCAATCTCTCTCTCTTCCCCCCCCGCAGTCTCTCTCTTCCCCCCCCCAGTCTCTCTCTCTTCCCCCCCCGCAGTCTCTCTCTCTTCCCTCCCCCCCCCCGCAGTCTCTCTCTCTCCCCCCCAGCAGTCTCTCTCTCTTCTCCCCCCCGCAGTCTCTCTCTCTCTCTCCCCCCCCGCAGTCTCTCTCTCTCTCTCCCCCCCCGCAGTCTCTCTCTCTTCCCCCCCCGCAGTCTCTCTCTCTCCCCCCCCGCAGTCTCTCTCTCTTCCCCCCCCCCCGCAGTGTCTCTCTCTTCGCCCCCCGCAGTCTCTCTCTCTTCCCCCCCCCGCAGTCTCTCTCTCTTCGCCCCCCCGCAGTCTCTCTCTCTTCCCCCCCCCTGCAGTCTCTCTCTCTTCCCCCCTCCCCCGCAGTCTCTCTCTCTTCCCCCCCGCAGTCTCTCTCTCTTTCCCCCCACGCAGTCTCTCTCTCTCCCCCCCCAGCAGTCTCTCTCTCTTCCCCCCCGCAGTCTCTCTCTCTTTCCCCCCACGCAGTCTCTCTCTCTCCCCCCCCTGCAGTCTCTCTCTCTTCCCCCCTCCCCCGCAGTCTCTCTCTCTTCCCCCCCGCAGTCTCTCTCTCTTTCCCCCCCCGCAGTCTCTCTCTCTCCCCCCCCAGCAGTCTCTCTCTCTTCTCTCCCCCGCAGTCTCTCTCTCTTCCTCCCCCAGCAGTCTCTCTCTCTTCCCCCCCCCCCCCGCAGTCTCTCTCTCTCACTCCCCCAGTCTCTCTCTCTCTTTCTCTTCAAGCTCTCTCCCTCTCTCTCTCTCTCTCTCTCTCTCCAAGCTCCCTCTCTCTCTCCACCCCGTGTCTCTCTCCTCATGGAGCACTTTATGGTGCTGCTTGACTCTTCACTCAAACTAACTGCTCCTAACTGGCCCACTTCTCTCTCTCTCCCCGCCGACCTACTACTCTCTCGCCCCGCGGGCCCGCTTCTCTCTCTCGCCCCATCGACCTGCTTTTCTCTCTCTCTCGCTCTCTCTCTTGACCCGTGTCTCTCTCTCTCTCTTGACCCGTCTCTCTCTCTCTCTCTCTCTCTCGACCCGTCTCTCTCTCTCTCTCTCTCGACCCGTCTCTCTCTCTCTCTCTCTCGACCCGTCTCTCTCTCTCTCTCTCGACTCGTCTCTCTCTTTCTCTCTCAACCCGTCTTTCTTTCTCTCTCTCGACCCGTCTCTCTCTCTCTCTCTCTCGACCCGTCTCTCTTTCTCTCTCTCTCGACCCGTCTCTCTCTCTCTCTCTCTCTCTCTCAACCCGTCTCTCTCTCTCTCTCTCTCTTGACCCGTCTCTCTCTCTCTCTCTCTCTCTCGACCCGTCTCTCTCTCTCTCTCTCTCGACCCGTCTCTCTCTCTCTCTCTCTCGACCCGTCTCTCTCTCTCTCTCTCGACTCGTCTCTCTCTTTCTCTCTCAACCCGTCTTTCTTTCTCTCTCTCGACCCGTCTCTCTCTCTCTCTCTCTCGACCCGTCTCTCTTTCTCTCTCTCTCGACCCGTCTCTCTCTCTCTCTCTCTCTCTCAACCCGTCTCTCTCTCTCTCTCTCTCTCTCGACCCGTCTCTCTCTCTCTCTCTCTCTCTCTCTCGACCCGTCTCTCTCTCTCTCTCTCTCTCTCTCTCTCTCAACCCGTCTCTCTCTCTCTCTCTCTCTCTCTCTCGACCCGTCTCTCTCTCTCTCTCTCTCGACCCGTCTCTCTCTCTCTCTCTCTCTCGACCCGTCTCTCTCTCTCTCTCGACCCGTCTCTCTCTCTCCCTCTCTTCCCGCCGACCCGCTTCTCTCTCTTGCCAGCTAAGGATCGAGGCTGCAACATGGTGTTTGGGGCCGGTTCCGGTTCCAGATCGGGCGTCGGAGAGGAGGACGAATGCACAGAAAAGGGTTAGTGTAAATTGCGCTGTAAGGGGGCGGAGTCGGTGACTATTTATCCTAACTCTCGCTTCTGCTCATGCGTCAGGGGATGCATGCGCAGATGCGAGAGTTAGGACAAATAGTCACTCCGTTAAATTGAGACTCCATCTGCCTTCTCTGGTGGATAAAGTAGTGATTATTATCAAAGGAATCTTATTTACACTGACAAAAGACACATTTTCATTATTTTCATTTGTTTCTCCTGATGCCATCATTATATTTACTTTGAAGTTACTTTAAAGTACAAATTATCTGTCCTTTATGTTGTGTATGGAGAAAGAGTCAGACTGAACACTGAGCTCAAAGTAAAGTGTGATCTTAGTCTTTTATTGCAGGTCTCCAGAGTGCCTCTCCAACCTGTGAAGCCTCCTTCAATACCTGTGCTACCAAGGGATTATGGGATCCCTTGGTACTCCAGGGGATGCGCCCTCTGGTGGCTGTACAGAGTAAATACAAGTCCACATATATAACAACACTTCCCCCGCTGCCCCCCACCACCCCCCCCCCCCCCCACTGCCAATAGTGTAACTATTTACAATGTGAGTTGATCTGGGGTCCTTCTTGCCCTGGTTGATCGTCTCGGTGTGAAAGCTGGTGATGTTGAATCATTTGTTGGGCGCTCGCTGGGCTGCTGTGCAGCTGGCCTTGCTGAGCTGCCTGGTGTGTTGGGCCCTGCTGGGCTGCTGTGGATGATGGGTTCTGCTTCTTGGTCAATTGTGGTGCCGGTTGCCACTGGTGTGTATGTTGGGGGATCAAAAAAGGTAGGGTCCAAGGTGGGTTGCTCAGGATAGTCCGTGAATCTGAGTTTGATTTGGTCCAAGTATTTCCAGTGAATGAGTCCATTTGCAAGTTTGACCCGAAATCCCCTGTTCCCCTCTTTGGCCACGACAGTGCCGGGAAGCCACTTGGGACCTTGTCCATAATTCAATACAAATACAGGATCATTGATTTCAATCTCACTTGACACATTTGCGCTATCATGGTATGCACTTTGTTGAAGCCGTCTGCTCTCTACCTGTTCATGTAGATCAGGGTGAACTAACGAGAGCCTTGTCTTAAGTGCTCTTTTCATGAGCAGTTCAGCAGGTGGGATCCCAGTGAGTGAGTGGGGTCTCTTGCGGTAGCTAAGCAGGATTCGGGATAGGCGAGTCTGCAGTGAGTCTTCAGTTACCCTCTTCAAACCTTGCTTGATGGTTTGCACTGCTCTCTCTGCCTGACCATTGGACGCTGATTTAAACGGGGCAGATGTGACATGTCTGATCCCATTACAGGTCATGAATTCTTTGAACTCAGCACTGGTAAAACATGGCCCGTTGTCACTCACCAGGATATCGGGTAAGCCGTGTGTGGCAAACATGGCTCGCAGGCTTTCAGTGGTGGCAGCGGACGTGCTAGTCGACATTATCTCATATTCAATCTATTGCGTTCCTAACACAGATGAGGCTGCACACAGGGAGGTTAAAGTCTTTGATAAGAGTGAGGAACAGGCCTAAGGGGCCGGCTTATATACAGTGCTCACAAGGGATGCTGGGATCCCTTGGGACTTCAGGGGATGAGCTCCCTGGTGGCGGAACATGGGAGTGCATGCTTTACAGATACACAACACAATCCACTTGGAGTACGCGTCTACAACCACAAGGAACATTTTACCCAAGAACAGGCCTGCATAGTCGACATGTACCCTAGACCACGGTTTGGTGGGCCAAGACCATAAATTTAGCGGCGCCTCCCTGGGTATATTGCTTAACTGCGAGCATGTATTACATCTGTAAATGCAGGACTCTAAGTCAGCATCGATACCGGGCCACTACATGTGGAATCTGGCTATCGCTTTCTTCATTACGATGCCTGGGTGGGTACTGTGGAGGTCATTGATGAAGGTGTCTCTGCCCTTATGGGGACCACTACTCGATTGCCCCACAGAAGGCAGTCTGCCTGTATAGACATTTTATCTTTGCGCTGCTGGTACGGCTTTACCTCTTACTGCATTTCCACTGGGACATTGGACCAGCTCCCTTGAAGCACACAGCTTTTGACTAGAGATAATAATTGGTCCTGGCTTGTCCAGGTTTTGATGTGACGGGTGATTGCTCACTGTCAAATACTTCCATAACCATGGCTCGATCTGTGGGCTGTGCCATTTCCACCCCCGTGGTGGACAATGGCAGCCTACTGAGAGCATCGGCGGAGTTTTCTGTGCCTGGCCTGTGACGGATGGCATAGTTGTATGCGGACAACGTGAGCATCCATCTCTGGATGCGGGCCGTTGGTATTTATCCCTTTACTCTCTGGAAATAGCGATATAAGTGGCTTATGGTCAGTTTCCAATGCGAATTTTAGCCCAAACAGGTATTGATGCATTTTCTTTACCCATGGACACACGCTAACGCTTCTTTTTCAACCATGCTGTAGGCTCTCTTGGCCTTAGGCAGACTCCTGGATGCTTAAGCAACCGGTTGCAATTTCCCGAAATCATTAGCTTGGTGCAATACACACCCGACGCCATATGACGACACATCACATGCTAGTACCAAACGCTTACATGTATCATACAACACAAGCAATTTGTTTGAGCATAACAATTTTCTCACTTTTACAAAGGCATTTTCTTGGCTTTTGCCCCAAATCCATTCACCCCCTTTTTGTAGTAAGACATGTAGTGGTTCTAACAGTGTGCTGAGACCCGGTAAGTTACCAAAGTAGTTCTAGAGTCCCAGAAATGACCGCTGCTCTGTCATGTTCTGTGGCCTCGGTGCGTTCTCGATTGCCTCCGTCTTCGTGTTGGTAGGCCTGATGCCATCCGCCGCAATCTTCCTTCCCAGGGACTCCACTTCAGGCACCAGGAGAATGAACTTCGAGCGTTTTAACCTGAGCCCCACGCAGTTGAGTCGACGAAGAACCTCCTCCAGGTTCTGCAGGTGCTCGACTGTGTTCCGACCTGTGACCAAGAACCAGTTCTGGGGGAGGTGGGACCAGTACAAACCGGACAGTCTGCACTTGGGCAGGACCGGAACCAATGTCCTAGGGGGAGTGTTTGCTAATGCTGTTGGGGAGGAGTTAAACTAACATGGCAGGGGGATGGGAACCTATGCAGGGAGACAGAGGGAAGTAGAATGGGGGTAGAAGCAAAAGAGAGAAATGGTCACGTACTTTATAGGTTCTTCTATGAGGAGGTGATACTACAGGAAATATTGCAACAGGATGGATTACACACAGAGGCAATAGTCATATTTGGATGAATATAAGTGACTGGTGCTGGCTGCTCCTTTCTGTCCAGTTGTCAGCCCAAATATGTTCAAGGTGGAAAAAAGGAAAATTGCACCCTGAATCTCTCAAAGGTTAACATGATCTGACTCTCACCGTCTGTTATATTTCCACTTTTACATTTCTTCTCCGGATTGAGTATTTCTCCATGTGCAAAGTTTGAAACAAAAGAATGTTTTCACACACAGCCATTTAACACCTGAGGGCTTAACATGAATTGAACATGTGGACTGGATACTAGCATGCTGTGTCCAGCTGAGCAAAGCAGCTGGTGCCAGACACTCCAGGCATCTCATCTGTTTTCTTTCTTGAGACATGCTCTAAACCAGTGAACTCCACACTGATTCATTTAACTAATGGTAGAGCAGCAGGCATGGATGGTATTCATGAGGAATTCCTAAAAGCTGCTCTGGGCTGATTTTGGAGACGAGCAGAAACCACTGACTTGTTTTTGGAACTGTTGTTATAAGGCTGGTATACAGGATTCTGTTTGAGGTATGAAACATTCAGTGTTCTGGAGTGCATTGGTGGCTTCTACCCACAAGAAGGGAGGCCAGTGCAGATATTACTTATGAATCTCACTGATATCAATGACTCTTAAATTGGTTCTTCAAGTTGTCATGGCATGCATATCAGATGATGTGGAGGCCCACAGAATAATTTGAGAGTTTGTCACTTTAGATGAGATTGGAAAAAGTTTTAAGAATCAGGGGAACCTCATTTAAATTGCTTTCATTGAGTTCCAAAAGGCATTTAACCTATTGCCTCATGTAACCCTCATGAAGAAGCTGGAAGCTGCGCAATTACACAATCAAATCTTGGATTTTATCCGGGGTGTATACTTTAGCTCTAAGATCTGATCCTTGTCAGGGTAGATGAGAGACTCTCTTGAAAGACAAGTGAGGCACAATTGTTCACTCATCTTATTCGATGTTTTCATGTCTTGAATGGTATCATGTAAGGAGAGGTCTATTTCCAAAGTTAGATTTAGGATGATGCAAAACAATTAACACTCATCAAATATGTTACAAAGTATACTTTGTAAAATGTGGACTTTCTTAAAATAACTGAACAAGATTTATTTGCAACAACCACATTGATGTTTCTTTCCCTAACTTACTTCAGCCCGTGGACAAGAATTACACAGATTTACCAGCATACTTGAGAGAATGGGGAAAAGGCTACTTTTTTCAGTTGATTCAGTTAACAGGCTGCCTGAAATACTTGCTTCTATGTTCAACAGCAGATTTCTACCTAAAAAACTTTTGCAAACAGTCCCTTCAATTGCAAGAGAGGGTTCAGCATATACTTCCTCCATTACCAGTCTAAGTCAATGGAATGCAAGAGCAAGTTGCACCATCAGCCTTTTATTTGCAGCTTTTCACTTCCTGAGGGCGCAGGAATAAAAATATGAATGGAATAGAACAATGTTTCAAAAAATCCCAAGAGCAGGAAAGGACATGCTGGCCCTTAAGTATAGCGTAATGCTGATTTTCAGCTCAACATGGATTTGTAAAGGATCGGTCATGTCTAACGGACCTAATTGATTTTTTTGAGGAAGTAACTTAAGTAGTAGACAGGGGAATGTCTATGGATGTAGTTTATATTGACTTCCAGAAGGCATTCGATAAGGTTCCATGGAAGAGACTATTAGCTAAAATTAAAACTCATGGAATTGAAGGCAAATTATTGATCTGGTTAGGCGGTTGGTTAGGCGGTAGAAGTGAGACTAGGGATAATGGGTATGTACGTAAATTGGAAGGAAGTGACTAGTGGTGTCCTACAACGATCTGTGCTGGGGCCTCAACTATTCACTATATTTATTCATGACTTAGACAACATAGTAGAGAGCCATATATCCAAGTTTAGTGATGGCATAATTAGTGTGGATGGAAGCATAACATTACAAAGAGATACTGATAGATTAAGTGAGTGGGCAAAAGTGTGGCAGTAGGATTTCAACACAGGTAAGTATGAAGTCATCCAATTTGGACCAGAAAAGCATAAATCTGAGTATTATTTAAATGGTGAAAAACTAGGAACAGTGGAGGTCCAAAGAAATTTAAGGGTCCATGTACATAGATCATTAAAATGTAGTAGTTAGGTACAAAAATTTATTTAAAAGTACAATGGGTTGTTAGCCTTTATAACTAAATGGTTAAAGTATAAAGGGCAGGCACTTTTGCTACAGTTAATCATAGCCTTGGTTAGACCACATGTGTATAGTTCTCGGCACCGCACCTTAGAAAAGATAAAGATAAAAGAGTTAGGAAACAGATCAGCCATGATCTCCTTGAATGGTGAAACAGGCTCAAGGAGCTGAATGACCGACTCCTGCTCCTATGTAAATGATTGAAGAAATTCAAACATAGGTCATTTATGCCCGCTTTTATGGCATGCCTGAATTTCTTCGCTCTTTTCCGCTGATTCAACAAAATCTCTGATGAGATGATCAGTAACACAGCTCTGCTCGCATGCAAAAAAACCTGGAGTTTCCTGCATTAATACCAGTTCTGAACAGACTGTAAATTTACATCCAAATGTTTAGGCGCAGAAGGACCCAAAGTCATAATTGCAGTGTTTTATGGTAATTTTTTTGAAGCGATTTCTATTATTTCTCCTCATGAAGACCTACACTCTATTTTTAATGCATTTTTATGATAAGAGTTAGTTACGTTAAAAATGAAAACCTTCTATGATTGCATTTTCTTAAAAATGCTGGGCTTAACATGCATAATGGATGGTTTAGTGGCTTTGTACTTTAAGTTACTCTTTATGTATTAAAATTAAAGAAGGAATGTAATGTAAGTTCTGCACTAATCTTTGTGTCATCTGCAAGTTTTGTTACACTACACTCTGTCCCCTCTTCCAGGTCATCTATGTATATTGTAAACAGTTGTGGTCCCAGCACCGATCCCTGTGGCACACCACTAACCACCGATTTCCAACCCGAAAAGGACCCATTTATCCTGATTCTCTGCTTTCTGTTAGCCAGCCAATTCTCTATCCATGCTAATACATTTCCTCTAACTCCACATACCTTTATCTTCTGCAGTAACCTTTTGTGTGGCATCTTATCAAATGCCTTTTGGAAATCTAAATACACCACATCCATCGTTACACCTCTATCCACCATGCTCGTTATATCCTCAAAGAATTCCAGTAAATTAGTTAAACATGATTTCCCCTTCATGAATCCATGTTGCGTTTGCTTGATTGCACTATTCCTATCTAGATGTCCCGCTATTTCTTCCTTAATGATAGCTTCAAACATTTTCCCCACTACAGATGTTAAACTAACTGGCCTATAGTTATCTGCCTTTTGTCTGCCCCCTTTTTTAAACAGAGGAGCTACATTAGCTGCTTTCCAATCCGCTGGTACCTCCCCAGAGTCCGGAGAATTTTGGTAGATTATAACGAATGCATCTGCTATAACTTCCGCCATCTGCCCCTGGAGGCATTTCATCAGGACCAGGGGACTTGTCTACCTTGAGTCCCATTAGCTTGTCCAGCACTAGCTCCCTAGTGATAGTGATTGTTTCAAGGTCCTCCCTTCCCACATTCCTGTGACCAGCAATTTTTGGCATGATTTTTGTGTCTTCCACTGTGAAGACCGAAGCAAAATAATTGTTTAAGGTCTCAGCCATTTCCACATTTCCCATTATTAAATCTCCCTTCTCATCTTCTAAGGGACCAACATTTACTTTAATCACTATTTTCCGTTTTATATATCAGTAAAAGCTTTTACTATCTGTTTTTATGTTTTGCGCAAGTTTACTTTCGTTATCTATCTTACCTTTCTTTATTGCTCTCTTAGTCATTCTTTGCTGTCGTTTAAAATTTTCCCAATCTTCTAGTTTCCCACTAACCTTATACGCATTGGTTTTTAATTTGATACTCTCCTTTATTTCCTTGGTTATCCACAGCTGGTTATCCCTTCTCTTATCGCCCTTCTTTTTCACTGGAATATATATTTTTTGAGCACTATGAAAGAACTCCTTAAAAGTTCTCCACTGTTCCTCAATTGTGCCACCGTTTAATCTGTGTTTCCAGTCTATTTCAGCTAACTCTGCCCTTATCCCACTGTAGTCCCCTTTGTTTAAGCATAGTATGCTCATTTGAGACACTACTTCCTCACCCTCAATCTGTATTACAAATTCAACCATACTGTGATCACTCATTCCGAGAGGATCTTTTACTAGGAGATCGTTTATTATTCCTGTCTCATTACACAGGACCAGATCTAAGATAGCTTGCTCCCTTGTAGGTTCTGTAACATACTGTTCTAAGAAACAATCCCGTATGCATTCTATGAATTCCTCCTCCAGGCTCCCCGTGCGATTTGATTTGACCAATCGATATGTAGGTTAAAATCCCCCATGATTCCTGCCGTTCCTTTTTCACATGCCTCCATTATTCCCTTGATTATTGTCCACCCCACCGTGAAGTTATTATTTGGGGGCCTATAAACTATGCCCACCAGTGACTTTTCCCCCTTACTATCTCTAATCTCCACCCACAATGATTCAACATTTTGTTCATTAGAGCCAATATCGTCTCTCACAACTGCCCTGATATCATCCTTTATTAACAGAGCTACCCAACCTCCTTTCCTTTCTTGTCTATCTTTCTGAATTGTCAGATACCCCTGTATGTTTAATCCCCAGTCTTGGCCCCCTTGCAACCACGTTTCTGTAATGGCCACCAAATTATATCCATTTGTAATGATTTGTGCCATCAACTCATTTACTTTATTTCGAATGATGTGTACGTTTAGGTAGTGTTTTGATACTAGTTTTTAAACCATGATTTTTAGTTTTGACCCCTCCTGCAGCCCCTTTATATTCAAACATATTGTCCCTTCCTATCACCTTGTGGTTTACACTTACCCCAGTGCTACTCTGCTCTGTTGCCTCCTGCCTTTTGCATTCTTTCTTGGGGTCCTGTTCATCTGCGCTCTCACCCACTCTAACTAGTTCAGAGCCCTCTCCTGGGTTCCAAATACTCCTTGCATTGAGGCACCGAGCTTTCATGCTTGCCTTTTTATTACACTTTGACCCTTTAGAATTGGCCCTTTTTGTTTTTTGCCTTGGGTTTCTCCGCCCTCCATTTTTACTCATCTCCTTTCTGTCTTTTGCTTTTATCTCCATTTTGTTTCCTTCTGTCTCCCTGCATTGGTTCCCATCCCCCTGCCATATTAGTTTAACTCCCCACCTCCCTCCCCCCCAACAGCACTAGCAAACACTCCCCCTAGGACATTGGTTCCGGTCCTGCCCAGGTGCAGACCATCCGGTTTGTATTAGTCCCACCTCCCCCAGAACCAGTTCCAATGCCCCAGGAATTTGAATCCCTCCCTGCTGCACCACTGCTCAAGCCACGTATTCATCTGAGCTATCCTGCGATTCCTACTCTGACTAGCTCGTGGCACTGGTAGCAATCCCGAGATTACTACTTTTGAGGTCCTATGTTTGAATTTAGCTCCTCGCTCCTTAAATTCGTCTTGTAGGACCTCATCCCTTTTTTTACCTATATCGTTTGTACCAAAATGCACCACGACAACTGGCTGTTCACCCTTCCTTTTCAGAATGTCCTGCACCCGCTCCGAGACATCCTTGACCCTTGCACCAGGGAGGCAACATACCATCTTGGAGTCTCAGTTGCGGCCGCAGAAACGTCTATCTATTCCCCTTACCATTGAATCCCCTATCACTATCGCTCTCCCACTCTTTTTGCTGCCCTCCTGTGCAGCAGAGCCAGCCACGGTGCCATGAACTTGGCTGCTGCTGCCCTCCCCTGATGAGTCATCCCCCTCAACAGTACTCAAAGCGGTGTATCTGTTTTGCAGGGGGATGACCACAGGGGACCCCTGCACTACCTTCCTTGCATTGCTCTTCCTGCTGGTCTTCCACTCCCTGTCTGGCTGTGGAATCTTCACCTGCGGTAAGACCAACTCGCTACACGTGCTACTCACGTCATTCTCAGCTTCGTGGATGCTCCAGAGTAAATCCACCCTCAGCTCCAATTCCGCAACGCAGACCATCAGGAGCTGGAGGCGGATACATTTCCCGCACACATAGACATAGAAACATGGAAAATAGGTGCAGGAATAGGCCATTCGGCCCTTCTAGCTTGCACTGCCATTCAATGAGTTCATGGCTGAACATGCAACTTCAGTACCCCATTCCTGCTTTCTCGCCATACCCCTTGATCCCCCTAGTAGTAAGGACTTCATCTAACTCCTTTTTGAATATATTTAGTGAATTGGCCTCAACAACTTTCTGTGGTAGAGAATTCCAAAGGTTCACCACTCTCTGGGTGAAGAAGTCGTCAGGGACACCGGAAGTGTCCCTGAGTTCCCACATGGTACAGGAGGAGCATATCACGTGACCGAGCTCTCCTGCCATGACTTAACCCTTAGATACACTTAAATTGGCAACAACAATGCTAAAGTTTACTCACTATTATAGAAGAGAAAAAAGAAAAACTACTCAACAATCACCAGCCAATCACTTACCCCCTTGGCTGTGATGTCTCCTTTCTGTTTCTTTTTACTTCTTTTTTGCCTTCTCCCTGTAGCTGCACAAGCCACGCCTCTCCACGTAACTCCCGACATTTTATAGGCCTCACCAACGGAGTCATGCTGCTCCCGCCTCAGCGACGCCTCTCCACGCACTTCCCGACCTTTTATAGGCCTCACCAACGGACTCACGCTGCTCCCGACTCAGCGACGCACCTCCCGACCTCGCGGCCTTTTATAGGCCTCTCCAACGGACTCACGCTGCTCCCGACTCATGTTCTCTCGATTTATAGTCCAGTAACATAACCACTACACTACTGTGCCCCAGTTTATGCATGGCTATGCTGTGGTCAGGAAGATAGTGGCAAAGCACTCACACATTTATTTGGAACATAGGAACAGGAGTAGGAAATTCAGCCCCTCGAGCTTGCTCTGCCATTCAATTAGATCATGGCTGTCAGGTGAGTTGTCCTGCGAACCATGCCAATCATGAAGAGCTTGTTAAAGTTGCAGTCTACCTCGCTAGCAACGATCCTCCTGGGCTGAAGTTTGGACTTGGTATTGTAATAGTTGAGCCTAGCAGCTCCAAAGTATTCCCGGGTACTGTTAATGTTCAACCAGGCTCACTGGGGTAGACTTGTTACTTGGGACTGGGATTCTTCCTATTCAGCCAAGTGTGATGTGTTCAAATAGAACACCTAATTAGATCTTGCCAGTTATGATAAGGTAATGATATTCCCACTTGTACTACTTTATGCCACATGTACTGGAACAAAGATTATTCTTAACCAACTCTGCTAAAGAGAAGCCTCACCCATCAGCCACATGCTCTCCATAGTTTTCCAACCACAATCTCAGCTCCCTTTCAACAATGCAGATTTGTAAAATTACCATGTCAAGGTGAAGAATGTGAACAAATATAAGGTTAAAATATGTACAGCAATGTGTTATCATATCAACTAACTTCATGCAAATACAGGGTGGATAAAGATCAAAATGCTCATTAGTCCCACTCCACCCATGTAAATATTAATAGTGATGCTGAAGGACTAAATATTCATTCATTTATTTACTTATATTAATAGATAATAGTAAAGTACTTGTGCTGAAAGGTTGAATATTCAGAGATAATAATACTTAAAGGTTGAATATTCACTGCTATTATTATAGTAGTAACAAAGGGCTGAATATTCAAAGCTATTATTATACTGGTAACTAAAGTCTGAATATTCATAGCTATTAATAATGATACTGAGAGGCTGAAGGTTCAGAGGATGGGATAAAAGCAAAATGCTGGAAATCTGAAATAAAAACACAAAATGCTGAAAATACTCAGCAGGTCAGGCAGTATCTGTGGAGAGAGAAACAGAGTTAACGTTTCAGGTCAAGGACCTTTCATCAGAGTTCCAGCAGTTACGTCCGTCAGAACTCAGCCAGCTCAGTAAGGACAGCAGATCTCCTTCCCTAAAGGATATTAGTGAACCAGATGGTTCTGATACGTTTCATAAATACTACTTTAAAATTCCTCATGTATTGTTTTCAATTATTGTACTATTAAGCCCATTGAAGACAACCCCTATTGCTGCTTAATATGCAGAAACACCAGATGATAAGTACAAGAAGTGTTATGTCTGATGCATTAGACATTTTAAAGCAAGCCAGCCTGTTGTCTAGCACATCACCACACACACTTCTAATGGCTAACAATGGGCACGCGAGAGAGCAGAAGAAATCCATCTTACTCCAGGCTGTATCTTTGTTCTGAGGTATTCGTTCTTTGTTGTGACATTTCTTGGCAATAGGCCTGCATTTTTTTCCCATATCTCTCCCCTTTACTCTCCTCTCCTAAAGGTGCTGACTTCTGCTGGGGTCCAACTCCACAGCTGTCTGCTACTCAATGAGCCATTCTTCATGTACGAGCCTTGACAGGCAGTGTTAGTATTAGACTGAGGCCATTATAATCAAGCCCAATTCTGTTCTGACCTGATATCACATGCACTTTCCAGCACGGGTCATCGGATAGTGGTTGGGGGTGAGAGCTTTGCTTTCGCTCGCCCAGGGTCACAATTACTAATTGTAGTTGCAATGCTAAGATCGGCTAAATCAGTGTAGACCAAGGATTAAAATTGCGACTTTCTTGGTTTGCCATGTTCAGTACCACACAACAACAACTTACAATTATATAGCGCCTTTAACATAGTAAAATGTCCCAAGGTGGTTCACAGGAGCGCAATCAGACAAAATTGGACACCGAGCCACAAAACGAGATACTAGAACAGGTGGCCAAAAGCTTGGTCAAAGTGGTAGGTTTTAAGGAGTGGTTTAATGGAGGAGAGAGAAGCAGAGAGGTTTAGTGAGGGAATTCCAGAGCTTAGGGTCTTGACAGCTGACGGGACAGCGGCCAACGTTAGAGCAATGAAAATCAGGGATGCACAAGAGACCAGAATTGGAGGAGCGTAGAGACCTTGGAAGGTTGTAGGGACGGAAGAGGTTACTGAGATGCGGGGTTGCGGGGGCGTGCGAGGCGAGGTCATGGAGGGATTTGAACACAAGGATGAGAATTTTAAAATCGAGTCATTGCCGGACCGGGAGCCAATATATGTCAGTGAGTACAGGGGTGATGGGTGATCAGGATCAGGTGCGAACTGCATCTTAATTCATCATACTCTATCTCCTCTGAGTTCACTATCCTCCCTTAATCTCTCCTTCCATGTAAACTGACCAACCCATATTCACGGCCACCCCCTCAATCTTGCCATCTCTCGTGGACTCGCTACTCCCATCGTGTCAATCGTAGATAAGGCCCTACCTGACAACTTCCTTGTATCGCTCTCCACCCACATCCCCCTTCCTGCTGCCCTCCCCTGCCCAATGCTACCTCCTTCTGTGTCTTCTGCTGGAGAAAACTCTCTCCTGACTCTCTTACAACTGCACTTATCAACTCCCAACTGTCCAGCCTTTGGCTCTCCAATCACCATGACATTTTTGCAGCTACCAATCTGCTCAATCTCACCCTCACCACCACCTATGATGCCCTAGTCCCTATCAAAACAATTATACTCTCTCACTCTGGCTGTTCCCCCAGTACAGCCCTGATCTTCGCTCCCTTAAGTCCAAGGGACGCAGACTTGGACGCATATGACGGACATTCACCGCTAGATCTGGCTGGACCACATAAAGCATTATCGGGTTGTTTTCGGCTGCCAAAATTGCTCAGTATTCCAGAATCATTCTGGAATGCAAAGATAAGCACTGGCTTCTATTCTTCACTGCTAACCGTCTTCTCAAACCCCTCTCCCCAGTCTCCACCCTCACCTCCGACAATAAGTGTGAGGAACTCATGGACTTCTTTGCCTCTAAGATTGAGACCATCTGTTCAGCTGCCTCTGCCTCTTCCCTTCATTCCTCTAGCCCACTGGGCCTCAATTCCCTGCCCTCACATCTTTCTCCAGCAAGAAATATAAAAACAGAGGGTAAGAGCTTCTCCAGGTATATAAAAAGGAAGTTCTTTGAGCTGGTCTTTCCCTGCCCGCCTGGTCTCGCTTAGGGTGGCGATGTTTATGTCGAAGTGCCTGAGTTTCTGTTGGCCCAGCGCATTTCTTGCTGGAGAAAGATGTGAGGGCAAGGTTAGGGCAGAGAAGGTTGGCCTGATGGGCTAGGGGAAGGAAGGGAAGAGGTAGAGGCAGCGGAATGGATGATCTCAATCATAGAGACGAAGAAATCCATGAGCAGTGCAGCATGGCCCAACAGCGTGTTTGTGAGGCAGCCATTGCGTCCTATGAAACCCAGGGAGAGGTCCTGCGGGAAGAAGGAAGGAGAACAGTAGGAGTACGCGTGTGTGTATGAACTAGGCCCATACAGCAGAGCCTGGTCTCCAGTCGTCTTGGATCCCCTTGCCACTGGACCAAGACCTTGCTCTGTCAAGCACGTGTGGTAGCCCACATTAAAAGAATTCACGCACAGGCACCTTCCACCCTTTAAGCTGAAGTTCGGAACCTGGAACATTAGGACCCTCATGAACAACCCCAACAGCAATAGACTGGAATGACATCGCTGCCGGGAACTCAGGCACTTCGACATAGACATCACCGCCCTAAGCAAGACCCGGCGGGCAGGGGAAGGCCAGCTCAAAGAACAAGTTGGTGGCTACATCTTCTTCTGGAAAAAAATGAGCTAGTGGGCCATCTCAGAGACTACCCCTGCAGGATAAACAAACGACTTGTGACCCTTCAGTTCACCCTAGCCTGGAACCAGTGTGCTACGGTCTTCAGCGCACATGCCTCAACACCTGAAGCTACAGACGAGACCAAAGAGGAATTCTACTCTAGCCTCGAATAATCCCTGTCCCGAGTCCCAATGAATGACAAGCTGATCCTCCTTGATGACTTCAATGCCAGAGTTGGAAAGGACATAGACCTCTGAGGAGGTGTGATCGGCAGAGAGGGGTAGGGAAAGCCAACTCCAAAGGCATCCTCCTCCTGAAGAAATGTTTAGGACACGGCCTCGTCATAACCAATACCCTGTTCTGTTAGAAGGACAAATATAAAGCCTCATGCAAGCACTGGCATCTGCTAGACTACATCATTGTCCGAGCGAGGGACCGCAAAGACGTGTACATCACCCGCACTATGACAGGAGCTGACGACTGCTGGACGGACCACCACCTAATTCATTCTGTTATCACCATCAACATTGCCCCAATACAGCGATGGCAACAGAAACAATACTGCAGGAAAATCAACGCGGAGCACTCAAAGATCCTGCTAAGAAAGCTCTATTCAGCCAACGCCTCGCTACCAACCTGACGATTCCCAGTGACCCAAAGACGCAGAGTGTCCGCAGAGCCGGGTCTGCCCTCAAGGCTTCCATAATTAGCACCTGTGAAGAGATGCTCGGTCACTCGACCAGGAAACACCAAGACTGGTTCGACGAGAACGACCAGGAGATCCAGGAGCTAATATGCTGCCAGCGCAAGGCATTCTTGGACTGGAAGCAGTAACACAACTCGAGGGCAAGAAAGCAGCTCTGCAGATGTCCGAAGGCCGAGGTTCAACAGAAAACCCGCGACCTAAAAAACAGATGGTGGGTGGAGGAAGTATAAGAAATCCAGCAGCTAGCCAGCAACCACGACATGCGAGGATTCTTCAGCGCAGTCAGGACGACCTATGGCCCAAGCACCCAAGGCCCTACCCCACAGCTGGCCAAGAATGGAGAGGTGTTCATCAAGGACAGAGAGGCAGTCAATGCCCACTGGAAAGAGCACTTTGGGGATCTCCTTAACCGAGACTCTATCTTCGATGTGAGTGTCCTCGACTCCATCCCGCAGCATGCTACCCGCCACCATCTCAGCACAACCCCAGCTCGGCATGAGGTAGAAAAGGCCATCCGACAACTGAAGAACAACGAGGCCTCAGGAGCAGATGGAATCCCTGCCGAAGCACTAAAACATGGCGGAGAAGCACTACTGGCCTCGGATTCATGACCTCATCTCTCTAATCTGAAAGGAGGAGATCATGCCAGGAGATCTCAGACGCTGTAATCGTGACCATCTTCAAGAAAGGCAAGAAGTCTGATTGCGGTAACTACAGGGGAATGAATCCCCCTGCTGTCGACCACCGGGAAAGTCATCACAAGAATCCTCCTCAATCGCCTTCTCCCTGTGGCTGAAGAACTCCTGCCAGAGTCGCAATGTGGATTCCGCCCACTAAGGGGCACAATGGACATGATCTTTACCATGCGGCAGATACAAGAGAAATGCAGGGAGCAGCACTAACCTTTGTACATGGCCTTCTTTGACCTCACAAAAGCCTTCGACACTGTCAACCATGAGGGATTATGGAGCATTGTCCTCAGATTCAGCTGCCCTAAAAAGTTTGTCACCATCCTCTGCCTGCTTTAAGATGACACGCAAGCCATGATCCTGACCAACGGATCCATCACAGACCCATTCCACGTTCGGACTGGGGTCAAGCAAGGCTGTGTTCTCGATTTTCCTTGTTGCAATGCTCCATCTCACCCTCAGCAAGCTCCCCGCTGGAGTGGAGCTAAATTACAGGACAAACGGGAATCTGTTCAACCTCCGTTGTCTCCAGGCCAGATCCAAGGTCGTCCCATCACCCGTCATCGAATTGCAGTACTCAGACGCCGCTTGCGTCTGTGCACACTCAGAGTTCGAACTCCAAGTCATCGTCAACACCTTCACCGAGGCATACGAGAGCATGGGCCTTACACTAAACATTTGTAAGACAAACGTCCTCTACCAACCTGCCCCCGCCACACAGCATTGTCCCCCGGTTATCAAAATCCACAATGAGGCCTTGGACACCGTGGACCATTTTTTATACGTCGCGAGCCGACTGTCAACAAGGGCAGACATCAACGACGAGGTCCAGCACCACCTTCAGTGTGCCAGTGCAGCCTTCGGTCACGTGAGGAAGAGAGTGTTTGAAGACCAGGACCTCAAACCCAGCACCACGCTCATGGTTTACAGAGCAGTAGTGATATCCACCCTCCTATATGGCTCAGAGACATGGACTATGTACAGCAGGCACCTCAAAGCACTGGAGAAGTACCACCAACGCTGCCTCCGCAAGATCCTGCAAATCCATTGGCAGGATAGGCGCACCAACGTCAGTGTTCTCGCTCAGGCCAACATCCCCAGCATCGAAGCATTGGCCACGCTTGATCAAATCCGCTGGATGGGCCACATCGTCCACATGCCCGATACGAGACTCCCAAAACAACCGCTCCACTCGGAGCTCTGAACTGGCAAGCGAGACCCAGGTGGGCAAAGGAAACGCTTCAAGGACACCCTCAAAGCCTCCTTGAAAAATTGCAATATCCCCATCGACACCTGGAAATCCCAGGCCCTAAACCGCCCAAAGTGGAGGAAAAGCATCCGGGAAGGCGCTGAACACCTCGAGTCTCTTTGCTGAGAGCAAGCTGAAGCTAGGCATCTACAGCAGAAGGAGCGTGAGGCAACCCAGGCACCCCAATCTCTCGTTCCTCCAACCACTGTCTGCCCCACCTGTGACAGAGACTGTAAGTCCCGCATTGGACTCTTCCACCACCCAAGAACTCATTTTAAGTGTGAGACTGCCTATGATGATGATGATGAAAAAGGAACTGAGCGGATAAAGTAAATGTTGGTCACCTAGAGGATGAGACTGGAGAATTAATAATGGAAAACAGGGAAATGGCAGAGACGTTGAACAAATATTCTGTATCGATCTTCACGGTAGAAGACATTAAAAAGATCCTGATAGTGGATAATCAAGGGGCTATAGGGAGGGAGGAACTTAAAACAATCACTATCACTAATGAAGTAGTACTCAGTAAAATAATGGAACTAAAGGTGGACAAGTCCCCTGGACCTGATAGCCTGCATCATAGGGTCTTAAAAGAAGTGGCTGCAGAGATAATGGCTGCATTGGTTGTAATCTACCAAAATTCCCTGGATTCTGGAGAGGTCCCAACGGATTGGAAAATCGCAAATGTAATGCCCCTATTTTAAAAAAGGAGGCAGACCGAAAGCAGGATACTATAGACCAGTAAGCCCAACATCTGTTGTTGGGAAAATGCTGCAGTCCATTATTAAGGAAGCAGTAGCAGGACATTTGGAAAAGCATAATGTAGTCAAGCAGAGTCAGCATGGTTTTATGAAAGGGAAATCATGTTTGACAAATTTGCTGGAGATCTTTGAGGATGTAACCAGCAGGGTGGATAAGGGGGAACCAGTGGATGTGGTGTATTTGGATTTCCAGAAGGCATTCGATAAGGTGCCACATAAAAGGTTACTGCACAACACAAGTTCATGGGGTTGGGGGTAATATATTAGCATGGATAGCAGATTGGCTGACTAACAGAAAACAGAGAGTCAGGATAAATGGGTCATTTTCTGGTTGGCAAACGGTAACATAAGAACATAACAACATAAGAAATAGGAACAGGAGTAAGCCATTTGGCCCCTCGAGCCTGCTCCACCATTTAATAAGACCATGGCTGACCTGATCATGGACTCAGCTCCACTTCCCTGCCCACTCCGCATAACCATTTACTCTCATATCACTCAAAAATCTGTCTGTCTCCACCTTAAATATATTCAACGACTCAGCCTCTACAGCTCCCATGGGCAGAGAATTCCGTAGATTTACAACCCTCTGAGAGGAGAAATTTCTCCTCATCTCAGTTTTAAATGGACGGCCTCTTATTCTCAGACTATGCCTCCTAGTTTTAGTTTCCCCTATGAGTGGAAATATCCTCTCTGCATCCACCTTGTCGAGCCCCCTCATTATCTTAGAAGTTTCAATAAGATCACCATTCATTCTTCTGAACTCCAATGTGTATAGTCCCAACCTACTCAACCTATCCTCATAAGAACATAAGAATACAAGAAATAGGAACAGAAGTAGGCTATACGGCCCCTCGAGCCTGCTCCGCCATTCAATAAGATCATGGCTGATCTGATCATGGACTCAGCTCCACCTCCCTGCCTGCTCTCCATAACCCCTTTTCCCCATATCGTTTAAGAAACTGTCTATTTCTGTCTTAAATTTATTCAATGTTCCAGCTTCCACAGCTCTTTGAGGCAGCGAATTTCATAGATTTACAAGTTTCTGGGAGAAGAAATTTCTCCTCATCTCAGTTTTAAATGGGCTGCCCCTTATTCTAAGATCATGCCCTCTAGTTCTAGTCTCCCCATCAGTGGAAACATCCTCTCTGCATCCACCTTGTCAAGCCTACTCATAATCTTATACATTTCGATAAGATCACCTCTCAATTCTTCTGAATTCCAATGAGTAGAGGCCCAACCTACTCAACCTTTCCTCATAATTCAACCTCCTCATCTCTGGAATCAACCGAATGAACCATCCCTGAACTGTCTCTAATGTAAGTATAATACCCTGTATAGTTGTAGCAGGACTTCTCTGCTTTTATCCCCTTGCAATAAAGGCCAACATTCCATTTGCCTTCCTAATTACTTGCTGTACCTGCATTCTAACTTTTTGTGTTTCATGCACAAGGACCCCAGGTCTCTCTGTACTGTAGCACTTTGCAATTTTTCTCCATTTAAATTATAATTTGTTTTTCTATTATTTTTTCCAAAGTGGATAAGCTCACATTTTCCCACATTATACTTTATCTGCCAAATTTTTGCTCGCTCACTTAGCTTGTCTAAATCCCTTTGCAGATCTTTTATGTCCTCCTCACAATTTGCTTTCCTGCTCATCTTTGTATCATAGCAAACTTGGTTACATTACACTCAGTCCCTTCATTCAAGTCATTAATATAAATTGTAAATAGTTGAGGACCCAGCACTGATCCCTGCGGCACCCCACTCATCACTGTTTGCCAACCGGAAAATGGCCTATTTATCCTGACTGTTAGTTAGCCAAACCTTTATCCATACCAATATATTACCCCCAACCCCATGAACTTTTATCTTGTGCAATAACTTTTTATGTGGCTCCTTATCGAATGCCTTCTGGAAATCCAAATACACCATATCTACTGATTCCCCTTATCCACCCTGCTTGTTATATCCTCAAAGAACTCCAGCAAATTTTTCAAATATGATTTCCCTTTCATAAAACCATGGTGACTCTGCTTGATTGAATCATGCTTTTCCAAATGTCCCGCCACTGCTTCCTTAATAATGAACTGCAGCAGTTTCCCAATGGCAGATGTTAGGCTAACTGGTCTATAGTTTCCTGCTTTCTGCCTGCCTCCTATTTTAAATAGGGGTGTTACATTTGCGGTTTTCCAATCCACTGGGACTGCCCCAGATTCCAGGGAATTTTGGTAGATTACAACCAATGCATCTACTATCTCTGCAGCCACTTCCTTTAAGAACCTAGGATGTAAGCAATCAGATCCAGGGGACTTGTTCACCTTTAGTCCCATTATTTTACCGAGTACTACTTCATTAGTGATAGTGATTGTACTATGTTCTTCCCTCCCTATAGCCCATTGTGTTGAGTCTGTAAGCACTCCAGTAATTATACATACACAACATCACTCCCCCCCCCTAAGGCTTGTGCCACTAGCCTTTGCACTGTGTGCTCTGGCCCTAGACTTGAGTGCCCAAAGCCCTTGCACCTTGTCTACGCTTAGGAATGGTTCTCTCCCTGTATTCCCCCAAGTCCTTATTGCCACAACATTGGGAAATGGTCAGCAGTGGATGATTGGAGGTTGCAGTGGGGTTTGAGTGGGTTCTGGGTGTGATCCACGTGTGCCCATGGCTACAAACATCCATTTCCCCCCCCCCCCGCCCCAACCCACGCCATACATAGACTGTTATGTATGAATAAAGGTTCTGACTAGATACTGTGAGCTCACAGTAAAATGTGACCTTAGTCTTTTATTGCTGATCTCCAGAGTGTCTCTCCAGCCTGTGAGGCCTCCTTAAGTACCTGTGCTCCCAAGGGATTGTGGGATCGCTTGGGACTCCAGGGGATGAGCCCTCTGGTGGCTATACAAGGTATGTACATGTTTACACATATATAACAACACCCCGATCCCCCAAAGTCAATAGTGTAACTAATTACAAGGTGAGTCGATCTGGGGTCTTTCTTTCCCTGGTTGATCGTCTCGGTGCAAATGCTGGTTTTGGTGAATCATTTGTAGGGCCCTCGCTGGGCTGCTATGAGCTGGCCTTGCCGGCTGCCTGGTGTGGTGAGTCCTGCTGGGCTGCTGCGGGTGATGGGTTCTGCTTCGTGGTCAACCGCAGTGTCGGTTGCCACTGGTGTGTATGTTGGGGGGGGTCAAAGATGGTAGGGTCCAATGTGGGTTGCTCTGGATAGTCCATAAATCTGAGTTTGATTTGGTCCAAGTGTTTCCGGTGGGTGAGTCCATTTCAAAGTTTGACCCGAAACACCCTACTCCCCTCTTTGGCCACAACAGTGCTGGGAAGCTACTGGGGACCTTGTCCATAGTTCAATACAAATACAGAATCATTGATTTCAATTTCACGTGACACATTTGCGCTATCATGATATGTATTTTGTTGAAGCCGCCTGCTCTCTACCTGTTCATGTAGATCAGCGTGGACTAACGAGAGCCTTGTCTTAAGTGCCCTTTTCATGAGCAGTTCAGTGGGTGGAATCTCAGTGAGCGAGTGGGGTCTCATGCGCTAGCTAAGCAGGACTCGGGATGGGCAAGTCTGCAGTGAGCCTTCAGTTACTGTCTTCAAGCTCTGCTTGATGGTTTGCACTGCTCTCTCTGCCTGACCATTTTATGCAGGTTTGAATGGGGCAGATGTAACATATTTGATCCCATTACGCGTTATGAACTCTTTGAACTCGGCACTGGTGAAACATGGCCCATTGTCGCTCACAAGGACATCAGGCAGGCCGTGCGTGGCAAACATGGCCTGCAGGCTTTCAGTGGTGGCCGACATTATCTCACATTCAATCCATTTGGAGTACGCATCTACAACCACTAGGAACATTTTACCCAAAAACAGGCCTGCACAGTCGACGTGGACCCTGGACCACAGTTTGGAGGGCCAAGACCATAAACTTAGTGGTGCCTCCCTGGATGCATTGCTTAACTGCGAGCATGTGTTACATTTGTGCACACAGGACTGTAAGTCCGCATCAATACCAGGCCACCACACGTGGGGATCTAGCTATCGCTTTCATCAATACAATGCCTGGGTGAGTACTGTGGAGGTCACTGATGAAAGTTTCTCTGCCCTTCTTGGGGACCACTACCCAATTACCCCATAGAAGGCAGTCTGCCTGTATAGACATTTCATCTTTGCGCCGCTGGTACGGCTTTATCTCTTCCTGCATTTCCACTGGGACACTGGACCAGCTCCCGTGAAGCACACAATTTTTTACTAGGGTTCCTGGCTCATCCAGGTTCTAATCTGTCGGGCTGTGATGGGTGGTTGCTCACTCTCGAATGCTTCCATAACCATGACTAAATCTGTGGGCTGTGCCATTTCCACCCCCATGGTAGGCAATGGCAGCCGACTGAGTTTTCTGTGCCTGGCCTATGGCGGATGGCATAATTGTTTGCGGACAACGTGAGCGGCCATCTCTGGATGTGGGCCGATGCATTCGTATTTATCCCCTTACTTTCGGAAAAAAGGGATATCAGTGGCTTATGGTTAGTTTCCAATTCAAATTTGAGCCCAAACAGATATTGATGCATTTTCTTTACCCCATAGACACATGCTAATGCTTCTTTTTCAATCATGCTGTGGGCTCTCTCAGCCTTAGACAGACTTCTGGATGCATAAGCAACCGGTTGCAATTTACCAGATTCATTAGCTTGTTGCAATACACACCTGACACCGTACGATGATGCATCACATGCTCGTACCAAATGCTTACATGGATCATACAACACATGCAATTTCTTTGAGCATAACAATTTTCTAGCTTTTACAAAGGCATTTTCTTGGCTTTTTCCCCAAACCCATTCGTCTCCTTTACACAGTAAGACACGCAATGGTTCTAACAGGGTGCTGAGACCTGGTAAGAAGTTACCAAAGTAGTTCAGGAGTCCTAGAAATGACCACAGCTCCGTCACGTTCTGTGGCCTCGGTGTGTTCTCGATTGCCTCCGTCTTCGAATCGGTGGGCCTGATGCCGTCCGCAGCGATTCTTCTCCCCAGAAACTCCACTTCAGGCGCCAGGAAAATGCACTTTGAGCATTTTAACCTGAGCCCCACACGGTTGAGTCGACTAAGAACCTCCTCCAGGTTCTGCAGATGCTCGACTGTGTCCCGACCTATAACCAAGATCTTGTCCTGGAAGACCACCATGTGTGGGACCGACTTCAGTAAGCTTTCCATGTTTCTCTGGAATATCGCCACAGCTGATCGAATTCCAAATGGGCATCTGTTGTAGATGAAGAATCCTTTGTACGTGATGATGCAGGTGAGGCCCTTCGATGATTCCTCCAGCTCCTGCGTCATGTAGGCCGAGGTCAAGTCCAGCTTCGTGAATGTCTTTCCTTCCATCAGCATAGCAAAAAGGTCGTCAGCCTTTGGTAGTCGGTATTGATCTTTCAGGGAGAAACGATTGATAGTTACTTTGTAATCACCACAGATTCTGATGGTGCTAGTTCCCTTGAGGACTGGAAAAATTGGACTGGCCCACTCGTTGAATTCGATCGGCGAAATGATGCCCTCTTTTTCCAGCCGGTCTAGCTCGATCTCTACCCTTTCTCTCATCATGTATGGTACTGCTCTCACCTTGTGATGGATTGGTTGCGCCCCCGGAATTAGGTGGATCTGCACTTTTGCTCCTTGGAACTTCCCGATGCCTGGTTCGAACAGCAAAGGGAACTTGTTTAAGACCTGGGTACACGAAGTGTCGTCAGTGGACGAGAACGCTCGGACGTCATCCCAGTTCCAGCGTATCTTTCCCAGCCAGCTCATGCCAAGCAGCATGGGACCATCGCCCAGTACCACCCAGAGTGGTAGCTTGTGCACCGCTCCATCGTAGGAGCCCCTTACAGTAGTACTGCCGATTACGGGAATCAGTTCCTTTGTGTAAGTTCTCAGTTTTGTGCGAATGGGAGTCAAGACTGGCCTTGAGGCCTTGCTGCACCACAATTTATCGAAAGTCATTTTGCTCATAATGGATTGGCTCGCACCCGTGTGCAGCTACATTGACACTGGGAGTCCATTTAATTCAACCTTCAGCATTATCGGGGGACACTTTGTGGTAAATGTGTGCACCTCATATACCTCTGCCTCCTCGGTCTGAGGCCCTGGTTCATCGTAATCCACCGTAGATCTGTCCTCCTCTGCAACATGGTGGTTTGCAGGATTAACAGGGTTTGCAGCTCGCCTGCACATACGTTGGAGGTATCCCATTGTTTCACAGCCCTTGTAAACGTATCCTTTGAAGCGGCATGAATGGAAACGATGATCACCCCCGCAGTGCCAACAAGGTGTTAATGGCCTAGCATTCATCACCCTTGATGGTGGACTCTCAGACATCTGCAGCCGTGCAGCTGCAGGTATGTATGACCTGCCCTGTACGTTGCGATTTGAAAACAACATCACTTTGTTTACAATACTTGTAGCAGGACTCGTGTGCTGAGAGATTTGCTTAGTATTGTCACTGGTGGCCATGAACGCCTGGGCAATCGCTATGGCTTTACTCAAGGTTGGGCTCTCTACAGTCAAAAGTTTGCGAAGTATGACTTCATGGCCAATACCAAGTACAATAAAGTCTCTGAGCATGTGCTCCAAATGTCCTTCAAATTCGCAATGTCCTGCAAAGTGTCTTAGCTCGGCAACATAACGCCACTTCCTGGCCTTCAGACCTTTTGTAGGTGTAGAACCGGTACCTTGCCATCAGAACGCTTTCCTTCGGGTTCAGATGCTCCCGGACCAGTGTGCACAAATCATTGTACAATTTCTCTGTGGGTTTCGCTGGAGCAAGCAGATTTCTCATGAGGCCATACGTTGGTGCCCCGTAGATGGTGAGGACAATCACCCTTAGTTTGGCAGCGTTCTTTTCTCCTTCCAGCTCGTTGGCCATGAAGTATTGGTCGACTCGCTCCACAAAGGTTTCCTAATCATCTCACTACGAAAATTTTTCCAGGATGCCCACTGTTCTCTGCATCGTTGCGTTCATCATCTGTATCTCGTCGCCAGTTGTTATGTATGAATAAAGAGTCTGACTAGATACTGTGAGCTCAAAGTAAAGTGTGACAGTCTTTTATTGCAGGTCTTCAAAGTGCCTCTCCAGCCTGTGCGGCCTCCTTAAGTACCAGTGCTCCCAAGGGATTGTTGGATCCCTTGGGACTCCAGGGGATGAGCCCTCTGGTGGCTACACAAGGTATATACAGGTTTACACATATATAGCATTGACCATGTGTGTGGCTCAACACCTGCATGTGCATACATGTACAGAGAAAAAAAAAGAAATAGGATTAGTTACATCACTGTTTGGGTTTAGCAGTAGTGGAACAAGTACATGTTACAGGTAAGGTACATACATGGTATCACAGTCTTGCCCCTGAGGTGTAGGTGCAGGTGGGTAAGGGCACTAGTTCCAGAGTAACCGGACTGTGTCCAGGTTGTCTGATGGTGGCGCTGCGCCCCCTGCCAGCTGGGTGGGCTCGGATCGCTCACCTGGCTGAGTCTCCGGGCCTTTGCCGTTGCCTAGTGGTGGTCAGAGACACAGGAATGTGTCGTCTCCCTGTCCTTCTTTGAGAGCTGCAGTGTCTCCCTGCTGCCCTTTAGGGGTAGTGGGAGCCTGGTCATCCCAGGTCCCATCGGGAGGGCTGGAGGGTGCTAGCCTCTTGCTCCCAGTACTGGCCCTAGTGGTCAGAGAGGTAGGGCCAATCTGGGGCAGGGTGCCAGTAATGGTGCCTATGCTGTCCGCTGATCGCTGGCCCTGCAGTGGGTATGCTCCCTCTGTGTGTGGTCACACTCCCTGGGGCATCACATTGGTCCTGGAGGCATAGGCTACATGATCGGGTAGCCCGCTGGACCTGGGTGTTTCCGACAGGAGGTTGCCCTTAGTTTTGTCGGCGTACATGTAGAACCCGGCATCGCACATTATTTCTTCATTTACAGTCATAATACATTGGCTCCGACCACAATCACCCGACTCGACACTGTTCGTTGTCTTTACATATTCGCATTTGTCAATTACATCTTTTCCATGTGTACTACTGGCATCGCTATTCAAAGTTACATTTAGATACTTGCATTTGTCAATTACATCTTATACATGTCTATTACCGGCATCGCTGAATAAAGAGTGGAACTGTCCCTTTAATTGTGATGGGTTGCCGGTCTTCTTTAAAAGGGCCTTGCAATCTTTGCCCCAGTCTGGTTCACTGCTCGGCATCATGTGTTCTCCCTCAACGCTGCCCCTCATGGTCTGGTCGCCGCTATTTTTACTTCAGGCGCTTCACCTCGTGGTGTGGGCGCCATCTTCTTTCTCTCCATGAGGGAGGCTGCGGTGATCCTTTTCTCCCCAGGTTTTGCCACGGAAACAGGGAAGTTACCTTCTGCACTGATCTTCTTTCTCCGGAGTCCTGTCACTGGAGCCTGGAAGGTGGGGTCTGGTCACTTAGGCTGGATCATCTCGCAGTTGGGTTGAGCGGTCTGTGTTGTCGCCGTGCATTCGAGTTGGACGGTTGGATTTTCAGGTGCTGTGATGGATCCAAATTAGGGGCCGCATAGGACGTCGCTCTCCGGGCCTTGGAGGTTTTCCCAGCCCCAACAGATTTGGATTTGTTTCATCCATCTTCTTCCTAGCAGCGTTGGACCATCACCAGCAACGATCCACAAAGGTAGCTTGTGATTTCAACTTCTATCTTGAACGGAGAACGCTCGATGGAGCAGGTAAACACTCCGTACACCTCTTCATGGGGCTGAGCTGCCTCCTGAACTCTCTCTTTGTCTTCATCAGCGCTGGAACCCGGGTGATCGGCCAACTCTTCAGCGACTCGTTGAGTAAAATTTCTCTTACACATTCGCTGGAGGTGGCCTTTCGCGTTACAGCCTTTGCAAGTATAGTCTTTGTAATGTCACTAGTGGTCCCTGTGATTCCCTCCACAGCGCCAGCATGGGTTTGGCCGGTTGGCCCCATGTGGCGGACTCAGGGTTGCGGGACTCCGGGTAGCAGCCTTGCCTCTAAAAGGCGCCAGTCATTTCACGGTATTTGCCGAGTTAGTGTCCTGGGTGTGAGTCATCATCCTCTTGGAATCGCAGGCCAAGGCCATAAATGCTTGGCTCACGTTAATTGCCTTCTGCAGGATGACCGTGGTGTCCGCAGAAAGCAGCCTGTGGGAGAGGCCCTCGTGGCCGATTCCAATAGCGAAGATGTCCCTCAGTGCTTCGGTGAGGTGGTTGCCAAAATCACATGCTGCAGCCAATCATCTGAGGTCTGCAGCATATTTTGCGATTTCTTAGTCTTCGAGCCGCCGGTGTGTGGAGAACCGGTGTCTGGCTGTGAGGATGCTCTCTTTAGGTTTGAGCTGTTCCTGTATCATCGTTACGAGCTCTGCATATGTTTTGATTGTCATCTTCGCTGGGGCTAGCAATATAACAAGGCTATAGACAGTGGGTCCACAATTGCTGAGCAGAATAGCTCTGCGCTTATCAGCCGGCGAGGTCGGTGTGACTCCCGCCAGGTTGTTCGCAATGAAGAAGTGTTCGAGCCTTTCCACAAAGGCCTCCCAATCTTCCCATCAGCGAATTTTTGAAAGTTGCCATGGTTAGCCATTTTTCGCGTGGAAATTCATAATCTCGTCACCAGTTGTTGAGTCTGTAAGCACTCTAGTAATGAATCCACGAGGTAAGGTATTGTACTTGAACTGTTGTGACCTTAGTCCATTTATTGCAGTTCCTGAATGAAGGTACAACATGGTGAGCTGCCTTTTATCTTTGGTTACCTGCAGTGTACAGGTGACCCCTAGGTCTCCACCAGTTGCACCCTCTGGTGGTACAGGCATAGTGTATACAGTGTGAAGATGCATTCAGTGGTCTTATGTAACTGTACATTGAGTGTACAGGGTATATACTTATATTATACATACACAACACCTTGATTATCCACTATTGGGATGTTTTTAGTATCTTCGACCATGAAGACCGATACAAAATATTTGTTCAACGTCTCTGCCATTTCCCTGTTCTCCATTATTAATTCCCCAGTCTCATCATCTAGGGGACCAACATTTACTTTAGCCATGCTTTTCCTTTTTATGTACTTGTAGAAACTCTTACTATCTGTTTTTATATTTCGTGCTAGTTTACTCTCATAATCTATCTTCCCTCTATCATTTTTTTAGTCGTTCTTTGCTGGCTTTAAAAAATTTCCCAATCCTCTGGCCTCCCACTAGTCTTGGCCACATTGTATGCCCTTTTTTTCAAATTGATACCATCCCTTATTTCTTTAGTTAGTAACAAGTGGGGTGCCACAGGAATCGATGCTGGGTCATCAACTATTTACAATCTAAATTAGATGAAGGGACCGAGTGTAATGTAACCAACTTTGCTGATGCTACAAAGATGGATGGGAAAGTAAGTTGTGAGGAGGACACAAAAAATCTGCAACGGGATATATATAGACAGGCTAAGTGAGTGAGCAAAATTTTGCAGATGGAGTATAATGTGGGAAAGTGTGAGGTTATCCACTTTGGCAGGAAAAATAAAAAAGCAAATTATTATTTAAATGGAGAGAGATTACTAAATGCTGCAGTACTGCGGGATCTGGGGGTCCTTGTGCATGAAACACAAAAGGTTAGTATGCAGGTACAGCAAGTAATCAGGAAGGAATATGGGATGTTGGCCTTTATTGCAAGGGGATGGAGTATAAAAGCAGAGAAGTCCTGCTACAACTGTACAGGATATTGGCGAGGCCACACCTAGAGTACTGCGTACAGTTTTGGTCTCCTTATTGAAGGAAGGATATACTTGCATTGGAGACTATTCAGAGAAGGTTCACCAGGTTGATTCTGGAGATGAGGGGGTTGACTTATGAAGAAAAGTTGAGCAGGTTGGGCCTATACTCATTGGAATTTAGAACAATGAGAGGTAATCTTATTGAAACATATAAGATACTGAGGCGGCTCGATGGGGTAGATGCAGAGAGGATGTTTCCACTCGTGGGGGAATCCAGAACTAGGGGGCATAGTTTAAGAATAAGGGGTCGACCATTTAGAACTGAGATGAGGAGAAATTTCTTCTCTCAGAGGGTTGTAAATCTGTGGAATTTTCTACCTGAGAGAGCTGTGGAGGCTTGGTCATTGAATATATTTAACGTGGAGGTAGACAGGTTTTTGAATGATAAGGGAGTGAAGAGTTATGGGGAGCGGGCAGGGAAGTGGAACTGAGCCCAAGATCAGATCAGCCATGATCTTATTAAATGGAGGAGCATGCTTGACGGGCCAAATGGCCTACTCCTGCTCCTATTTCTTATGTTCTTATGACCCATTTTGGCACCTGCATGCTGGATGCTGCTACAACCCGGAGCCCTGAGCCACTGAGAATGAACTGCTGCTGTGCTGGGAGTCCTGGTGAATGGCGATGCACTTCTAAATAGCGCCTGGGCACTGGAACCCGCTACAGGCCTGAGCCTCAGGAAGGGCGGGGGAGATATGAATGGAGAGAGGGGGAGGGGCTAAGAATGGAGAGAGGAATATATAGGGAGGGAGAGGGGGGATAAGAATGTAGAGAGGGGGAGGGGGAGATCAGAATGGAGAGATGGGGTTTACATAGGTTTACATAAGATATACGACACAGCAACAGGCCATTCAGTCCAACCAGTCCATGCCGGCGTTTATGCTCCACTCGAGCCTCATCTTTCCTCATTTAAATCAATCAGCATAACCCTCTATTCCTTTCTTACTCATATGCTTGTCCAGCCTCCCCTTAAATGCCTCTATACTATTTGCTTGAACCAATCCCTGTGGCAGCAAGTTCCATATTCACATCACTCTTTGGGTAACGCAGTTTCTTCTGAATTCTCTATTGGATTTCTCGGTGACTATCTTATATTGATGACCTCTAGTTATGCTCTTGCCCACAAGTGGAAACACTCTCATCACTTTCATCATTTTAAAGACCTTTATTAGGTCACCACTCAGCCTTCTTTTTTCAAGAGAAAAGCGACCCAGCCTGTTCATCCTTTCCTGATATGTATACCCTCGCATTTCTGGTATCATCCTTGTAAATCTTCTCAGTACCCTCTTTCGTGCCTCTATATCCTTTTTATAATGTGGCGACCAGAACTGTACTCAGTACTCCAAGTGTGGTCTTACCAGGGTTAAATACAGGTTTAGCATAACTTCCCTACTTTTCAATGCTATACCTCTAAAAATAAATCCTAGTGCTTAGTTTGCTTTTTTTTTAAAGCCTTGCTAACCTGTGTCGCAACTTTTAGTGATTTGTGTATTTCTACTCCGAGATCCCTTTGTTCCTCTACCCCACCTAGACTTGCACCCTCCAAGTAATAAGTAACCTCCCTATTCTTCCTACCGAAATGTACTACCTCACATTTATCTGTGCTGAACTTCATTTGCCAATTATGTGCCCATTCTGCAAGTTTATTTGTGTCCTCCTGTAATTTGTTGCCGTCTTCCTCAGCATTGACTATCTCCTCCAATTTGTGTCATCCACAAATTTAGAAATTGTGTTTTGATTCCAAAGTCTAAATCATTAATATAAATTGTGAACAATAGTGGTCCCAGCTCTTGGAAAGGGGAGAAGGGAGAGAGGGAGGGGAGACTGAGGAAAGGGAGAGAGAGGGTGGAGGGAGCGGAAAGAGATGGAGAGAGAGGAAAGGGAAGGAGGGAGGGAAAGAAAGGGAAGAGAGAAAGGAGGGAGGGAGGGAGGGAAAAGAGGGGAATGGGAGAGGGAAGAGAGAGGGAGGAGGAGGAAAAGTGACAGGAATAACTAGAAGGATTTCTCTGAAAGTTTTTTGTAAAATATTTTCAGATGCAATAATATCATAGTTTTTGTATGAGCTCCTGTGATTTTATTGTTTGTGATTAAATAAAGCCACTAATCAGGTTTAAAAAGCAAAAAAGAGCAACTGATTTCATGACTTTTAATAGTTTGTCTGATTGTCTCATGACTTAAGATGGTGGGTTAGCAAATTGCAATATGGCATTACTGTATATATGCGTTTCTGTGGTTGATGTTGTAGTAAAAGCTGTTGTTGTTGTTGTAAAATTTGCTCACTAACAAAAAGGTTGCGCTCAAAGGAGTTTGTGACCCGCTCAGTACAAAAATAAATTGGAGGGAACATTTCCCTCCATCTTTGCAAACTACTGCCCAATCTCCAACCTCCCTTTCCTCTCCAAAGTTCTTGGGGGCGAAATTGCCACTTTTTCTATCCCCGTTAGTGCGTCTGGGGAGTTTTCACCTGATGGAGGGGGATGCTACTGCCTCATGGGAAATTGCCCCGGAGGTTTCGGAGCCAATGATCCAACAGTGTCGCACCTTGCGGTAAGCGCCCCGAGCCGTCGCGCAACCAGCGATGACGTCATCGCCGTGCGCGTGATCCCCTCACCACCCCGCACTGACCCCTTAACACCCTGTGGGGGAAATTGCCCTGGAGCATCCACGTAGTGCTGGACTCAGTGCCGCAGTAGTGCCCCTGGACCACCCCTACAGGAAACGGAGCACCAGAGACAGCGCTCTGCTTCCTTTGAGAGGCGGTAAGCCCAATTCCGCATTGGGGGCAGGACTTCAGGGCCTGACGATAAAAGTCCCAGCCCCGGGAAGTTACCGCCCTCAACCGTGGTGTGGGGCAATTTTGCCCCCCTTGAATGTGTTGTCACCTCCCAAATCCGTGCCCATCTTTCCCAGAACTCCATATTTGAATCCCTCCAATCCAGATTCCGCACCTGCCACAGAACCGAATTGGCTCTCATCAAAGTCACAAATGACATCCTTTGTGAACACGACAAAGGCAATCTATTTCTTGACTTGTCTGCAGCATTTGACATGGTTGACCACTCCAAGCTTCTCCAACACTTCTCCACCTTTATCCAGCTGGGTGGGACTGCACTCACTTGGTTCCATTCTTATCTATCTAATTGTTGCCAGAGAATCCCCTGCAACGGCTTCTCTTACCATCTCGCATCATTATCTCTGGTGTCCCCCAAGGATCTATCCTTGGCCCCCTCCTATTTCTCATCTACATGTTGCCCGGCAACATCTTCCAAAAACACAGCGTCAGTTTCCACATGTATGCAGATGACACCCAGCTCTACCTCACCACCATCTCTCGCAAACTTGGTGACATATTTGACCCTGAAATGAGCTTTCGACCACATATTCGCAGCATAACTAACACCGCCTATTTCCACCTCCGTAACATTGCCCGTCCCCGTGCTTACATCAGCTCATCCACTGCTGAAACATTCATCCATGCCTTTGTTGCCTCTAGACTTGACTATTCCAACGCACTCTTGGTTGGCCTCTCACATTCTACCCGACGTAAACTAGAGGTGATCCAAAACTCGGCTGCCCGTGTCCTAACTCGCACCAAGTCCTGTTCACTCATCGTCCCTGTGCTCGCTGACCTACATTGGGTCCTGGTTATGCAACGCCTCGATTTCAAAATTCTCATCTTTGTTTTCAAATCCCTCCATGGCCCTCCCTATCTCTGTAATCTCCTTTAGCCCCACAACCCGCCAAGATGTCTGTGCTCCTCTAATTCTGCCTTCTTGAGCATCCCTGATTATAATCGCAATAATTAATAATTATTTATGTTCACTTTGCTTTCCTAATTTCCTTTTTAATTTCACCCCTGCATTTTCTATACTCCTCTAGGGTTTCTGCACAATTGTATTTGTCATAAGCTTCCTTTTTTTCTTTATCCGACCGTGTGTCCCATGACATCCAGGGGGCTCTAGATTTGTTAGTCACATCCTTTTTCTTTAAGGGAACATACTTGCCATATGTTTTTTAAGGGAACATACTATCTCTGTAATCTCCAGCCCCACAACCCGCCGAGATGTCTGTGCTCCTCTAATTCTGCCTTCTGGAGCATCCCTGATTTTAATCACTCAGCCATTAGTGACTGTGCCTTCTGTTGCCTAGGCCCTGAGCTCTGGAATTCCCTGCCTAAACCTCTCCACCTCTATACCTCTCTGTCCTCCTTCAAGACGCTCCTTAAAACCAACCTCTTTCATCAAGCTTTTGGTCACCTGCCCTAATTTCTTCTTATGTGGCACAGTGTCAAATTTTTTGTCTCATAATACTCCTATGAAGCATCTTGGGACATTTTACTACTTTAAAGGTGCTATATAAAACAAGTTGTTGTTGTTGTTGAGTTTAGAATAAAGCATCAGAGTTTTGGCTGAACTCAAGTTTACGAAGGGTGATAGGTGAGAGACTGGCCAGGAAAGCATTAGAATAGTCGAATCTGGAGGTAACAAAGGGCTGTGATGCATTTATCAACTAACCTTTGGGAGTTCTGCACTTTCAATCCCTAAAGGTTAAATAAAGAAGGCTTTGAACGTTTCAAGGTATATTAATCATTCACTCATTTGTTTTCTACAAGCCTATATTGCATGCTGAATGCATAAATAATGTATTGAGTGACTTATCCCATTAGCTATGTGATTTAAGGCGTCTCCAATAAACTACTTCAATGTGCGCACTGGGGCCCAGTAATTGAATTGCAACCGAATCAGGTGGCGGTCTCCATGCAGCGCATAGAAACATAGAAACATAGAAAATAGGTGCAGGTATAGGCCATTCGGCCCTTCGAACATGCACCACCATTCAATATGATCATGGCTGATCATTCCCTCAGTACCCCTTTTCTGCTTTCTCTCCATACCCCTTGATCCCTTTAGCCGTAAGAGCCACATCTAACTCCCTTTTGTACATATCTAACAAACTGGCCTCAACAACTTTCTGTGGTAGAGAATTCCGCTGGTTCACAATTCTCTGAGTGAAGAAGTTTCTCCTCATCTCGGTCCTAAATGGCTTACCCCTTATCCTTAGACTGTGACCCCTGGTTCTGGACTTCCCCAACATCAGGAACATTCTTCCTGCATCTAACCTGTCCAATCCCGTCAGAATATTATGTTTCTCTGAGGTCCCTCTCATTCTTCTAAATTCCAGTGAATATAAGCCTAGTTGATCCAGTCTTTCTTCATATGTCAGTCCTGCCATCCCGGTAATCAGTCTGGTGAACCTTCGCTGCACTCCCTCAACCGCAAGCATGTCATTCCTCACATAAGGAGACCAAAACTATACATAATATTCAAGGTGTGGCCTCACCAAGGCCCTGCACAACTGCAGTAAGACCTCCCTGCTCCTATACTCAAATCCTCTCACTATGAAGGCCCACATGCCATTTGCCTTCTTCACTGCCTGCTGTACCTGCATTCCAACTTTCAATGACTGATGTACCATGACACCCGGGTCTCGTTGCACCTCCCCTTTTCCTAATCTGTCACCAATCAGATAATATTCTGTCTTCCTGTCTTTGCCACCAAAGTGGATAACCTCACATTTATCCACATTATACTGCATCTGCCATGCATTTGCCCACTCACCTAACCTGTCCAACTCACCCTGCAGTCTCTTAGCATCCTCCTCACAGTTCACACTGCCACCCAGCTTAGTGTCATTTGCAAACTTGGAGATATTACATTCAATTCCTTCATCCAAATCATTAATGTATATTGTAAATAGCTGGGGTCCCAGCACTGAACCTTGCGGTACCCCACTAGTCATTGCTTGCCATTCTGAAAAGGACCTGTTTATTCCTACTCTTTGCTTCCTATCTGCCAACCAGTTCTCTATCCACATCAATACATTATCCCCAATACCATGTGCTTTTATTTTGCACACTAATCTCTTGTGTGGGACCTTGTCAAAAGCCTTTTGAAAGTCCAAATACACCACATCCACTGGTTCTCCCTTGTCCAATCTACTAGTTTCATCCTCAAAAAATTCTAGAATATTTGCCAAGCACGATTTCCCTTTCATAAATCCATGCTGACTTGGACTGATCCTGTCACTGCTTTCCAAATGCGCTGCTATTACATCTTTAATAATTGATTCCAACATTTTCCCACGACTGATGTCAGGCTAACCAGTCTATAATTCCCTGTTTTCTCTCTCCCTTCTTTTTTAAAAAGTGGTGTTACCTTAGCTACCCTCCAATCCATAGGAAATGACCCAGAGTCTATAGTGTTATATATGTGGACTTGTATTTACTCTGTACAACCAGCAGAGGGCTCATCCCCTGGAGTCCTTAGGGATCTCATAATCCCTTGGGAGCACAGATATTTAAGGAGGCTTTGCTGGTTGGGGAGGCACTCTGGAGACCTGCAATAAAAGACTAAGGTCACACTTTACTTTGAGCTCACAGTGTTCAGTCTGACTCTTTCTCCATACACTACAACTGGCGATGAGATACAGATAGCGAATCCAAAGATGCAGAGAACAGTGGGCATCCTGGAAAAATTTTTGGAGGGAGATGATTGGGAAACTTTTGTGGAGTGACTCGACTAATACTTCGTGGCCAATGAGCTAGATGGGGAAGAGAGCTCTGCCAAACGTAAAGCGATCCTCCTCACCGTCTGTGGGGCACCAACGTATGGCGTCATGAAGAATCTGCTTACTCCAGCGAAACCCACGGAGAAATCGTACGATGATTTGTGCACACTGGTCCGAGAGCATTTGAACCTGAAGGAAAGCGTTCTGATGGTGAGGTACCGGTTCGACACCGACAAAAGGTCTGAAGTCCAGGAAGTGGTGAGTTATGTCGCCGAGCCAAGACGCCTTGCAGGACATTGCGAATTTGAAGGATATTTGGAGCACATGCTCAGAGACTTTTTCATACTTGGCATTGGCCACGAAACCATACTTCGCAAACTTTTGACTGTAGAGACCCCAACCTTGAGTAAGGTCATAGCGATAGTCCAGGCTTTCATTGCCACCAGTGACAATACTAAGCAAATCTCTCAGCACACAAGTGCTGCTACTAGTACTGTGAACAAAGTGATGTTGTTTTCGAATCATAACGTACAGGGCAGGTCACATATACCTGCAGCTGCACATCCGTAGATGACTCAGAGTCCACCATCAAGGTTGATGAATGCAATGCCATTAAAACCTTGTTGGCGCTGCGGGGGTGATCATCGTTTCCATTCATGCCGATTCAAAGAGTACGTTTGCAAGGGCTGTGGTACAATGGGTCACCTCCAACGAGTGTGCAGGCGAGCTGCTCAGCCTGTTAAACCTGCAAAGCACCATGTTGCAGAGGAGGACAGATTCACGGAGGATCATGACGAACCAGAGCCTGAGATAAAGGAGGCAGAGGTACATGGGGTGCACACATTCACCACGAATTGTCGCCCGATAATGCTAATGTTGAACTAAATGGACTCCCGGTGTCAATGGAGCTGGACATGGGCGCGAGCCAGTCCATCATGGGCAAAAAGACTTTCGAAAGGTTGTGTTGCAACAGGGCCTCAAGGCCAATCTTAACTCCAGTTCACACGAAACTAAGAGCTTACACGAAAGAACTTATTCCTGTAATCAGCAGTGCTACCGTAAAGGTCTCCTACGATGGAGCGGTGCACAAGCCACCACTCTGGATGGTACCGAGTGATGGTCCCACGCTGCTCGGCAGGAGCTGGCTGGGAAAGATACACTGGAACTGGGACAACGTCCGAGCGCTATCGCCCACTGACGACATTTTGTGTGCCCAGGTCTTAAACAAATTTCCTTCGTTGTTCGAACCATGCATCGTGAAATTCCAAGGAGCAAAAGTGCAGATCCACCTAATTCCGGGGATGCGACCCATCCATCACAAAGCGAGAGCAGTACCGTACATGATGAGAGAAACGGTAGAGATCGAGCTAGACCGGCTGCAAAGAGAGGGCATCATTTCACTGATTGAGTTCAGCAAGTGGGCCAGTCCTCAAGGGAGACGGCACCGTCAGAATTGGTGACGATTACAAAGTAACTATTAATCGTTTCTCCCTGCAGGACCAATATCCACTACCAAAGGCCAACGACCTCTTTGCAACGTGGCGGGAGGAAAGACATTCACGAAGCTGGATGTGACTTCAGCCTACATGACGCAGGAACTGGAGGAATCATCGAAGGCCCTCACCTGCATTAACACGCACAAAGGTCTTTTTGTTTATAACAGATGCCCGTTTGGAATCTGATCAGTGGCGGCGATATTCCAGAGAAACATGGAAAGTTTACTGAAGTCGGTCCCGCACACCGTGGTCTTCCAGGACGACATCTTGGTCACAGGTCGGAACACAGTCGAGCACCTGCAGAACATGGAGGAGGTTCTTAGTCGACTCAACCACGTGGGTTAAAACGTTCGAAGTGCGTTTTCCTGGCCCTGAAGTGGAGATCTTGGGAAGGAGGATTGCCGCGGGCGGCATCAGGCCCACCAATATGAAAATGGAGGCAATCGAGAATGCACCAAGGCCACAGAACGTGATGGTGCTGCGGTCGTTTCTGGGACTCTTGAACGACTTTGGTAACTTCTTACCGGGTCTCAGCACACAGCTAGAACCACGACATGTCTTACTACAAAAAGGGAGCAAATGGGTTTGGGGCAAAACCCAAGAAAATGTCTTTGTAAAAGCGAGAAAATTGTTATGCTCAAACAAATTGCTTGTGTTCTATGATCCATATAAGCGTTTGGTACTAGCATGTGATGCATCGTCATATGGCATCGGGTGTGTATTGCAACAAGCTAATAATTTCAGGAAACTGCAATCGGTTTCTTATGCATCCAGGAGTCTGTCTAAGGCTGAGAGAGACTACAGCATGATTGAAAAAAGAAGCGTTAGCGTGTGTCTATGGGGAAAAGAAAATGCATCAATACCTGTTTGGGCTAAAATTCGAATTGGAAACTGTCCATAAGCCACTTATATCCCTGTTTTCCAAGAGGAAAGGGATAAATACCAACGCATTGGCCCGCATCCAGAGATGGGCGCTCACGTTGTCCACATGCAAGTATGCCATCCGCCACAGGCCAGGCACAGAAAACTGCGCTGATGCTCTCAGTAGGCTGCCATTGCCCACCACGGGGTTGGAAATGGCACAGCCCGCAGATCTATCCATGGTTATGGAAACATTTGAGAGTGAGCAATCTCCCGTCACTGCCCGGCAGATCAAAACCTGGACAAGCCAGGAGCCCTTATTATCTCTAAAGCTGTGTGCTTCACGGGAGCTGGTCCAGTGTCCCAGTGGAAATGCAGGAAGAGATAAAGCCGTTCCAGCGGCGCAAAGATGAAATGTCTATACAGGCAGACTGCCTTCTGTGGGGCAATCAAGTAGTGGTCCCCAAGAATGGCAGAGACACCTTCATCAATGACCTCTACAGTACCCACCCAGGCATCGTAATGATGAAAGCGATAGCCAGATCCCACGTGTGGCGGCTCGGTATCGATGCGGACTTAGAGTCCTGCGTTCACAGATGTAATACATGCTCGCAGTTAAGCAATGTACCCAGGGAGGCGCCGCAAAGTTTATGGTCTTGGCCCTCCAAACCGTGGTCTAGGGTGCACGTCGACTATGCAGGCCCGTTCTTAAGTAAAATTTTCCTTGTGGTTGTAGACTCGTACTCCAAGTGGATTGAATGTGAGATAATGTCGGCTAGCACATCCGCTGCCACTACTGAAAGTTTGCGGGCCATGTTTGCCACACCCAATGTCCTGGTGAGCGACAACGGGCCATGTTTTACCAGTGCTGAGTTCAAAGAATTCATGACCCGTAACGGGATCAAACATGTCACATCTGCCCCGTTTAAACCAGCGTCCAATGGTCTGATGGAGAGAGCAGTGCAAACCATCAAGCAAGGCTTGAAGAGGGTAACTGAAGGCTCACTGCAGACTCACCTATCCTGAGTTCTGCTTAGCTACCGCACGAGACCCCACTCACTCACTGGGATCCCACCTGCTGAACTGCTATGAAAAGAGCACTTAAGACAAGGCTCTCGTTAGTTCACCCTGATCTACATGAACAGGTGGAGAGCAGGCGGCTTCAACAAAATGCATACCATGAGAACGCAAATGTGTCACGTGAGATTGAAATCAATGATCCTGTATTGGTATTAAATTATGGACAAGGTCCCAAGTGGCTTCCTGGCACTGTCGTGGCCAAAGAGAGGAGAAGGGTGTTTCGGGTCAAACTTTCAAATGGACTCATTCACCGGAAACACTTGGACCAAATCACACTCAGATTCACGGACTATCCTGAGCAACCCACCTTGGACCCTACCTTTTTTGATCCCCCAACATACACACCAGTGGCAACCGGCACCACAGTTGACCACGAAACAGAACCCATCATCCACAGCAGCCCTGCAGGGCCCAACACACCAGGCAGCCCAGCAAGGCCAGCTGCATAGCAACCCAGCAAGGGCCCAACAAATGATTCAATAACACCAGCTTTCACATCGAGATGATCAACCAGGGCAAGAAGGGCCCCAGATCGACTCACATTGTAACTAGTTACACTATTGATTTTGGCAGGGTATGTTGTTATATATGTGAACTTGTACTTATTCTGTACAGCCACCAGAGGGCTCATCCCCTGGAATCCCAAGGGATCCCATAATCCCTTGGGAGCACATGTATTTAAGGAGGCTTCACTGCTTGGAGAGGCACTCTGGAGACCTGCAATAAAAGACTAAGTTCACATTTTACTTTGAGCTCACAGTGTTCAGTCTGACTCTTTCTCCAATATATAGAATATTGGAAAATGACCACCAATGCAGCCACTATTTCTAGGGCCACTTCCTTAAGTACTCTGGGATGCAGACCATCAGGCCCTTGGGATTTATCGGCCTTCAATCCCCTTACACAATTTCCTGACTAATAAGGATTTCCTTTAGTTCCTCCTTCTCGCAAGACTCTCGATCCCATAATATTTCCAGAAGGTTATTTGTGTCTTCCTTAGTGACGACAGAACCAAAGTATTTGTTCAATTGGTCTGCCATTTCTTTGTTCCCCATTATAAATTCACTTGATTCTGACTGCAAGGGACCTACATTTGTCCTCACTAATCTTTTTCTCTTCACATATCTATAGAAGCTTTTGCAGTCAATTTTTATGTTCCCTGCAAGTTTACTCTCATACTCTATTTTCCCCCTCCTAATTAAACCCTTTGTCCTCCTCTGCTGAATTCTAAATTTCTCCCAGTCCTCAGGTTTGCTGCTTTTTCTGGCCAATTTATATGCCTCTTTTCCCTTGTTAGCCACGGTTGAGCCACCTTCCCAGTTTTATTTTTATGCCAGACAGGGATATACAATTGTTGAAGTTCATCCATGTGATCTTTAAATGTCTGCCATTGCCTATCCACCGTCAACCCTTTAAGTATCATTCGCCAGTCTATCCTAGCCAATTCACATTTCATACCATTGAAATTACCTTTCTTTAAGTTCAGGACCCTTGTCTCTGAATTAACTATGTCACTCTCCATCTTAATGAAGAATTTTACCATATTATGTTCAGTCTTCCCCAAGGGGCCTCACACAAGATTGCTAATTAATCCTCTCTCATTACACAACACCCAGTCTAGGATGGCCAGCTCTCTAGTTGGTTCCTCGACATATTGGTCTAGAAAACTACCCCTTATACACTCCAGGAAATCCTCCTCTACCATATTGCTACCAGTTTGGTTAGCCCAATCTATATGTAGATTAAAGTCACCCATGATAACTGCTGTACCTTTATTGCAGCATCCCTAATTTCCTGTTTGATGCCATCTCCAACCTCCCTACTACTGTTTGATGGTCTGTACACAACTCCCACTAGCGGTATCTGCCCTTTGGTGTTCCACAGCTCTACCCATACAGATTCCACATCATCCAAGCTAATGTCCTTCCTTACTATTGCATTAATCTCCTCTTTAACCAGCAACGCTACCCCACCTCCTTTTCCTTTCTGTCTATCCTTCCTGAATATTGAATACCCCTGGATGTTGAGTTCCCAGCTTTGGTCACCCTGGAGCCATGTCTCCATAATCCCAATTACATCATATCCGTTAACAGCTATCTGTGCAGTTAATTCTTCCACTTTATTACGAATACTCCTCGCATTGAGACACAGAGTCTTCAGGCTTGATTTTTTTAACACTCTTTATTCTTTTAGAATGATGTTGTAATGTGGCCCTTTTTGATTTTTGCCTTTGATTTCTCTGCCCTCCACTTTTCCTTATCTCTTTTCTACCTTTTGTTTCTGCCCCCATTTTACTTCCCTCTGTCTCCCTGCATAGATTCCCATCCGCCTGCCATATTAGTTTAAACTGTCCCCAACAGCACTAGCAAACACTCCCCCTAGGTCATCGGTTCTGGTCCTGCCCAGGTGCAGACCGTCCGGTTTGTACTGGTCCCACCTCCTCCAGAACTGGTTCCAATGTCCCAGGAATTTGAATCCCTCCCTCTTGCACCATTCCCCAAGCAACATATTCATCTTAATTATCCTGCTATTCCTACTCTGACTAGCACATGGCACTGGTAGCAATCCTGAGATTACTACCTTTGAGGTCCTACTTTTTAATTTAACTCCCAGATCCCGAAATTCAACTTGTAGGATCTCATCCCATTTTTTACCTATATCGTTGGTACCTATATGCACCACGACAACTGGCTGTTCACCCTCCCCCTCCAGAATGCCCTTCAGCCGCTCTGAGACATCCTTGACCCCTGCACCAGGGAGGCAACATACCATCCTGGAGTCTCGATTGTGGCTGCAGAAACGCCTATCTATTCCCCTTACAATAGAATCCCCTACCACTATAGTTCTCCCACTCTTTTTCCTGCCCTCCTGTGCAGCAGAGCCACCCATGGTGCCATGAACTTGGCTGCTGCTGCCTTCCCCTGATGAGCCATCTCCCCCAACAGTATTCAAAACGTTATATCTGTTTTGGAGGGAGATGACCATAATGAGGCCGGTGGCAGGACCACAGCAAATAGGTCCTCCAGGCTCATTGGGGCAGCGGGTGACAAAGACAAACTCTGCTGGTCATGCAGAGGGAGCTAATTCGGCCAGCTCAGATGCCGGTCAAGAGCCTGAGGAGAATCCGGGGGTGTGGGAGGGAGCGGTAGACCATGGTTTTAGTGTAGTGTGGGAAGAGCTCCACATTGAGGTAAGTTATAAACTTGAAACGTACTTTTGGGTGACAGCTCCCACTCGTTTGGCTGCTGTACCCCTGAAAAAACAGTCCACAGCATAATGTGGTCAGTCGCAATCAAATTTCACAAAGGGGCCTGAAATATATGTTCGCCCCTTGGTTTGCATTAGCAATGGACCTAATGTCAGGTTCAAGCGGGCACCCTAACCAATATGGCGTATGGTGCACTTCCATCGCAGAATGAGAGCAAGCACGGCGCGTGTTTTATTGGGTCCTGCAGCGCCGGTTTTTCACCTGATAAAATGGTGTGGCATAACCTAATTTCAGGGCCTAGGTTTGTTTATCCCATTTGGTTGCCACATTTGAAACCATACAGGGGAGTCAAAAGCCAGAGACCTTTGTTCAATTTCACTTTGCTGGCAATGAAGCTTTAGGAACTTATGGAGCTGGAAAATATTTAAGGGATTAGGAAAAGCTTGTTTTTATTTGTGACGGTGATAAGCAGCATCTATCAGTATTAATTCATCCGACTAGTGAAAGATCAGCTTTGCACGCTGCATTAACCTCATTATAAAAAGTTTTCATTTATTGCCACACTTTTTCCTTCTATGAGGAGCACTCTGGACATTGAAGTTGATTCTTCAAATTCCTGTAGAGTGCAGGGGGAAAAGAAGAGTGAGGGAGGTAAGAAGCTGCACGTGTGCTAAAGATAATATAGAGTCCCTGAATTCGCGGTCGGTATGACAGCGTACTTCCGCCTTTGAAATTGAACGCAAATTAAATCCTGAACTTGCGATCTGTCAACTTCTAACTGCAGCTAGGCTCATTTCACCTTCTCATTCAAATGAATGTACTGGTGAATGGTTGGGTTAATTGCCCACCTTCTGTGCATTAATTATCTTGAAATTTTTTATGTCTGGTGCGAACAGGCGCAGGAGCCTGTTGCACAGCATAAGGGGAGGGGAGATGAGAAGGTTTAATTAATGTTGATCTAGGTTTATGCTACAGCCCATAACAATGAAGCATGTTTCATGTCAGAGCAGATACACAGTTTGACACCGTCATTGCAGCCCGAAAGCCTTTTGTAGTTCCAGTTTAATTATTTCCCAACTTCTATTTAGATATAATTTAATTCACTTTCATGATTACCTCATGTTATCAGACATTAACTTCTCAATTTTAGATTATTTCAACTAATCAAAAGTTAATTAGTCTCATATAGCAGAAACAAATTTGATAGGACTATAAGACTGTAATTGTAGGTTTATGTTGTCCTGTTCCAGAATTAAAGGACTGATGTTAATTCAGCTGCATACTTTGTATAAAAAGCATCCTAATCGAGTTTCATGGTTTTAAGGACACCTTCAGTAAAAAGTATCTCAAGATTTTTCAGTGTTTGATCGAATTCTATTAATGTTGGAATCTTGGTTTGTGTATTAAATACTATTGCAATGAAAATAGCATTTCTGGATGCTAAATTATTTTAAGTGAGTTGTGGGCAAATCAGCAATCTCCTCTGTTTCCTGATTGGCTAAGAGTCAGGAAGTAAAAGGAGCACCGCCCCACGCGATCCCAGGTTCGCTTACACACAACAGTGCACCCCTGTGATCTGTGGGCTACAACGCTGCGCACAACTCCAGCGTTTGAAAGCAACTTCTCGAAGGGGGATTCGTACGAGATAAGTGTGGATTTTGTTCGGATGTAAGCAATGTATGCCTTAGCTGCACTGCCGACAGCGAATTCAGGGCTTATTGTCCTATCCCCAAGGCCAGCCAAAATGGGCAAGGGTGTTATTTAAATATGACAACTTATATTTCAATTAAGCAGAGTGCAATTTTATGTCCACTCCTTCCGCTCATCTGGAGTGGGCCTCGTGGAATCTCCCTCTGCAGCGGAGCTCTTAAAGAGCGAGGCTTTTTGGGCCATTTCTTCTCATTTTGTTTCACAATATTTTTCTAGTTTAAGCCTTTTGTGATTGGGAGTTTTAACTCAAAACTGTAGGTAATATTTATGTGGAATCTAAACTAGGTGAATATTAGCTGTCTGCTAAGTCACCGGAAAGTTGACTGTAATTGGATCATTTAGAAGTCTTCAGCAAAACAGGAACAGCTGAAAAAAGCAGGGACATGAAAAAGCTCTTAGAATACAAACTCTCACAGGAACTCAGAGAGAAACAAGGCATCTAAGTGCAAGCTAATGAGCCCTGTGACAGCCAGCAAGTCAAGCTACAATTAGTAAGCGGGTTAATTTTAAAGTGCTGCAGGTACAGTATTTTATGGCTAAAATTGTGCAAGATGTAAGGCATGGCAGGGAGATCAACAGGCACCACAGCCAGACTGCCCATATCTGCCACCAACCATATCGACATGTCCTGACACACTTACTTAGCAATGGCTAAGGAAGCTGGCTCCACAGGTCTAGGTCAGTATGGAACTAATTACACTGCTGTTCCATATGCTGTAAGGATACTGGCAGCCGAACTTCCAATATAGGGTAGTCACAGCCAGTGCCGTTCAAGGTCACCTCCTACCTCAGTTCTCTCTTGCTGCTGCCTTCTTTCCAGGTTAGCATTGCGATCAGCTGCAGTATTACCCAACTTGCTGCCCACATACTCGTTTCAAACAGCTAACTGATGCACACAGGCTAGCACTTCTACTTTCTATTACACTGAATAGCAACAGAAGCATAACTGGCTGCCCAATGTACCACGGTGTTGCATTTCCCAAAGTGGAAGGGTCAAACAACATTTTCGTGTTGTCGTTCTGCCGCTATCAGTAAGTCTTCCTCACCTGCTCACTGTGACCCATCTGCTATTACAGCTCAACTAACTGAATCTTCTGTGCTGTGTGCAGCTATACTGCTGCTTGTAAATTTTGATGAGATGAACAAAGACTATTTTGGACCATCGGTTGTGGCAGACGGTTCTTTGGTGAATGGTGGCTTTAAGAGACACCTTCAAATCGAGCCCAGAGTACAAGGTGTTTGTGTGTCTATGCACATCACTGTGTGGGAGAGTGAGGAGGGGAAACCATACATAAAAGCTGATGGTACTCGCAATAAGTTTTGGGTGAGGTCTACAGCTGCACCTTCCCTGACTCCCAGGGAATTTCAGGCTCAACATTTCTGAGTCCTCCTTTTTATTTGGGTCTGTTCCCTTGTATTATGAACACCTTTGCATGCAATAAAAAAATAAGTATTCTTGAGATGTGTGTTGATGTAGCACCTAAACAGTGACAGAAGCTTGCCCAACCTACAGCCAATTCAGGATATTGTAAGTGTCTTCAGCTATGTTTTGTGCACTACAATGGCGTTATATGTGTAGCTTTTGAGGATGTGATTGTTCCAAAACTTTCAATAATTTTCAGCTTCAGTGGATTAGAATATGGGAATATATGAAAAGTAATGAAAGAGCTGTAGGGTTGTGTGATGTATTTGCATAGACCAGGAGTAAATGTGGAACTGGGTGACAAGCAACATTTCTTCAGCATGCACACTTGGACCATCTACCTGCTCAGTAGTATTGATGGATTGTCAGCTTCCCAATGGTGTGCCATCTCCTTCCACGTCTGTTCCCAGATCATATCCGTAATATACACAATGTGGAACTTGAGTATCACCTCTCCTCAGTGTCATATATGTAGATAATGTATACTAAATGTATAGTCACATAAGGTGTGCCACTAGAGGGCACTGCGCTGGGAGACCTGAGGGTCACCTGTACAAACATAGAAACATAGAAAATAGGTGCAGGAGTAGGCCATTCGGCCCTTCGAGCCTGCACCGCCATTCAATGAGTTCATGGCTGAACATGCAACTTCAGTACCCCATTTCTGCTTTCTCGCCATATCCCTTGATCCCCCTAGTAGTAAAGACTACATCTAACTCCTTTTTGAATATATTTAGTGAATTGGCCTCAACAACTTTCTGTGGTAGAGAATTCCACAGGTTCGCCACTCTCTGGGTGAAGAAGTTTCTCCTCATCTCGGTCCTAAATGGCTTTCCCATCCTTAGACTGTGACCCCTGGTTCTGGACTTCCCCAACATTGTGAACATTCTTCCTGCATCTAACCTGTCTAAACCCGTCAGAATTTTAAACATTTCTATGAGATCCCCTCTCATTCTTCTGAATTCCAGTGAATACAAGCCCAGTTGGTCCAGTCTTTCTTGTTATGTCAGTCCCGAAAATCAGTCTGGTGAACCTTCGCTGCACTCCCTCAATAGCAAGAATGTCCTTCCTCATGTTAGGAGACCAAAACTGTACACAATACTCTAGGTGTGGCCTCACCAAGGCCCTATACAACTGTAGCAACACCTCCCTGCCCCGTACTCAAATCCCCTCGCTATGAAGGCCAACATGCCATTTGCTTTCTTAACCGCCTGCTGTACCTGCATGCCAACCTTCAATGACTGATGTACCATGACACCCAGGTCTTGTTGCACCTCCCCTTTTCCTAATCTGTCACCATTCAGATAATAGTCTGTCTCTCTGTTTTTACCACCAAAGTGGATAACCTCACACTTATCCACATTATACTTCATCTGCCATGAATTTGCCCACTCACCTAACCTATCCAAGTCACTCTGCAGCCTCATAGCATTCTCCTCGCAGTTCACACTGCCACCCAACTTGGTGTGCAGGGCCCAGTATAAAAGGCTGCCCACCGTGCATGTGCCTCACTCTGGAGTTACAATAAATGGGACTAAGGTCACAACAGCTCAAGTACAATACTAGACCTCATGGAGCCATTCATAAGAGTGTTAAAGACATAATAACTGACAACGAGATTATGAACTTTCATGCAAAAATGACTAACGTTAGTGCATTAGAAAAGTTCTCAGAGGGTGAAGATTGAGAAGCCTTTACCGAGCGGCTCGACCAATATTTCGTACCAAACGACCTGGTAGGCGATAATCCAGATAAGCGCAGAGCTATCCTGTTGACCAGTTGTGGGCCCGCGGTCTATGGCCTCGTCAGGGACTTGCTTGCACCAGAGAAAACAATGACCAAGTCATATGAGGAGCTGAAAGTGCTAATTTGGGACCAACTCAAACTGGAGGAGAGCGTCCTCACGGCCAGGCATCGATTTTATACACACCGCCGCCCCGAGGGTTAGGAAATCGTGAAGTACGCTGCCGACCTCAGCAGGCTGGCAGGACCTTGTGAATTTGGCGCATCCCTCGCCGATGTGTTGCAGGACGTCTTCGTAATTGGCATCGGTTATAAGGCTCTTCTTCACAGGTTACTGTCTGCCGAAACCACCGTCACTCTGCAGAAGACCATAAGCATCAGCCAGGCGTTCATGAACTCAAGCTGCAGCTCCAAGCAGATGATGACTCACTCTCAGGACTCAAAACCCAGCAAGTATTGTAAATAGAATGGCGCCTTTCACTGGCAGAACTGTTGAACGTGAATCTGCCCAGGGCAGAGCATACAGGCCCCCGAGTCCTTTAACTCAGAGTCCGCCGAGGGGTGCAAAAGTAAGCCGAGTAGCACCATGCTGGTGTTGCGGAGGTAATCACAGGGCTCATCAGTGTAGGTTCAGAGACTATGTGTGCAAAGGCTGCAGCACAAAGGGCCATCTCCAGCGAATGTGCAAAAGAGCTGTGACTCACCACATGGAGAAGGAGTCAGCAGATGGCTGTGAATCCAGCATGGATTACGAGGAGCTGGCTAGAGAGGCAGCTCAGTTCCAGGACGATCTGTATGGAGTGTATACCTGCACCACAGATTGTCCTCCAGTGATAATGGAAGTCGAGATCAATGGCGTTCCAGTCTTCATGGAAGTGGACACGGGGGCGAGTCAGTCAGTAATGAGCCAGGAAGCCTTTGAGAGGCTATGGAACGATCAAGCTGAACGATCCATGCTGGTCCCGGTTCAGGCAAAGTTGCGCACCTACACCAAGGAACTGATATCAGTTGTCGGTAATGCGGATGTAAGTGTATCCCATGATGGCGCTGTGCACAATTTACCATTGTGGATTGTTTCAGAAGATTGACCAATGCTACTTGGAAGAAGATGGATGAGGAAGATTCATTGGAACTGGGAAGACTTCATCCCTCCAGCGATCGACGTCCCCCGTGCTCAGAGGCAGAGCAAGCCCCCACCTTCGGTTGGACCAGGCACCGGAGAGCAGATCTGCGCAGCACCCCGAGGCACAGACCGCTCAACACAACTGCGTGGCGATGATCCGGCCGAGATGACTCGAACGCACCTTCCTGGTTTCAGTTGCAGGACTCCTGGGCGGAAGATTGGATCCGAGGGCGCCTTCTCAGCTTCAGTGGCAGAATCCCTGGGAAAGAAGATCGCGGCAGTCGATATCATGGACAGGGAAAAGATGGCGCCCAAACCATGAGGTGCAGCGCTAATGGAGCAACGACACATGGTTCCACGCAAAGAAGGTGATTGGGGTAAAAGTAGTAAGGCTATTTTAAAGGAGGCCAGCAACCCGCCGTCTTTGAATGAACTGCTTGAAATTGGTAACCAATGTAAAAATCCAGCTGTAACGAGCAAAATGTTGTTGAGCGATGTCGGGTGCAAATTGCAATCAGCCAATGTAGTGGGCGAACACCTAATGGTCGTATACAGGTCCAGCGGGCTACCCAATGCTGTAGCCTGCATCTCCAGGACCAGAACGATATATCATAAAGTGTCCCCACAGCTGATAGAAGTAGACAAGCCGCAGAGTAAACGATCCCCGGAGAGCAGAGGCACCGGTAGCGATACTCTGCCGCAGATCAATTTAACATTGTAGGCACCCGATGGCATGAACCGCCACGGGCCAGAAACAGTAAACTGCGCCTATGCTCGCAGTCGGCTACCGTCGCCCACCATTCGGGTGGAAAAGGCGCAGCCCACAAACCCACTCTCCACCACGGCAATGCACAAGAGCGAAGGGTCACCCGAAACGGCTCCTCCGAACGGGACCTGGACCAGGCAGGATCTCAAACTAGAGAGTGCTCACAATGGTGCCCTCAAGGAAAGCGAGCCAGAAGTCCCCTGCGAACTGCTAGACAAGACGAGGTAGCCCTTCTGTCGCTTAGACGAAATGATCACTCGCTCAGACTGCTTCCTCGGGAGCAGCAGCGACACTGTGCAAATGAAAAGGACAGGGAGGTCACAGACACATCAGCTGTCTTTGGGCCTGCCCGACACTAGGAGTAACGGTAAGAGCCCTGAGCTCCGGCAACTTGAGCAAAATGAGCTCACCTTGCCCACAGACCCACTAGCATGGGGCGCTGCGCCGTCACCAGACGACCCGGATCTCATCCAGCCGTGCTGGAACTAGACTGTCCTTGTGTACCTTACTGATATATCTGTACTGATCATGTAAATGTACCACACAAAAAGAAACGCAACTGTAATCCACCCAACAAATGTACCAAGATGTAAATGTAAAACCCATGTGATAAACTTGAATGCAACTTGCATGTAATGGGATATTAACATGATCCCTGTGTGGGGGGGGGGCGAATGGAGTCGTCATGGACTCACAATCAGAAACCACGGGGACCTCCACTGGCAACAAGTCTCACTACCAACCCATCCAAGCTAGAAGCGACCCTCAATGGTCAACCGGGAAGAGCAAAGCCCAGGTCACCGTCAATGTACGAGTCAATTTGCATTAAATACTTGGGGGGAAGTGATGTCATGTATGTAGACCATGTATACTAACTGTATAGTCACATAAGGTGTGCCACCAGAGGGCACTGCAGTGGAAGACCTGAGGGTCACCTGCTTAGGTGTGCAGGGCCCAGTATAAAAGGCTGCCCACCATGCTTGTGCCTCAATCTGGAGTTACAATAAATGGGACTAAGGTCACAACAGCTCAAATACAATACTAGACCTCGTGGAGTCATTCATAAGAGTATTAAAGACATAACACCCAGGGCATTGGGCATTGTGGAGAAGGCCTTGACATGTCAAACATGTCAACCTTCTTCGCACCCACATAATGCAGCAGCAAATTCAACAAACAGAGGGTTCGACTACTGTGCTACCGCACTGCTTATCTCCTGACACCATTTACCACCTCCACATTAGTTTTATCTTCCCCCTTGATTTTTGCCAGCTTTTTCTTTCCCCTGCCCCCACCTGATGTTTGGGAAAGCTGAAAAATACATTACAAATATTTGCAGCAGTTGCAATGACTGAAACCATTTTTGCCCCCCATATGTGGTCATTTACTTTTCCGTAGCCACATCCAATTAAATGTTGACTGCAGGCCTTTAAGGTCTGATTTTTACCCACCCCCTCCTTAACAAGCTCCAAGCACCAGGTCCAAGACCGACAGAGAGCTGACAGTGCCTGGCTAATTAGGCCAAACCTCACCTTCAACGCTGGAACCATAAAATCAACCCTACATTTTTTTCAGTTAGTTTACGTTGCTTTCTCTATCTCACACTCCAGTAACCATTTGGAACAATGTAAAAATTATCTTATTTCTAACAGCTGGACCGAGCCTTTGAAACTCTTTTGAGTTAACCTGCAAAAACATAAAACATGTATCCGTGCCACCCGACCTGGATGACACACACAAGACATTTACAAGGCCCCTTTTTTATTTATTTTTTTTGTGGTTTTTTTTTTGGGGCACTAAAATCAAATTTTTCCTTTTTCCAGTGCCCCCTATAAAAGGAGAGGGGGACACTAAAAGCACCGGCAATTAAAACAAATTAAACTTTAAAACGTAAAATCAAATTAAAATTTGGTTGCCGGGCGTGATGATGCACTCCAGTCCCTCCGGTGCCCACCTCTCGCGGAAGGCCGCGAGCGTACCGGTGGACACCGCGTGCTCCATCTCCAAGGACACCCTGGATCGGATGTAAGAGCGGAAGAGAGGCAGGCAGTCAGGTTGAACGACCCCCTCGACCGCCCGCTGCCTGGACCGGCTGATGGCACCCTTGGCCGTGCCCAGGAGCAGTCCTACGAGGAGGCCCTCGGACCTACCCGCTCCCCTCCGCACAGGGTGCCCAAAGATCAGGAGAGTGGGACTGAAGTGCAGCCAGAATTTCAGGAGCAGCCCCTTCAAATAGTGGAACAGGGGCTGCAACCTTGTGCATTCAATAAAAACATGGAACACGGACTCCTCCAGACCGCAGAAATTGCAGGCGGCCTGGGAGTCCGTGAACCGGCTTAAAAATTTGTTGCACGGCACTGCTCCGTGCACCACCCTCCAGGCCAAGTCCCACCGAGCCTTTGAATGCCTCCCCTCCCCCGTTGCATGTGTTCACTTAAACACGGCATTCTGATCCAATCTGGCAAGCTTGCAAGTGACGGCACTGACATCCATGACAAGTCACCTGCCGCAACAGTGAGTAAAGATCAAAACACACCGCTGTCCTATCTGTTGTGAGGCTGGTTACATCACTCTGGCTTACAGCTCAGGAAATGCTTGTATCTAGCAAGAGAATTGGCAGCTTCAAGAGTGATAGCTGATGTGACTCCTCCGATGTATCTGTGTACTGTAAACACCCACATCCATAAACCCTACCTGTTCTCTCTGACAGCTGGAGTGATCTTTTTGGTTCCTTATTAGGTGCAGCTGTAGCTGCAAAATATACAGACACTGGCCTCACTTACTTTCAAGTGTTCCCAGGGAGTTGAAGGACGTGATAAGCTGTTATGAGCAAAGTAAGCATTAAACATCTTTCACAGCACTCAAGATAAAATACCCTCATTAATCCCTTCAAATTGAGCAAGCAGATACAATGTGCTAGGAATAAGCAGATAAAAGCTGTAAAGAATAGCATAATTATACATTAAACTTTATATCCAAGAAACTTTATGATTTTACTGTCCTTTTAGATAATTCAGACAGATTTTATGACAGGGCTATTATTATTTACTACTTTTCTATAATTTTAACAGTAAAATGGCTGTCATAATGAAGTGATGGTTTTGCTTGATCACTCTGTAATAACAGGGCTTTGTGAATTAGTGACACTTCCAGTCTGTAGGACAACGCGAGTCCACAATTCGACTTCTGGACAGTTAACATGCTGTTCATGGCATGCTGGTGAAAGTGGCTGAAGATAGAATGATGTTGAGCAGCTAACTTGAAAAAAAGCCAGCTCAGCTGAGCTATTCTAAGGCTCCTCCTTTTGCTGTTTTTGAGCCAGTAATTTGGCGATAACTGAGAATGCTTTAGCTGACTTGCTGTTTGATTATTTCTTCCCTCTCTCTCGCCTTCCGCAGACAGTCTGGAAGCTGAGATCAAGAACTGACCCCATGAGAATTCATTGAGGCAAATTTCTGCATGTCTGGATGAAAATATCCTGTATTATCAAGCCGCTAATTATTTATATTGATACATTAAAAGATAAATACCATAAACCATTACTGTTGGGACACTCCAATGGTATAATAGGGTTAGAAGTAGGGTGCGAGGAGGTTCATGTGGAGCATAAACACCAGCAGAGACTAGTTGGGCCAAATGGTCTGTTTCTGTGCTGTAAATTTCTATGTAATACATTCCTCTGGCAACAATGTGCAGCACAGAGGAGCAAATGGTGGGTTTGTCTTCACAACAATCAATGCAGAGCAGTCCTGACCTCTACTGAGTAATCAGAGGTAGTACAAACTGATAGAGAATACAAACAAGTTGTTAAGCTAGGAGGAAACACAGACAGCAGTGAGATGTGTATGTGTGAACTGGCACGATGCATTAAGCCATCAATCACACTTGACATCTCAGGACTTTGGGCTGAGAGCCAAACATGGGTTAAGAACACATACTGTTGAATCAATTGAGCCAATAAGATCAAAAGGGGCGGGTTCATTGTTGTAAGTTGATCCAGATATAAATTCAGCCATTTTAGCCATGTGTTCCCAGTATAACAAAGACCTGGCATGCTGCCAAGAAGCTTGTTGCTGTTGCTGAAATAAAGAGTTACTTTAAACTACAAACGGAATTTGAATCTCATTGAGAATTAAGAGATCAAACAATTTTGGCGTCACGAACAGGATCGCTGAGGGAAGAAACTGAATTTTGGACATCGGACCTACATACTGAGGTAAGGACTCCTCTTTATAAAAGTCCTCAGTCAATTGTCTAAATTCACCCCCCCCCCCTCTACGCAATTCCGAAAGCCTCCGGTTTGCGAACCCTCCAGTTGGTAGTCAGCTCGAGGTCCCATATAGACGGTCTAACTTCGGCGGTGTGTTAGTTGATTAATTACCGACCCACTCACCCGGCTGGAAAGCCTACGACTTGAGACCCCAGTAAAGAAATCAGTATTATGGCAGCAGAAGATAAGAGCAAAGAATTGCCTACAACTGTTAAAAGTGGGCGGGCCCCACCTGAGGTTTCGATAGATGAAATCCTCCAACAGTTGAAAGAATACATAGAGCAACAATTCAACTATCTAAAACCTGTATCAAGATTGAACAAAAGTACGGCACCTCTAAAGGACAATGGTCCTTGGTCGAGATCAAAAGGGTCTGGGGAAAAACGACCCGTACGAAAAATAAAAAATGAACCAGATGGTCCCTAGCCGTTATGGGACAGATCCGACAGCGGAATGAAATCATGGCACGGTCCCAACATGATAGGAACCTGACCAGTATAAAGGACCAATTGCAAGCGGTTTGTGAACAACTAAGACAGAAAAAACTTGAACTTGAAAAGTCGGAAGCGGAAGTTAAAGATCTTAAAATGAAATTAAAGAATGGAAAAAATCATTAGGTCAAGAGACAGTAATAGGAAAAGGAAAATGTATCGGTCAATTCCCAGGGTACCCATGTTTGGATAAATTAAAAGTGCAAACCCAAGGAATAGATACGGATTCTGAGTCCTCCGACGATACAGGGTCGGAGGATGAAGAATTAGGGGTGCGCTTTGCCCCGTTTAAAAAAAGATGAGTTGTAGTCAAATCAGAAGAGATTGCGGATGAGGGCGGAACCAAAAAAGCGAAGAAAAGGGTGTATGAAAAATACTTAGTTCATGATCCGGCAGACCCAGAGAAAATTGATAAATAGTCCAAGGAGTTGCCCAATCCCAAGAAAGGGGGAGTGAAAACTTGGGACCAATTGGGGCGCCTAAGAAATATATATCAACTTCATCCCTGGGACGGAGTACAAATTTTGACCATAATGGTGCCAAAAACACAGGGAAGAAAATTGCACGACAAGGTAGAAGAAGCTTTGGGGCAGTATGACCAAGAATTAAACGCAGGGTGGGAGGCAATTAAACACTGGCTGCAAGCCTTCAGTCCAGCTAAGACAGACTGGGGAAAAATTGCGGCCTGCCAACAGAAAGGAACAGAGGAGGTCCTGGAGTATGACGAGCGTTTTAGATGCACGTGGCTAGAACATTCGGGTATGAATCATCCGGATGAGGAAATGGATGGACAAGTGTTTGGACTCCTGAAAGCAACTTTCGTGACCGGTCTAAAGCCAGAACTGTCCAAAATGCTTAAGGTAGTGTTACCGAACTGGGAAGGTAGAGGAACTACCTGTGCAGAGTTGGTGGATCGATGTAACCAATTAGACAGGGATATGTGAGCTAAAGTTTGAAACCTGCAGGCTATGGGATGGAAATCTCAGGATTCCGATAAACAGTCATTAGGAAAATTACCCGGAAAATGTCATTATTGTGGGAAAGAAAGTCACTGGGCCAAGACATGCAGGGCGAAACAGCAAGGTCATGGCCGGGGAAGAGGACGTGGTCAGCGATACCACTCAGCCAACAAACCAGGCTTGTCACAAGATAACGACCTCATAGAAGCATTTAAGCGACTGACAATACAACAACAGAAGGAGTTACTTGGGATGGCAAAAAACAATTAGAGCCCGCCCTGGTCCCCCTCCTCGCACTAATACAACAAAGGGGAGATGGGCTATATATAACTATGAGGGTGGGCAATAAGGATGTGGATTGTCTTTTAGACACGGGGCGGAATTAACATGCTTATCCCTACAATATGGAGACTTTTTGCCGTTGGATGGTAAGGCACGTACAGCCTATGGAGTTGGGGGCCATAAAATGGAAATTAAAAGGACAACACCGGTACTTATAGGGCTGGGTCCACATGAACTAACCACGCTGGTCTGGATAGGCCCAGTAGATCAACCCCTTTTGGGAATGGACGTCATAATCCAATTAGATTCATCGTTGCATTTCGAGGATGGTCGGGTGATTATGGTCAACTAGAACTTTGAAGAAAGAAGAATGGAAGGAACACCCGATATGGGCTAAAGATAAGAACGATTGTGGCCTACTCCAGATGGAGCCTGCGTCATTTGCTGGGACCAAGCCTCCATGGACTAAACAGTATCCCATCAGTCCAACTGCCATTGCGGGAATCCTACCTGTTATTCAGCAATTGGAGAAACAAGGGCTGCTTATTAAAACGCATAGCTCCTCCAACAGCCCCGTGTGGCCGGTACAGAAATCTAATGAGATTTGCTGTTTGACCGTCGATTTATAGGAAAGCTAACCAGTGTATTGATCAAAAAGCTCCTTTGGCCGCAGATCCCTCCGCTATTTTTAATGCCCTCAAACCGGAACATAAATATTTCTCGGTTATAGATATGGCTAACGGATTTTGGGAGGTGCCTCTGGCACCGGAGGTTCGACAGTGGTTTGCTTTCACTGTCCAAAGACAACAGTATACTTGAACCCGGTTACCGCAGGGTTTCCACAACAGCCCTACGGTATTCCACATGGCTTTACAAAGCCATTTGCGAGAATTACCTCCCCTGTCACCTACAGTCATCCAATATGTAGACGATATCCTGATAGCTTCAAACACAGAAGAACAGCAAGAACAAGATCTACGAGCTCTGTTGGATCACCTTTGGCTGAAAGGACATAAAGCCAGCATCAACAAATCACAAATATCCCAAGAAGAGGTTGTATACCTGGGACAAAAGATTTCACAAGGAAAGAGAGAACTTACCCAGGATAGAACTGCAGCCATTCGGGCTGCTAAAAAAAACACCACTATTTAGAAATTAAGGTCTTTTTTGGGATTGTGTAACTTTAACAGAAATTGGATTGACTCCTTCACACAGCTTGCTCAGCCATTGAATGATATCTTAAAGGGAAACGTGCCTCTAAAGAAGCTATCACCCTCACTAAGGAACAGCAAGAGGCCTTCCTGTGTTTGAAAAAGGCCTTGTGTTCGGCACCGGCTCTGGGAATCCCCGACGGTGGTAAGCCATTTACCCTGTTTGTCCATGAGAAAGAAGGATATATGACAGCTATACTGACACAAGAACATGGGGATCGGCAAAGACCTATTGGCTATCATTCGGCAAAACTGGATGCGGTAGCCCTCGGATAGGGAAGTTGCCTAAGGGCCATGGAAGCTACATGTCGAGTGGTAATGATCACTGCGGGTCTAGTCCTCGACAAAAAGCTGATTGTCAAGTGTCCCAACACCATACACACTTTGCTGTCTATGAATAGAATGTCTCAGGTGATGGCAGCTAGATGGACCCGCTGGACAGCAGTTTTGGAAGCTCCTAATCTCCATATCGTCCGGGCCAGCCCGGTTAATTCTGCACCTATGCTCCCAATGTCAGAATCGAGGAAGCAAGAGGGGGGAGAATGTGAAGAGACATGACTGCGTGGAGATTTTAAAAGAAACAGAAGAAGCAGCCTTAGTAGCAGAAGAGCCTCTGCACAACCCAGACCTCATCCTGTTTACAGATGATTCTTCCTTTGTTGACAATTGTACAAGAAAAGCAGGATGGGCAGTTACAACCTTATATAAGGTAGTGGCAAAAGGATGTTTACCCTCAGGAACGTCAGCACAACAGGCCGAGTTACGGGCCCTGTCAGAAGCATGTCGAATAGCAGAAGGACAGACAGCTAATGTCTACACAGATTCGTGTTATGCTTTTGGAGTCGCTCATGACTTTGTTCTGTTATGGCAGAAAAGAGGATTCCTCACTGTTGCTGGTACACCTATCCGAAATGGAAAAGAAGTCTGAGACTTATCAGAGGCCATACAGTTACCTCAGGAAGTGTCCATCCTAAAGTGTAAGCCCCATACCAAGGAAAATACCACGGAAGCACAGGGAAATGCCTTAGCCAACCAGGCAGCTAAAGATGCCGCCTCACAGGGCGCTCCCCCAGAAGAACCAACACAGATGTGCAGATTGAAAGCACTCAGGACTCTGACACGAGACCTTCAAACAATGCAAGGCGAGTGCTCCCGAGAGGAAAAATAGACATGGATTGAGGCAGGAATTAAGCTGTGCGAAGATGGTGTCAGGAGACAAAGAGTTACCGACAAGCCAGTCGCGCCACAAGCGCTTATGCCTTTTTTAGCCCAACAGATCCACTCGTGGGGACACTTGGCCTCACAACAGATGACGGCACGGTTCCAGAAAAGCTGGTGGGGTCGGGGATTTAAAAAACATGCCCAGCTGGTAACAGACCGCTGTGTGGTCTGCCAGAAAAATAATGCTGGACCCATCACGGTAATGCCCCAACTGAGGTCCCCTGCCCCTGTCGGACCATTCCAGCATCTGCAGGTTGATTATATATCTCTTCCTTCATGCCAAGGATACACTAACATTCTTGTCATGGTCGACAGATTCTCTAGATGGGTAGAAGCTGTCCCAACTAAAAGAGCCACAGCCCATCACACTGCAAAGGTCTTGTGTAAGGATTATATTCCCCGATGGGGAGTCCCGTGTAGCATTGACTCAGATCAGGGAACACACTTCACAGGTGCTGTCTGCCAAGAAGTCTGTAGGTTACTGAACATTACGTGGGATTTACACTGTCCTTATCATCCACAATCATCAGGACAAGTAGAGTGAATTAATTGAACTTTAAAACAACGGCTTGCCAAATATCACCAAGAAGGAACACCATGGCCCCAGGCACTACCAATAGTGCTATGTAGCATTAGGGCAACCCCAAACAGAACTACAGGTCTAAGCCCATTTGAAATTAGAACAGGAAGACCCATGTCGCTGCCAGGAACTATTGATTTACGGAAAGCTGATGTTCACTTCATGAATTTATTATACTGTCAGAACTTAACCAATGCTATTAGTTCTGTTTCCTGACAGGTATCGGCAGCTTGGGGTAATCCACCCGAAAGCGGACACAATGTCATCCCGGGAGTCTGTATGTGAAAAAGTTGCATAAAGAACCTTTGGGTGCCAAGTGGGAGGGACCTTATCAAGTGTTATTGACCACCCAGGCAGCTGTTAAAGTCCAAGGAAAGAAAGCCTGGATCCACACTTCACATGTTAAATGAGCACCCGTAACTGAAGCTGAAATCTAATAAGGATAATTACTTCTTGCCAAAATGTATAAATTTACTGTACTACTGACTGTAGATATTATAGGCATTTCCTTCTTCTTACTAGCCGACCCTCTGCACCAAAGGGAAACAGTAGAGTACCCAGGGAATTACATGTAAATACTTTTTTACATACATTTATGCCAAACAAGGTAACATTTCTAGTTGTTGGGTATGTGCGCATATTCCTATTCACTCAAAGGGAGGGATTCCCTTGAGGCCAATTCCCTTGAATATCTCGGAAATGGCTGAGTGGATAACTAATCAAAACAAAACAGGCAATGCGTTTCAGGATACGGAAAACTGGGCACCTAAATGGAAGTCAGCAGGTTACAATCTGACTACCTTTGAAGGGGGGTACCAACCATGCTACAATAATTCCAAACGGTCCCCATTTTTTGTTAACACGAATACAACGGGGGTAGGAAGACTGGGGAATTGGTCTGTCTGATTAGAAACATAACGGGGGGCCAAAATATGGGGTATAGTAACTGCTCCCGGAATTATAATGTAATCAAGACACGGAACCGTCCAAACTGGGCCAATGTGGGAGTTCTTAACGTAATGGGGATTCTGAATAAAACAGACGGAAAGGCCTGGACAGGCCCCGGAGTGTTGATGACAAAGAAACAGCTAACATCCATTGCCTATAATGGCACCTATTGGGTGTGTGGCCACAAGACCTACCCTTGGCTGCCCCAGAATTGGACGGGATCCTGCTATTTAGCCTACATTGTGCCTTATATGTATCATATAAAGTCCCTGTCGGAACATTTACGCCATCCTAAGAGAGCTATCACAGAAACAGAGAGGTTCTTTGCCATTCTGGTCCCCGGGTATGGGACCACCAAACTGGCAAGGGAATCCATTAACATGGCATCCGTTGTGGAACGGGTAGCCAATGATACCTCAGAGGCCCTAGTTAAAATCAATGCAGAAATGGTAGCAATCCCCACAGTAGCCCTACAGAATAGAATGGCCCTTGACTACATCCTGGCTGAAAAGGGAGGTACTTGTGTCCTACTCGGAACTGAGTGTTGCACTTATGTTGATTAAATGCTGTTGCAACCAGGCGGCTGTAGCTGCTGTCCCGCAGGTAAGATGCCTAGCAGGTCCCAGCAGACCGTCTATACGTGGCACAGGGGTATGTTATGTTTAAGGGAACGTTGTTTACTGGTTGAATTAAGATATTGATTTGGATTAAATTGGAATGAGGTTAATTAACCTACTAAAACCAGTCTTTCATTGTGGCCATGATGGAATTCGGGTTGGTGTAAATTTGTGTGGAAGCTACTAGTCCGGACATGTGGCGGAACACATTAACAAATTTTGGAAGGAAACTCTATTTTGTAAAATGTTTAACCAGTGATACCTGATGTTTTATGATTTCGTTTTTGAAAGAGTCAAAGGGGGGATTGATAGAGAGTGCAAACAAGTTGTTAAGCTGGGAGGAAACACAGACAGCAGTGAGATGTGTATGTGTGACCTGGCACGATGCATTAAGCCATCAATCACACTTGACATCTCAGGACTTTGGGCTGAGAGCCAACAATGGGTTAACAACACATACTATTGAATCAATTGAGCCAATAAGATCAAAGGGGGCGGGTTCATTGTTGTAAGTTGATCCAGGTATAAATTCAACCATTTTAGCCATGTGTTCCCAGTATAACAAAGACCTGGCATGCTGCCAAGAAGCTTGTTGCTGTTGCTGAAATAAAGAGTTACTTTAAACTACAACCGGAATTCGAATCTCATTGAGAATTAAGAGATCTAACACAAACCAAATGCAAAGAGCTTCTCTCACAGGAACTGTTGAGTTTGGAGAAAGAATCAGACTGAACACTGTGAGCTCAAAGTAAAGTGTGACCGTAGTCTTTTATTGCAGGTCTCCAGAGTGCCTCTCCAACCTGTGAAGCCTTCTTAAATACTTGTGCTCCCAAAGGATTATGGGATCCCTTGGGACTCCGGGGAATGAGCCCTCTGGTGGCTGTACGGAGTAAATACAACTCCACATATATAACAACATTCCCCCGCAAAGTCAATTGTGTAACTATTTACAATGTGAGTCGATCTGGGACCCTTCTTTCCCTGGTTGATCGTCTCGGTGTGAAAGCTGGTGTTGTTGAATCATTTGTTGGGCCCTCGCTGGGCTGCTGTGCAGCTGGCCCTGCTGGGCTGCCTGGTGTGTTGGGCCTTGCAGGACTGCTGTGGATGATTGGTTCTGTTTCGTGGTCAACCGTGGTGTCGGTTGCCATTGGTGTGTGTGTTGGGGGATCAAAAAAGGTAGGGTCCAAGGCGGGTTGCTCAGAGTAGTTCGTGAATCTGAGTTTGATTTGGTCCAAGTGTTTCCGGTGAATGAGTCCATTTGAAAGTTTGACCCGAAACACCCTTCTCCTCTCTTTGGCCACGACAGTGCCGGGAAGCCACTTGGGACCTTGTCCATAATTGAATACAAATACAGGATCATTGACTTCAATCTCACATGACACATTTGCGCTATCATGGTATGCACTTTGTTGAAGCCGCCTGCTCTCTACCTGTTCATGTCGATCAGGGTGAACTAACGAGAGCTTGTCTTAAGTGCTCTTTTCATGAGCAGTTCAGCAGGTGTGATCCCAGTGAGTGAGTGTGGTCTCGTGCGGTAGCTAAGCAGGACTTGGGATAGGCCAGTCTGCAGTGAGCCTTCAGTAACCCTCTTCAAGCCTTGCTTGATGGTTTGCACTGCTCTCTCTGCCTGACCATTGGACGTTGGTTTAAATGGGGTAGATGTGACATGTTTGATCCCGTTATGGGTCATGAATTCTTTGAACTCAGCACTGGTAAAACATGGCCCGTTGTCGCTCACCAGGACATCGGTAAGCCGTGTGTGGCAAACATGGCCCGCAGGCTTTCAGTGGTGGCAGCGGATGTGCTAGCCGACATTATCTCACATTCAATCCACTTGGAGTACGCGTCTACAACCACAAGAACATTTTACCCAAGAATGGGCCTGCATAGTTGACATGTACCCTAGACCACAGTTTGGAGGGCCAAGACAATAAACTTAGTGGCGCCTCCTTGAGTACATTGCTTAACTGCAAGCATGTATTACATCTGTGAACGCAGGACTCTAAGTCCGCATCAATACCGGGCCACCACACGTGGGATCTGGCTATCGCTTTCATCATTACGATGCCTGGCTGGGTACTGTGGAGGTCATTGATGAAGGTGTCTCTGCCCTTCTTGGGGACCACTACTCGATTGCCCCACAGAAGGCAGTCTGCCTGTATAGACATTTCAGCTTTGCGTCGCTGCATTTCCACCTGGACACTGGACCAGCTCCCATGAAGCACACAGCTTTTGACTAGAGAAAATAAGGGGTCCTGGCTGTTATGTATTGATGTGTGTATCGTCCTGGTACCTTAAATGTAATATAAGCACAATGGTACACCACAGAGGGCGCTGTGGTGGGAAACCTGGAAGTACCTGTAACAGGCACTATATAAGGCTGACCACCATACCTGAGAGGCACTCTGGAGCTGAACAGTAAAAGGACGAAGGTCACAGCAGTTAGACTTACACCAGACCGTGTGGAGTCAGTGATTTGTGTGCTACATACACCACATTGGCGACAAGGAAGCGGACGAACTCCACGCAACCATGGCTACTCTGGGCTTGCTAAAGGATTTTACCGTGGGCAATGATTGGGAGGCCTTTACGGAAAGGCTCGAGTACTACTTCACAGCAAACGACCTGACGGAGGACATGGACGCAATGATGGATAAGCGTAAGGCGATATTGCTCTCCAGTTGTGGAGATGAGGTTTACTGTCTTGTCAAGGATTTGCTGGCACCCGGGAGCGCCAGGGACAAGTCATACGAGGAGCTGACTGAACTCATTCATGACCAGTTGAAACCGAAGGAGAGCATCCTCACGGCCAGATACAAATTTTACCATCACTGCAGACCTGAGGGCCAGGATATCACCAAATATGCTGCGGACCTCAGGAGACTCGCGGCGCCGTGTGATTTTGGCGCATACCTTGACGAGGCGTTACGGGACGTTTTCGTTATGGGGATTGGCCACGAGGGCCTCCTTCACAAACTGCTAGCCACGGAACCTACAGTCACTCTGACAAAGGCCATCACCATCAGCCGGGCATATATGACCTCGACTTGCAGCACCAAGCAAATAATCCACACAGTCTCGAACCCGGCAGGTACTGTCCACAGGATAGCGCCCACCATGGACAAAACTGCAGAACGTGGCTCTGCCTGGGGCAGAGAGCACGGACCTCGGGGTCCTGGAACTCAGAGTCCGCTGAGGGGGGCCAATCAAGCAGCACCATGCTGGCGCTGTGGAGGAAGCCATGGGGCTCACCAGTGCAGGTTTGCGGAGTATACGTGCAATACCTGCCACATGAAAGGCCACCTTCAGCGTATGTGTAAAAGAAATCGGACTCACCATGTGGCTGAGGAGATGGGGGATGATCCACTGTTCAGCGAGGAGCAGGCAGAAGATGATGAGGTGTTTGGACTGTACACGTGTACCGACGATTCGCCCCCAGTGATAAGGGAAGTAAAAATCAACGGAGTCCCTGTGAGTATGGAAGTGGACACGGGCTCAGGTCTGTCGTTGATGAGCCGGAGAACTATTGATAAACTGTGGATTAACCCAGCTGCACGACCCAAGCTGGTCCCGGTCACGGCGAAGCTGCATACCTACACCAGGGAACTAATACCTGTTCTTGGCAGAGTGATGGTGCAGGTATCCCATGGGGACGAGATGCACGGTTTACCTTTGTGGGTCATTGCAGGCGATGGGCCGACACTCCTCGGCCGGAGGTGGATGGGGACGTCCCGTGGGAGCTGGAAAGACTTCATCACTCCACAGGCTGCTGCTCCCCGGGATGCTGCCGTGCCCCGGGTCCCCAGAGAGCAGCGCCGACCGAGCTGGAGCTGCAGCCTCAATCCACCCACAGGCAAGCCCCAGGCCCGCACCTCCCACAGAGATCCTGCAGCCTCAGCCCCCACAGGCAAGCAGCCCTGCAGAGAGGGGCCTAGTGGGGGGGCGGGGGTGAGCCGGCGGGGCGCTGTGAGCGGGGTGCGAGGGATCCAGGATGGCCAGCGGATCGGAGGGGCCCTTGTAGAGGGAGAGTCGGGCGACGGCAGCAGCTGGAGGTCAGCGGCCACGGCGGCCGCAGGGGAGGCCGCGATGGAGGCCGCGGGGGAGGCGGCAATTGCGGCGGCTGGAGAGGCCACGACGGCTGCAGGGGAGGTGGCTACGGTGACCGCCGGAGAAGCGACGATGACGGCCGCAGGAGAGGCGGCAAGTCAGGTGGCAGCGGAGGGGAGCGGAGGCTGCGGCGGCGGAGGGCATCCGGAGCGGCGGAGAGCAAGATGGCAGCGGCCTCGGTCCAGAGCAGCAGAGCATCAAAGATGGCGGCGCCCAAGGAGAAGCCTCGTGGAATCCTCCTGCATCAAAGATGGCGCCTTAAAAAGGAAATGCACCCGGGAGTCTTAAAAGGGCCTTACCATGTGGTGGTCCCCACAAAGGACTTCTGTAAGGCAGAGCGAGTCTAAAATGAGCTATGTTAATGTGAGATGGCGAATTTATAATAAGAATTAATATTTTAATGCTGAATGGAAACTGTATTTGTGTAAAATAAAGGATATGAATTAATGATAAGAGCTAACAAGGAAATCAGGGATCCTTTACCAGTCAATAACTAGTTAATGTACCAGATAATATGTACCATAATAACGCACTGTCTATGCCTACCTGCCTTCTGTTGGACATGAGTGATGTCATGTATTGATGTGTGTATCGTCGTCCTGCGTCTTGGTGGGGAGGGAAGTGTGATGTTATGTATTGATGTGTGTATCGTCCTGGTACCTTAAATGTAATATAAGCACAATAGTACACCACAGAGGGCGCTGTGGTGGGAAACCTGGAAGTGCCTGCAACAGGCACTATAAAAGGCTGACCACCACACTTGAGAGACACTCTGGAGCTAAACAATAAAAGGACGAAGGTCACAGCAGTTAGATTAACACCAGACCATGTGGAGTCAGCGATTTGTGTGCTACATACACCACACTGGCTTGTCCAGGTTTTGATCTGCCGGGCAGTGACGGGTGATTGCTCATTCTCAAATGCTTCCATAACCATGGATAGATCTGCGGGCTGCACCATTTCCACCCCCTTGGTGGGCAATGGCAGTGTACTGAGAGCATCGGCGCAGTTTTCTGTACCTGGCCTGTGGCGGATGGCGTAGTTGTATGCGGACAACGTGAGCGCCCATCTCTAGATGTGGGCCGATGCATTGGTATTTATCCCTTTACTCTTGGAAAACAGGGATATAAGTAGCTTATGGTCAGTTTCCAACTTGAATTTTAGCCAAACGGGTATTGATTCATTTTCTTTACCCCATAGATACACACTAATGCTTCTTTTTCAATCATGCTTTGGTTATCTCTGCCTTAGACAGACTCCTGGATGCATAAGCAACCGGTTGCAGTTTCCCGAAATCATTAGCTTGTTGCAATAAACACCCGACGCCATATGATGACGCATCACATGCTAGTACCAAACGCTTATATGGATCATACAGCACAAGCAATTTGTTTGAGCATAACAATTTTCTCGCTTTTACAAAGGCATATTCTTGGCTTTTGCCCAAAACCCATTCGCCCCCTTTTCGTAGTAAGACACGTCGTGGTTCTAGCAGGGTGCTGAGACCCGGTAAGAAGTTACTAAAGTAGTTCAAGAGTCCCAGAAACGACCGCAGCTCCGTCACGTTCTGTGGCCTCGGTGTGTTCTCGATTGCCTCTGTCTTCGCGTTGGTGGGCTTGATGCCGTCCGCCACAATCCTCCTTCCCAGGAACTCCATTTCAGGTGTCAGGAAAATGCACTTCGAGTGTTTTAACCTGAACCCCACGTGGTTGAGTCAATTAAGAACCTCCTCCAGATTCTGCAGGTGCTCGGCTGTGTTCCGACCTGTGACCAAGATGTCGTCCTGGAAGACCACGGTGTGCGGGACCGACTTCAGTAAACTTTCCATGTTTCTCTGGAATATCGCCGCCGCTGATCAGATTCCAAATGGACATCTGTTATAAACAAAAAGACCTTTGTGCGTGTTGATGCAGGTGAGGGCCTTCGATGATTCACCCAGTTCCTGTGTCATGTCGGCTGAAGTCAGATCCAGTTTCGTGAACGTCTTTCTTCCTGCCAGCCGTGCAAAGAGGTCATTGGCTTTTGGTAGTGGGTTTTGGTCCTGCAGGGAGAAACGATTGATAGTTACTTTATAATCGCCACAGATTCTGACGGTGCCGTCTCCCTTGAGGACTGGGACAATAGGACTGGCCCACTCGCTGAACACGATCGGTGAAATGATGCCCTCTCTTTGCAGCCAGTCTAGCTCGATCTCTATCCTTTCTCTCATCATGTAGGGTACTGCTCTTGCCTTGTGATGGATGGGCTGCGTCCCCGGAATTAGGTGGATCTGCACTTTTTCTCCTTGGAATTTCCCGATGCCTGGTTCGAACAGCAAAGGAAATTTGTTTAAGACCTGGGCACACAAAGTGTCATCAGCGGGCGATAGTGCTCCGATGTCGTCCCAGTTCCAGCGTATCTTTCCCAGCCAGCACCTGCCGAGCTGCGTGAGACCATCGCCCGGTACAACCCACAGTGGTAGTTTGTGCACCACTCCATCATAGGAGACCTTTACGGTAGCACTGCCGATGACAGGCATCAGTTCTTGAGTGTAAGTTCTTAGTCTCGAGCGAACTGGTCTTAAGTCTGGCCTTGAGGCCTTGTAGCACCACACCCTTTCAAAGTCTTTTTGCCCATGATGGACTGGCTTGCGCCCGTGTCCAGCTCCATTGACACCGGGAGTCCATTTAGTTCAACATTCAGCATTATCGGGTGACAATTTGTGGTGAATGTGTGCACCCCATGTACCTCTGCAACCTCTATCTGAAGTATTGGTTCGTAGTGATCCTCCGTGGATCTGTCCACCTCTGCAACATGATGGTTTGCAGGTTTAACAGCCTTAGCAGCTTGCCTACACACCCGTTGGAGGTATCCCATTGTTCCACAGCCCTTGCCAATGTATCCTTTGAATTAGCGTGAATGGAAACCATGATCACCCCCGCAGCGCCAACCAGGTGTTAATGGCCTTGCATTCATCAACCTTGATGGTGGACTCTGAGTCATCTGCGGACGTGTAGCTGCAGGTATGTATGACCTGCCCTGTATGTTACGATTCGAAAACAACATCACTTTGTTCACAGTACTAGTAGCAGCACTTGTGTGCTGAGAGATTTGCTTAGTATTGTCACTGGTGGTAATGAACGCCTGGGCTATCACTATGGCCTTACTCAAGGTTGGGGTCTCTACAGTTAAAAGCTTACGAAGTATGGTTTCATGGCCAATGCCAAGTACGAAAAAGTCTCTGAGCATGTGCTCCAAATGTCCTTCAAATTCGCAATGTCCTGCAAGGCGTCTCAGCTCGCCGACATATCTCACCACTTCCTGGCCTTCAGACCTTTTGTCGGTGTAGAACCGGTACCTCGCCATCAGAACGCTTTCCTTCAGGTTCAAGTGCTCTCGGACCAGTGTGCACAAATCGTTGTACGATTTCTCCGTGGGTTTCGCTGGAGTGAGCAGATTCTTCATGAGGCCATACTTTGGTGCCCCACAGACAGTGAGGAGGATCGTTCTACGTTTGGCAGTGCTCTCTTCCCCATCTAGCTCATTGGCCACAAAGTATTGGTTGAGTTGGTCCACAAAAGTTTCCCAATCATCTCCCTCCGAAAATTTCTCCAGGATGCCAACTGTTCTCTGCGTCTTTGGGTTCGCTACCTGTATCTCGCCGTCAGTTGTTGAGTATGGAGAAAGAGTCAGACTGAACACTGTGAGCTCCAAGTGTGACCTTCGTCTTTTATTGCAGGTCTCCAGAGTGCCTTTCCAACCTGTGAAGCCTTCTTAAATACCTGTGCTCCCAAGGGATTATGGGATCCCTTGGGACTCCGGGGAATGAGCCCTCTTGTGGCTGTACAGAGTAAATACAAGTCCACATATATAACAGGAACGAAGAATTATTAGAGGGTAAATTTGTTGTCATTCATATCCCTCCACTGACAGGTCTGGTACAGAGCATCTTCACCCGCCTAGGTACCTAGATTCTATAAAGAAAAAGAAATACCACTTTTAAAAATGTGGATACGTGCTCCCCCGTGGAACAGTTGGTAAAGCAACTGGAGCAGTGTGGAACTGAGCCATTAAAAGCAGGCTGGTCTGTGCTGGGTTAACCGATTACAGCGTAGAGTTCAGTTAGGTGGAACAGGGGATGGGGGTTGGGGCAGGTGGGAGGTGATCCCGAAGAAGGGCCGGGGAGGATCACACATCATGGGGGTTGATGTTTCACTTTTACTCCTGAAACTTACCTGTTTTCTGAGTGCCTGCTGTGGTTTAAGGACCGCTGGTTAGTCTGGGCCATGCCCGGTACGACTGGACAGAGTGTGCATGGCGCACACTGCATCCATTAGTACTAAAAATTGCAAATGGGGCACAATATGCAGAGGCAATTAGGTGGGAGCTCTGGCCACCCATTTCGAGGCTCGCCTGGAAATCATATTGGGCGGGATTCAGGTGTCCAATAGGCGGGTGATTTTTTTCCCCAGCAATTCTCAACTGCCTACTGTTGTTTAAAGGGGCAATGGCAATAGTAGAGGTGACAGACAACCTGGGTAAGAAAGGTGACAGTCGGAGCCTAAAGAAGAACAGGCAACTTTGTGGACTCTGACCTGGATAGGCTCCTAACAAGTGGTAGAGTGCAGGAGGGATGGGCTCTTTGGGGTCGGCAAGCATGTGGTGTGAACTCTGTGTGGTGATAAGTGGCTTTGGCAGTGAGTATCACCTTCTTAAACTTCAGAGGGCTGAAAGTCAGGGTCCCAGGAGGGACTGTTACCGCTGGCTTTCAGCGGCCAATCGGCAAAATCAATTGGCCAACGCATTATGGTCCATTGGCCTTCGCGACACATATTCAGCACGGGGGGTTTTTCAGCGGTGAGCACTTCCACTGAAATCGGCTGACTGAAGCCGTGGTAAGGGGCTTGTGGCCATGGTGACACTGCTATGTGGCCACACCATATAACAAGAGAGGTTTGTTTTTTAACAGTGCCCCGCCAGATTTTTGGGTCGGTACACTTTGCCGTGATACTTGACACTGCTGGAGGAGGCCAACGGAGGATTCCCGCAATCGGGAGTATTTTTGCTGCAAACCTTTGCTCTTGGTTTTTTGTATTTGTTTAACCTGCTGAGTGCTCTTTATAATTTTTTGGAGAGTTTTCAGGACTTTGAGCTCTGACTCATTAGTGGAGACCTATAGGCCTCATTCTGTGCACCAGAGGCCTGCTTGTCAGGGTGCAGCCTTCAAACACACTGGGATCAGTGTTGGCAGGGGAACGCCTGGTACACCTTGTCAGATGCAGGGCGGCACGCAGGAGAAGGTGGCACCGTCAGCAACATGCAGAGAGGCAGCAGGCAAGGGAGGCTGCAGCCATGGCTGCCCAACATCCAGAAAGGCCTGCAGATGTGCGCAGGCCTGCATGTAGAGAGGGTGTCCAGGAGGGAGATGGTGTCAGGAGGAGCGTCAGGTTCGCTGACCCCTCGCACCACATACTGGGCTAGGAGCCTTGCCAGCAAAAGCTTGCAGAGGCGCATGACCATCAGAAGGACCAGGGGGATGGCCATCATCCAGCTGCCATGGGAGGTGACCAACACACGAGCTGGGAGAAGGAAGTCCTTGCCTCAAAGGGTCTACAGAGCTCAGTTCTCCTTCCTCAAGCTCAGTGATCAGCAATGCCTGCGGAGGCTGAGATTCAGAAAGGAGGTACTGAGGGAGCTCTGCAATATCCTGCGCCAAGATCTGGAACCTCACACAAGGCTCATGACCACTCTGATTGTTGAGACCATAGCTCTGCACTTTTATGCTGCGGGGTCTTTCCAGTCTGAACTGCAGACATTGCCAACATTTCGCAGTTCTCTGAACACCGCTGCATCTGGCAGGTGACAGATGCACTCTACAGAAGAAGGGTGGACTACATATCATTCCCCATGACGAGGGACAAGCAGGTGGAGCGGGAAGCCAGAATAGCCCACGGGTGCAGGGTGCGATCAACTGCACACATACTGGGCTGAGGGTGCCACAACACCACCCCGAGATCTTTGTCAACCGCAAGGGGTTCCACTCCCTCAATGTGCTGCTCGTGTGTGACCACTAGCGTCGGATCCTGGCAGTTGATGTCAGGTACTCAGGCAGCAGCCATGATTTGTTTATTCTGTGCCAGACCAGTGTGCCCCCCCCCTCTTCACCGGCTCAATCAGGATTGTGGTTGGCTGCTTGGTGACAAGGGATATTCCCTGTCCACTTGACTGCTCACTCCACTGTGGAACCCCAGGACAGCGGCCGAGCATGCCTACAACGACGCTCATTCTGGCACAAGATGCATCATCGAGCAACTGAGATCCTTAAGCAGAGGTTCTGTTGCATAAACCGTTCTGGTGGCGTCTTGCAGTACTTGCCTGAATGGGTCTCCACATTCACGGTGGTCTGCTGCATGCTGCACAACTTGACCCTCATGAGGGGCCAGCCACTGGAGGTTGAGCCAACAGTACCACCTGATGAGGAGGAGGAGGCACAGAAGGAGGAGGAAGCTCCCCGTCGCCACTCAGCCAGGAGGCATCGACCCCATCGCAACCCTGCAAGGGGAGTGCAGTTACGTCTGATAGCTGCTCGATTCAGATAATCTCTTCCACACATGACCCTTCAGCTCCCACGTTCAATGAGTACCTTCACACAGAATTGCCCACTCCCAAATGAAACACCTGGCCAGCTATGTGCCAAAAATAAAGATTTATCAACTGATGCAAGTCAGTGCAAAAACACAACAGAAACAAAAAGACTACCATAAACTAACACACATAATCATGTTTTACCCCTGTGCATCTCTTTATAACACCTCTTACGCGTGCCTTTCCTAACACTATGCCTAAGTGCATCATGGGTCTGGGAAGGCTGCTGTGGTTGTTGTGTCGGAGCTACAAATGCCCTCGAACACCTTTGGGCCTGGAAGGGCCGGGTGCAGATTGGGCAGCACCCTCCTGGGAGGGTGCAGTCTGGCTTGGCTCGGGTGAGGCCATGCGTGGAGACATGGCGGAGTGCTAGGTCTGGGGCCAGGAATGTTGTGATCCTGAGAGAGCACATCATCAGGATCCTGGTCTGAGGAGCCTGAGTCACTCACCGGGAGCGGCACATTACCATTATCACCAAGCTGAGGGAGGTCAGGTCAGTGCTGTGGCGCGACACCGGAAGGTCCCCTGTGGCCCGTGGTGGACCCAGCCGCGAACACAACACTGAGGTGTCTTGTGGCATCGAGCTGAGACTGCATGAGAGCAGCCAGAGTCTCAAAGCCAATAGACATGGCAGAGGTTTGACACTCCATGGCAGCAGTAAGATGCTGCGTGGCCTGTTGCCCAGAGTGCTTAAGAGCATTCTGAGCTTCCAGGGTTGTGGCCATCCTCTCTAATCCAGCACCGATGCGCTCATTTCCTCGTGCCTGTGCTGAAATGGCAGCTGTCACATCACCTGCAGATTGCAGCATCACAGTTGGATCTGCACGGTCTCTCTGGGAGTCCACCATCGCCTGCACACTGGCAATGATGGGCTCCATGGAGTGCGCAGAGTTGTCGACAATACGGTAGGCAGACTCCTCCACACTGCTCACCACTTCCGACAGTTTTTCTGGCACCCTTGTCAGTGTCCCCAACATCTGGGAATGCATGGCCTCCACACTTCTTTTGTATGCTGCTACATCGATGGCATTATCTGAGTCCTCGTCGGCAGAACTCCGGTGCGGACTCGCCCCCCCAAAGAGATGGCACATGAGTTTGCCTAGCCCCATCACCATGGTGCAATCTGCTAGGCCCCAGTGCAACACCCAGTACAGACCCCTGTACCACCTCATCTATATCAGACCATGCACTCCCAGTATCTGAGCTGGCGCATGTGGGTGGAAGCAGTGACGCGTCGGTGCCATCAGTGTCCTCCTCCTCTTCTTCCTCTTCAGTGGCATCCCCAAATGAGAGAGTGCTCTCAATGTCCTTACTGCTGCGACTTGAGATGTCTGCGCTTATGTGGAGAAGGGTCTCATGCAGGCCTCCAGCTGGTGTGCAACGTCTCTTGTCACTGGTGACTGTGCTGGGTGTGCTGCCACTCGGTCTGTCATCTGCAGCATAAATGGGAGAAGGGCTGCTGTGAGGGGGAGGTGGGGGATTGAAGCATGGAGCCTACTAATAGCAGACTTCCAGAAGGAAAGACATAGTAGGTGCTGGCACATTCAAGTAGAGAGCGCGTTTAAGGAGGACAATCACTTACCCATATCGGCATCAGCACTACCGTGGTCCACAGGGAATGCACCATGTCCACCGACCAGTGCCTCAACCCTCTCCTCCAGAGGTGTGAGGACCTGCGTGTCTGCCTCACCACCCCCGGTCATCATTTGCTCGGCTCTATTGTGCGCCAGTTTGGCCTGCAAAAGAAAGCATGGTTGGTGAGTACCACTGTGATGACACATCAGAAATGAGTGCACAAGTGTTTGTCCCTGACATGCAGCTGGAGATGTGAGATGAAAGTGAGCTTCCATTGCGAGAACACACACATACATGTGTAGAGGCATGAACAATGAAATGCTGCTTGAGAGGAGTGTGTCCAGTGCACACTAAGCCCATTTGTTTGTCAATATTGCAAAGGGGGTCCACAACCAGTGAAGGACCTCTATTTGCACATTTAAGCAGCCTCCCGCCTGAAACAGGTAGACATGCTTCTTGCCCATGAAAATTGCATCATGCAGGCCATGGGCAGTAATGGGGTGGCAAGAAACAGATGACCAGCAGTTGAAAATCGCCCCCAGAGTTCCTTCTATGCTTTCCTCACTGAATCTTTGCCTCCTTAAGCAAACCTCTTCTGACACATTATCGAGGGAACAGTGTGGTAGGTAGACTGTGGTGGAAGGGTATGTCCTAGATGGTGTTCTCCTCTGGTGTAGCCTTATCCTGTGTACCCTTGTCATTTCCTCCTCCTCCTCCCGTTCTACCTCCGTCATAAGCAGATGTATGGGAATGGCCACAGTCAACCCAATGGTAAGTGCTCTATGGCAAAATGATAGAAGGCAAAAGGCAGCTTGTGGAAACTCTTCTTAGTTACTCAGTTGAAAATGATTTTTCTAATTGCTATAGTCAAGGCTGACATTTCAGACAAAGGTTGTGAACAGTCCAAGCCTGAGAACTCAGCACTTCCTGTGTGACAAGTCATGGAGATAACATACCGCTCTATTCTACAGCCCTTAGTTATGTCAGGTGCACATCTAACTTAAATACCAGAATGTCTGGGACATCAGGATTTGCCCTCAGTATCCTATCATTTGTGTACATCCACCACAGTGCCCGCTTCCACTGCAATTTAATGCGTATTTTAGAAGGTATGTATTTCTGGCTTATCTGACTTGCACCCCAAATTCCGATCTCCTGCGATAGAACAATCCCAATTTTTTAGCCCCCCCCCGCAAAATTATTGCTGAATTTTGGGCCCCAAATCTAGCCTGTGACTTAAACAAAACCTGCCACTGCGTTATATGAACATTTAAAAAAATTATTCTGGGATGGATTCGAGATTTTGGCCTAGAAATTTGATGGCATGCGACTGTCTGTCATATTGGTATAGGCAAAAAATTAGGCGTCAAGGGCCTGCTCCTGAAATGGACGTAAGCCCCTTTGCAAATGCAAAAAATAGAGATGTCTACACCAGCAAGCTGCCTGGGGATGCCCAGTGGGTGTCGGCACCTCGCTTATTTGATGTCAATAAGGCCCCAAGACCCAATATCAGGTAGGCCTCAGGCCTATCTTTTCCCTGTTTATATCAGCAGGCCAGTGCAAATGTATTTCTAGGCCTTTGACTCAGAAAACATCTAGGGGGCGAAATTGTCCCACACCCTGATTGGGGCAGTAACCTTCCACTTTTAGTACCCGGTGCAGAGGTCCTGCCCCCACCGCTGAATTGGGCATACCGCCTCCGAAAGGAAGCGGAGTGCAATCTCCGGCACTCCATTTCCTTTGGGGACATATTCCGGAGTGCTACTGGGGCGAAATGTTCAGCGCTACACGGATGCTTCGATTAAGGAGGAGGGTCGCTGTGCACTCTGCATGGCCTCTGATGCTCACCACTGGGCCACCAGGGCAGCTTGCGACCTGGCCAGCAGCCCAGCACCCAAGACAGAGTGCCGGGCTGCATGATGATGGCCGGGACCAGGCTAGGGCCACCATCGTTGAGCTGACCCGAGAGTCGGCCGACAAAAAAAGATGGTGGCCCGAGGTGCTGCGGTCTCCACTGAGAGCGGATGTTGGCCAGCTTTGCGACCCGCGAAGCTGGCGTGCCATTCACCTGCACCAGCATCGTGGCCCACAGGGGCAATTTCCCCCGCGGGGCGTGAAGGGGTCGGCGCGGGATGTTGAGGTGTCGCTGCGCACGGCAATGAAGTCATCACCGGTTGCATGACGGCCCGAGGCGCAAACCGCGGAGCGCACCACTGCCAAGGCAATGCCTTCGCAACATCCTGGCCAATTTCCCAGGTGGCGGTAGCACCAGCTCCTCCGGACAAATACTGTCTTGCGTCCTGTTAGCGCCCCTAACGAGTCACTAATGGGGCTATAAAAATGGCCAATTTTGCCCCTTAGTGTGTTCCAATATAGAACAGTGGATGGCACTGTCTGACAACAGTCATTAGACTGAAAAAAAATATTCTTTCAGATCCCATTGTTCTCAGTGCCTGACTATTCTCCAAACCTGTATGAACAGATAAATAAACAAAGTGTACCAGGCACCTTCAATGAATTACAGCACTGAGGAGTCCAGGTGATCTAATCATAAGTTATGAGAGCAAAGATCAAGTGGCCTGGAATGCATCTCTATAATTACATTCTCACCTAGTTCGCCACTCCTTGTTTGAGTCCTGCCAATTAGACTAAAGGCCCACCTCAGTCTCTGAGACCATGCTGGTCAAAGTCATAAAACGCATCCTGTGTGCAAGGGACCACGTCTCTTTGTTCCTCTTTGACCTCTCCAATGCCTTGGAGACCAGGAAATCTCAGCTTACATCTCCTCCAGCAGCTTCCCTCGGCTGCCCACATTGTCACATCTGATGTATCTCTGGGTCCATTCTTGGTCCCCTGTTCTCTATCATTTACATTTAACCCCTTAACGATATCATCTGGGAACATGGAGTCTGCTTCCACATGTTTGCTGACAACACTCAGCTTTACCTCTCTGCTCCTTCAACACCCAAGGCTATTTTCTTTCCCTCCAATGGCCCACCTGATATTTAGAAAGCCGGCCTCTTCAGTGCCCACAAGCACCAATGCACATCCAACCTTGATTCCATCTGTTTTCCCATATCTCACCGCAGGCTAAGTCCAGAGGGGCAGAGTGTTGACATACTACTTGGCCCTGAGTTCAGCTTCCTCCCCTGCATGTGATCTATTATCAAGATGGTTTCATTCACCTTCAGAAGGGGCTCCACCCCTTCCTCTCCACCATGCTTTTCTCACCTTGAAGCTTGATTACTCCAATGTTCTCCTTGACGGCCTCTGCAGTTCCACCATCACAAGCTACAACTCACTTGCACAAAGGCCTGAAGGCTTGGGTGTAAAGTAATGCCTGGGCAGAGCACATAGAGAAAAATTGGAAAAGGGAGGGGGATGAATTGCATGCCCATTATAGAGCCTGCCTGACTTGCTTTATTACAGCTCCAATTTTCCTCTATGTGCTACAAGAGGAAAATCCGTCTCAAGACTCCAGTTACCCCATCCTCATCAAACTCCATGGTCTCCCTGTGTCTCAGAGAACTGACTTAGTCAAATTCCTTCATGCCTCACCTCATCCTCCCTCAGTGATTTCCTCCAGCTGTATGTCATCTTCTCTTTTAGTCTCTATCTTTCTTTGAAGCTTTCTGCCTCACCAACCCTGCCTTTCATCTCCCTCACTGCTGTCAACAATTTACTAAAAACCCATCTCTTCAACCATGCTTTGCCCAGCAGCCTCTCTTTTCCTTTTCTCCCATGCTGGGTATCCACTGCCTTGTAAGATACCCTTAGATATCTCACTGTGGATGGACATAAAAATGTAAGTTGTTGCTTTTCTTCATGAGCTGAATCATGCGATTGAATTAGTGCTTGATGCCCTTGTTATATTCCAGGCTCCAATTTGAGCAAGATGCATTAAACAATGCTGCCTCTTCCTTGCTATGTTTGCTGGGTTTCACTTAACTGGAATCAGTGGAATTCCATTTTCTTCCAAAACTCAGATACCACTGTTTATATGTCAGGATATACGCACAATGCACAATATCGCACTTCAGTGCCTGCACAGGTGCAATGCAGTTTTAGAACAGACTGGACCAACCAGTTTGTACAGCCATACAATTGTGCACACTTAAATCTACGTAGCAAGGTAATTCGACCACCCTAGTTGGGGAAGGGGAGTTACAAGGCACAAGTCAGGAGTGTGATGGAATACTCTCCATTTCTCTGGATGAGTGCAGCTCCAACAACTCAAGAAACTCAACACCATTTAGGACTAAGCAGTTCGCTGAATTGGGAGCCCATGCACCACCTAAAACATCCACTACATACACCACTGGCGCACCGTGGCTGCAGTGTGGACTATCTACAGGATGCACTACAGAAACTTGCCAAGACTTCTTCATTAGCACCTCCCAAACTCGCGACCTCTACTACATGGAAGGACAAGGACAGCAGGCGCATGAGAACACCACCACCTCCAAGTTCCCCTCCAAGTCACACACCATCCTGACTTGGACATATATCGCTGTTCCTTCATTGTTATTGTGTCAAAATCCTGGAACTCCCTACCTAATAGCAATGTGGGAGTACTTTCACCATACAGACTGCAGTGATTCAAGAAGGCGGCTCACCATCACCTTCTCAAGGGCAATTAGGAATGGGCAATAAATACTGGCCTTGCTAGTGATGCCCGTATCCCAAGATTGATTTTTTTTAAAACTCATGCTGGTAAGCAGTGAGTTTCCTAGCCTTGTGACACCGTGATGCATTATGAATTGCGAGCCCTGGTACTCAATTAAGCCGTTAAACTGAAGCAGACACTCTGACGCTGTAGTGTACCTGGAAATAGCAGTTGAATTGGAACGTGATTCCACACCACTACACTTGCAGTTGCTACCAGCATAAATTCAGCAAGAGAATTAATTAACTGGTCTACCTTCTCGGCCTTTTGGCTAAGATCATGCGTAACTGACCTGACAGGGGAGTAACCATGACCCCAACGTGGTTCTCCCTGGATCAGGAAGGTGATTCTCCTATGCTTTTTAGAAATAGGAGGTGGGTGGGGTGGTTTGACCCATCCACTTCCACGGAGGTGTGTGGGGGGCCTGACCCATCCACCTCCATGGCACGAACCTGGTATTGCAGTACTTCCAGGAACGGTGCAGTGGCTCTAGGCCTTTTGGCTAAGAGCATTGGCGCAGAGTGATCCTTGATGTGTGCAAGGTGACCTCTGGCGTTTGTAATCTGACAAGACGATCTGACAAAGAATTGGAAAGATTGGCAACGAATAAATAAAAAAATTAAAAAAATTAATTAACTGGTCTAATGTTATTGAAGATACACAGTGGATTGAAAATACTTTTTGGAAAATGTTGTTAGTTTTGTTTTTACAGTGTTCTATTTTCTTTGAAGAACAGGGCTGGAAAAATATAGAAAAGCTGAAAGAATACAAATACTTTTGTCATTTTGCAGCATTAGCAGACATTTTGAAGGGAAAGCTACTGTCCATTGTATCAAAAACAATGGGTGTTTTCGAGGTATCTGATTCGCATGGATGCAGGGTAGGATTGACCCCTAACTTTAAATCATTCGTTGAAAACATTGGACTTGAAATCAAAGAGTTTGCACATCTTGCCAGCCACCTGGAAAGTGCGGGATTCAGTTCACTGCCTCAGTTGCCTCTAGCCTGAAATGTTTTCCAGTTGTAAAGCACAAGCCAATCCTACCTGCAACATACCATTTGCAATGTGTCAAGTTTGTGAATGCCTCTAAAACTCATTTCAGTATGTACAGTCCCATCTAATTAGTACAGCAGAATAGACAGCAACTTTGAGCTGTGCACAAAGAGTACCATGGGAGCAGATAAACCATCAGATTTATTACTTTACTACCTCCTTCTTTGAAATGCATTGCCAAATAGAAAGTTTTACATTTTCAGTCTGTGACTGGTAACAATTCTACTGGGAGAAATTGGTTCCCCTTAAATAGAAACATCTCATGAAAAAGAGCAGGCCATGTATTTGGAGAACATTACTGAAACAATAGCCTCGATATTCTCCCTACCCCACCCCAATGGTCGAGAGAGGATCGGGGTGGGGGGGGTAAAATATCAGGATTGGACAACACAACCCCGACTCGATCCCATTCCCATCTGTTTACATTTTAAAGTGTAGATGTCAGGCCATGGACGAGGCTCCCGCAAAAGCCACCTACTGGTTAGATTCCTGGCAGCTGATCTAAGGTGGGAGCTGTAGGCACTCCAAGGTAAGTGGCTATTTTAGCACTCCTTGTGGGCCAAGAGGGGAAGGCATGCTTTCCCTCAGGTCCCTCAAGGAGGTCTTCCCAATCGCAGCTTTCATCCAGTCCTCCCGAGCACCAGCTTCTTCCAGCCCCGACCTCCAGCTTCCTTCAGCCCTGACCTCCAGCCTCCTCCAGCCCCGACCTCCAGCCCCGACCTCCAGCCTCCTCCAGCCTCCTCCAGCCCCGACCTCCAGCCCCGACCTCCAGCCTCCTCCAGCCCCGACCTCCAGTCTCCTCCAGCCTCCTCCAGCCCCGACCTCCAGCCCCGACCTCCAGCCTCCTCCAGCCCCGACCTCCAGGCTCCTCCAGCCTCCTCCATCCCCAACCTCCAGCCTCCTCCAGCCCCGACCTCCAGCCCCGACCTCCAGCCTCCTCTAGCCCCAATCTCCAGCCTCCTCCAACCCCGACCTCCAACCCTGACCTCCAGCCTCCTCCAACCCCGACCTCCAGCCTCATCCAGCCTCCTCCAGCCCCGACCTCCAGCCTCCTCCAGCTCCGACCTCCAGCCTCCTCCAGCCCCGATCTCCAGCCCCGACCTCCAGCCCCGACCTCCAGCCTCCTCCAGCCCCGACCTCCAGGCTCCTCCAGCCTCCTCCAGCCCCAACCTCCAGCTTCCTCCAGCCCCGACCTCCAGCCCCGACCTCCAGCCTCCTCTAGCCCCAATCTCCAGCCTCCTCCAACCCCGACCTCCAACCCTGACCTCCAGCCTCCTCCAACCCCGACCTCCAGCCTCATCCAGCCTCCTCCAGCCCCGACCTCCAGCCTCCTCCAGCTCCGACCTCCAGCCTCCTCCAGCCCCGACCTCCAGCCCTGATCTCCAGCCTCCTCCAGCCCCGACCTCCAGCCCCGACCTCCAGCCTTCTCCAGCCTCTTCCAGCCCCGATCTCCAGCCTCCTGCAGCCTCCTCTAGCCCCGACCTCCAGCCCCGATCTCCAGCCTCTTCCAGCCCCGACCTCCAGCTTCCTCCAGCCCCAACCTCCAGCCCCGACCTCCAGCCTTCTCCCGTCCCAATCTTCAGCCTCCTCCAACCCCGACCTCCAGCCTCCTCCAGCCCCGACCTCCAGCCCCGACCTCCAGTCTTCTCCAGCCCCGACCTCCAATCTCCTCTAGCCTCCTCCAGCCCCAACCTCCAGTCTCCTCCAGCCCCGATCTCCAGCCTCCCCCCTGCTCTCCTGCTCCAGCCTCCCCTCAACCCCGATCTCCAGCCTACCCTCAACCCTCCTGCTCGTGGCCTCCCCCCTGCCCCCCCCAATTAGCCTCCTCCTAGCCCTCCCGACCACCAGCCTCCCCCCACAGTCCTCCCGATCACCAGCCTGCTCCCAGCCCTCCCGATCGCCAGCCCTTCCAATCACAAGCCTCACTCTAGCCCTCCTGATCAGTGGCTCCCCTCAACCCCGATCTCAAGCCTCCCCTCAGCCCTCCTGCTTGTGGCCTCTCCACAGCTCTCCCGATCTCTGACCGCCCCCCCAGCACACCTGATTACTAACGTCCCCCCAATCGTCCTGAATGTGGCCTCCCCCCTTCTCAGCCCTCCCAAACGAGCCCTTCCCCAGCCCTCCCAATCTCCAACCGCTCCTTAGCCCTCCCGATCGCCAGCCAGGCTGTCAATTTGGCCAGCTGCCAGGTGGTGGGAGCCCTACAATATGCTAATGAGGCCCTGCCATTATGATCTGCAAGGCCTCCACATCCCTGGCCTCACCAGGTTTTTCTCGTACTCCACACCCTCGCTGCCTCCCCATAAACAGCAGGGCCAATGTGTGAATTCTAAAACAGATTTTGTTCTATGTGATGTTGATGTTGAGGTAGATAACCAGGGTGTAAGTTCATCAATTTTTGTGCTACCAGCAGTGCTAGAATTTCTAGGAATATAAGAATCTCTAGACGAAGAAAGGCTAAGGTCCAGCTAGTTCACCCTGTACCATCCTGGTAGTCTCAAGATACCCTGATAATGGAGTTATTGACTAATCATAGCAATTAATCACTATCAATTAAACAGACCCAGACATGAGGTGTGGAAAACCTCAATGGTTGAAAACTGGGAACCATAGGTCCAAAGTCACCTGTTCTTCCTGAGCATACTACACTTACTGCATGTCATGTCTCAAACTACTCATAATATGTATCCCAAAATGTTATTTTCTGAAAGAAATCGAACTAATTTTCCTTTGAATGAACCAATACTAACTGCTGTCTCCCTAGGGAGCCTATTCCATAGATTAACCTCATACTCACTGAAATATTGGCCTCGATATTGACAGGGAGGTTGGGAGGGTGCGAGGTGCACTGGGAAAACCCATCAAGACCGGTGAGGTCAAAGCCCTGCTGTTCTTAACAACAGGGCCTCATTATCATATTGTAGGGCCTCCTACCGCTTGGCAGCCAGCCAAATCGACAGCCTGGCTGATGGACCGAAGAACTGAGGGGAGGCGGGAATTTGGAGGGCTGGGAGAGGCTGGTGTTCAGGAGGGCTCCGGGGAAGGTCGGTGTTCAGGAGGGCTGGGGGAAGGCTGGAGATTGGGAGGGCTGGGGGGGTGACTGGTGATTGGGAGAGCTGGGGGAGGCTGGTGATTGGGAGGGCTGGGGGAGGCTGGTGATTGGGAGGGCTGGGGGGAGGCTGGAGATCGGGAGGGCTGGGGAGAGACTGTTTCTCAGGAGAGCTGGGGGGAGCTGGTGATTGGGAGAGCTGGGGGGAGGCTGGTGATTGGGAGAGCTGGGGGGAGGCTGGAGATCGGGAGGGCTGGGGAGAGACTGTTTCTCAGGAGAGCTGGGGGGAGCTGGTGATTGGGAGAGCTGGGGGGAGGCTGGTGATTGGGAGAGCTGGGGGGAGGCTGGAGATCGGGAGGGCTGGGGAGAGACTGTTTCTCGGGAGAGCTGGGGGGAGGCTGGTGATTGGGAGAGCTGGGGGGAGGCTGGAGATTTGGAGAGCTGGGGAGAGACTGTTTCTCGGGAGAGCTGGGGGGAGGCTGGTGATTGGGAGGGCTGGGGAGAGACTGTTTCTCGGGAGGGCTGGGGAGAGACTGTTTCTCAGGAGGGCTGGGGGGAGCTGGTGATTGGGAGGGCTAGGGGGAGGCTGGAAATCAGGAGGGCTAGGGAAGGTCAATGATAGGGAGGGCTGGGGAAGCCATGATCCTTGAGGATTCCTGGGACACTCCTGCTCCTCCTGATCCACAGTGAGTGCTAAAAGAGGCAGCTCCCACCTTGGATAAACTGCCGGGAGACCCACATGTTGGGCCTCCCCGTCACTTACTGTTACATTTAAGTCATCGCGCTGATGATGTGACTATGGTATATTAATTAAGTCCCCGCCTACCTTTTGGGGGAGCCTCGGCCATGGCTTGATTTCTGCGCTTTAAAATTTAAAGGGGAGGGAATGGGGTCAGGTTGTGGTCGAGTTTCCCAATTCTGATATTTTAACGCTCGCTCCCACCCCCGCACCCCGACCATGTCCTGTCTGTCAGGGAGGGATTAAAATCAAGGCTACTGTTTCCACAGAGATTAGATTCGAATTTACCGCCCTTCAAGCGCAGACCACGTCCTCTAGTTCTAATGTTCTGCACAAGGTGAAATAGCTTGTCATGACTTTCTATAACTGACTTTAAAAATATATATATTTGTTCTTGGGACATGGGTAACACAGGCAAGGAATTAGAGTCATATGTAGGCCAGACCATGTAAAGGTGATCGACCCCTTCCTGAAGGCTGGTTATGAACTAATCATATTATAGAAAGGATATAGAGGCACTAGAGAGGGTGCAGGGAAGATTTACAAGGATGAGCAGAAATGCGAGGGTCTTTATATCATGAAAGGATGAAAAAAAATGTTGAGGGGTGACCTAATAGAGGTCTTTAAAATTATGAGTGGATACAGAGAGAGAGGCTGTAATTACCCCTTTCTATAAGACCCGTGGTCACCAGAAAACGGTGCTCACGGGTCGGTGCGGAATGGCCAGTGTGTCGCCGTGGAGGGGCTGCCATTTTGAATATTGGCCTCCTTTAGTTTTGGAGTGTTGTTGGGGACCGCTCCGCCTATTTTCCCGTCGCGTCGTGCACGCGCCAAACCCCTTACCGACCGGTGGTGACCCCTTTCAGAAATTGAACCGCGAGAAATTGCCCCTTTCGAAAATTGCCCAGCGGGAGTGGCACCACTGCTGGTTGATGCGACTGACAGCTTTTATTGTCGGTACCTATTCTGTGGCTGGGAGGCGCGACTGTCCTTAAAGGGGAGGTGACACTGCTGGTGGTTCCATATTATTTTTTATTGTTGGCAGACTGCCAGGTCGGGCCGACAATTATGCCCGTGGGTTCGGCCGGGCTGCCCATAGACAGCCTGGCACCCTTCTTGGGTACCAGTCTGCTGGCCTGGCTGAAACCCTTCCTGGTGGTCCAGTGTTTGCCACTAAAGTGGCTATAGAGTTCGCAGCTGCCCTCCCCTTTGAATTAACACCGGATGGCGGGAGTCGGAGGGAAGAGGTGGAAAATTCATTACTTTAACTTTGCCACCACCTCCCACTGCTTTGAAGTGCTGTTTGAGGTGGTGTAGAGGTGGAGTTGCATCAGGAGCGGGGTGGTGTTCATCACTGCCGCACTGATCACGTCAGCGCGGCAATGATGGCGACAGTGCCCCTCCCCTTCACTTAAAGGGCAAGGACGCTGCAAGGCCGAGTGAGGCCTCCTTGATGCCGACTGGGCCACCAGAGCGGGGTTCGGCCAGGCTAATGGCCCGGTACGCAAGAATCCTTTAATTTTAATACAATTGATGTAGATGAATATGAACATTATGAGAGGGCAGAAAATGGAGATTTTAACTGGATAATCCCCAGCAAGTTCTTAGCCTTCAGTGGACCACATCCAAAGAGCAAAATAGAAAATGGATACCTACTGCATGCTCCAGAGGTCTATTTCCAGTATTTCCAAAAGCACAATGTCAGCACAATTGTCCGTTTAAACAAGAGAATGTATGATGCCAAACGATTCACAGATCCTCGTTTTGTGCAGCCGCCATTGAACCAGCGGTCGCCATTTTCGGGCCAACTGCAGAGTCGGCCAACAATTAAAACAACATGGCAGCCGCGGTGGTGCGCCCTCCATTTTAAGGGCGGCCGTACCACCCAGCCACTGGCAGCTTCCCGCCTCGCGAAGCTATCAGTGTCACCAACCGGCGGTGGCCGTGCTCCCACGGGGCAATTTCCCCCACGGGGCGGAAAAGGGGTCACCGCCGAGCAGTATGGGGTCGTCGCATGGCCGACAAGTGGTCAGAGCACTGAGCGGGGTGGAAAGTCGGGGCATGATGGAAACCCATTTCCGCCGCCCCTGGCCCGTGGGCAATTGCGGATGGGTTGCAACCTCCGCCTGCCCCCCCAGTCGGAAAGGCCTTACCTCCCCATTACCGAACGGGCCTTAAAAAAGGGGAAAATTTCAGCCCCGAGGAAAGACAGGAGTGGAGCATAAATACCGGCATGGACTCCTTGTGCCGAATGGAATGGCCTGTTTCTGTGCCGTATATCCTATGTAATCCTATGTAATTGGCTTTTGTCAGCAATTCAGCTTTTTTTTCCTTTTACTGGTGCTAGGCCACAAATGACTGGATTAATAGAATTTAATTTCATAATTCACAATGGTGGGATTTGAACTCATGAGCCCCAAAGTTGCCAGTCAACTACAGTATTCACCCTGTATAGGTGCATGCATAGTTTATTTGCTTTATTAATACCCCAAAATGGCTTTTCTTGCATTACAAAAGAGGAAAATAAACAGTATTTATGTTGTTTAAAATATAATTATTTTCTCAGTGACAATGTTGATGGTTCCCCCAGGAACAGCAAGTAATTATTTTCTTGTCTTTTATGTCTTTGCGGTTTCATTGAAATGCTCTCAGACACAAATAAGCACAAGATGAAATATTTCTCCAAAATACAGAAACAGATGGCAACTTTTTACCTGATTATTCTGTTGTGGTATTATGTTTGTTCAGTTGAGAACTCTTACATTCCTTTTGGATAAGGGAGTGTTTTATCGTTTGCAAGTCTTAGCATGCATTTATACTACAGATTTAGCTTTGCAGCAAAACAATTTTAGCTTTGCACTGGTCGTATAAATGGGGTGTTAAGTCTCAAATCAACTCGAAAAGGCAGTGGAATAAGATTCTCTGCTCCACAAAGTCTCATTCCATTGCGCTAAGATGTCCACTCCAGTCCTGACTTTGGATTCAGGCTGTATTTTCTCTTTATTTGCTGTATTCCTACAAAGTAAAACCACTTTGCATTAACACTACAGTCGTAGTGCAAAGTCACCAGTTATTGGAGAATGGAGAACATGGTTGTACAGGTCCACGGATGGCTCACATTAATATGGGCAAATAAATCATTGGAGACTTGCAGTTCTCACCAAGACTATACCTCCCATAGGAATTGTCCAAATTTGGATACAAACAACTGGTTAGGCCCTTAGTATACAGAATCTTTTTTTACCATGTCGAGCTGGTAGTTATGTCAATTTTATCTTATGCCCACTGGGTCTTTGGCATCCTTCAGTTCAACATGCTAAGCTTTACTCATATGTAGATCCATCAATTCGGAGGGAATGAATGCTTACATTCCGATTGCATGTTTTGATCATGATCACTATAAAAACATAGAAACACAGAAAATAGGTGCAGGAATAGGCCATTCGGCCTTTCGAGCCTGCACCACCATTCAATAAGATCATGGCTGATCATTCCCTCAGTACCCCTTTCCTGCTTTCTCTCCATACTCATTGATCCCCTTAGCTGTAAGGGCCATAGCTAACTCCCTCTTGAATATATCCAATGAACTGGCATCAACAACTCTCTGCGGCAGGGAATTCCACAGGTTAACAAGTCTCTGAGTGAAGACGTTTCTCCTCATCTCAGTCCTAAATGGCCTACCCCTTACCCTAAGACTGTGTCCCCTGGTTCTGGACTTCCCTAACATCGGGAACATTCTACCCGCATCTAACCTGTCCCGTCCCGTCAGAATCTTACACGTTTCTATGAGATCCCCTCTCATTCTTCTAAACTCCAATGTATAAAGGCCCTGTTGATCCAGTCTCTCCTCATATGTCAGTCCTGCCGTCCCGGGAATCAGTCTGGTGAACCTTCGCTGCACTCCCTCAATAGTAAGAATGTCCTTCCTCAGATTAGGAGACCAAAACTGAACACAATATTCCAGGTGAGGCCTCACCAAGGCCTTGTACAACTGCAATAAGACCTCCCTGCTCCTATACTCAAATCCCCTAGCTATGAAGGCCAACATACCATTGCAGTTAGATTGCAAAATGCACCAAATCCCTTTTCCCTATCATGTCGCTCACATCTTTTGTTTGTAGATTTTCTAAAATTCACTTTTTTTCTGGAAGGACACTGTACTGTTCACATAGTGAGAGACGTTCCATGGACTGACCAAATTCCTTATGCTGGAATTAAAGGTGCTATTAACATTGTCTTGTCTGTTTAGTTAAGTTTCTATAGGATTCCGCTCCTACCCTCAAGCAATCCCTCCTGTGAGACTGCTTAGCAATTGCTCTCTGGTACAGATGGTCCCCTTCAGGCCCGTTAACCCATCAATTCACTCTTTGTTGTTTATTTTTCAGGTTTTCCCAGAGTTTGTCAAGTAAGATCACGAGGGAAGCCACATCTTTTCTTTATAGCTTCTCGGAGTGTGCAATGACATATTAATGTGTTGCCTCCCTTCTTTGGTTTATAAAGCAGAGATTTTGTTTTACACCATTAGTGAATTTATTAGCCTTCTTTCGCAAAGTTTCTCACTATTGATTTATATCTCAACCCTGTCTTGATCTATATTTAATATTTTTATCTCATTTCTGTACTTCTATTTAGTGCACTAGGTATTTTCATTCAGAACTGCATTCTAATCTTCTTCTCTATGGATACTTTCTCTCATCTACTATAAACCTAGCCATCCCTGATTCTCCATTATCACACTATTAGGACTGTGGGAGGAAGGCTCTCATGAGAGATGGGACATATTTCTTTGAATATTATGTCTTTGACATCAGTAGTTATTTCCCATCAAACGTCTTTGCTTGCCATCTATACTTTCCAGAGTGCAACTCTATACTGAGATGTCAGTTGCAATCTGAAGTCTGGACCTCAGGGATTAGACCCCTTTCCATCATTTTGCCCCTGTCACAAATATGTGAATCATGCCTTGTGTAATCTTATCCCTTTCTAATTCATAATCTGCAGGCTCCTACTTTTCTTTTCATGGTGAGGAATGGGAAACTTCTCATACTCAATCCCATGGCAATTTTTGAACTATCTAAAAGTGTGAGGTGATACATTTAGGTAGGAAGAATGAGGACAGATCAAACACACTAACTGGTACAATTTTAAAGGGGGTGCAAGAAGAGAGAAACCTGGGGGTGCTTGTGCACAAAATTTTGAAAGTGGCAGGACAGATTAACAAAGCAGTTAATAAAGCATATGGAATCCTGGGCTTTATAAATAGAGGCATAGAGTACAAAAGCCAGGAGGTTATGCAAAACCTATATAAAACACTAGTTCGGCCCCAGCTGGAATATTGTGTCCAATTCTGGGCACCACACATTAGGAAGGACATGAAAGCTTTGGAGAGGGTAAAGTAGATATTTACTAGAATGGTTCCAGAATTGAGGGAATACAGTTATGTGATAGAGTAGATCTCATAGAAAAGTTGGGAAGAGTGATCATAGCATGGTAGAATTTCAAATTCAGTTGGAGGGTGAGAAAGCTAGGTCTCAAATTATTGTCATGAACGTAAATAAACGCAATGATAAAGGTATAAAGGCAGAGTTGGCTAAAGTGGACTGGGAAAATAGATTAAAGGGCAAGATGGTAGATAAGCAGTGGAATAAGGAAATATTCCATAACTCTCAGAAAAGATATAGTCTAGTGAGAAAGAAAGACTCTAAGAGAAGTATGAACCATCCATGGATAACTAAGGAAGTAAAAGATGTTATCAAATTGAAAACAAAGGCATACAATGTTGTGAAGAATAGTGGAAGGCCAGAGGATTGGGAAATTTAGTGCACCAGAAACCAGCAAAGGATGACTAAAAAAATAATAGCGAGAGAAGATAGTTTATGAGAGTAAACTAGCAAGAAACATAAAAACAGACAGCAAGAGCTTCTACATGAACAAGCAACTCTCGATTATCTTCACACAGATGCAACGGGAAACCATTGTAACAGCATTTAAAATTCCGTGTGTGTGTGCGCTGCTGCAGCCACTGTCTCTCGCAGCCGCCGCTGACGTCGGAGTCCTTTCGGCCCGGGAAGGCATCGTGCTCCGGAACCCCGGAGCTCGACAATCTCCTCCTCGAGGCCACCTGCATGCATGCTGGTAATGTCCATACTTAACTGACTGTTTGTAGCTGATTGTACAGTATTTATTCATTGAAGTTTTAACTTTATAATGGAGAAATCGTTTACCCGGCATAGCCCAATCCCCGAGGGACCCGGATAATCGTGAGTTGCCTATATATAAAAAAGAAGAGAGTAGCGAAAGTAAACTTTGGTCCCTTAGAGGATGAGACTGAGAAATTTAAAATGGGAAACAGGGAAATGGCAGAGACTCTGAACAAATATGTTGTATCGGTCTTCACTAAAAGCATCCCAATAATTGATAATCAAGGGGCTATTGGGAGGGGGGAACTTAAAAGAATCACTATCACCAGAGAAAAAGTACTAGGCAAACTAATGGGACTAAAGGTGGACAAGTCTTCTGGACCTGATGGCCTACATCCTAGAAGTAGCTGCAGAGATAATAGATGCATTAGTTGTAATCTACCAAAATTCCCTGGATTCTGGAGAGGTCCCAGCAGATTGGAAAAACGCAAATGTAACACTCCTATTTAAGAAAGGAAGGAGACAGAAAGCAGAAAACTATAGACCAGTTAGCCTAACATCTGTGGTTGGGAAAATGTTGGAGTCCATTATTAAAGAAGCAGTAGCAGGACATTTGGAAAATCATAATACAGTCAAGCAGAGTCACTATGGTTTTGTGAAAGGGAAATCATGTTTGACAAACTTGCTGGAGTTCTTTGAGGATGTAACTAGCAGGGTGGATAAAGGGAAACCAATAGATGTCATGTATTTGGATTTCCAGAAAACATTCAATAAGGTGCCACATAAAAAGTTACTGCACAAGATAAGAGCTCATGGGGTTTGGGGTGATATATTAGCATGGATAGAGGATTGACTAACTAGCAGAAAATAAAGAGTCAAGATAAATGTGTCATTTTCAGGTTGGCAAACTGTAACTAGTGGATCAGTGCTGGGACCTCAACTATTTGCAATCAACTATTTACAATCTATATTAATGATTTGGAGGAAGGGACCGAGTGTAATGTAGCCTAATCTGCTGTTGATACAAAGATAAGTGGGAAAGCAAGTTGTCAGGAGGATTCAAAGATTCTGCAAAGGGATATAGACAGGCTAAATGAGTGGGCAAAAATTTGGTAGATGGAGTATAATGTGGGGAAAAGTGAGGTTATCCGCTTTGGTAGGAAAAATAAAAAGGCAAATTATTATTTATTTAGGAACGATTACAAAATGCTGCGGTACAGAGGGATCTGGAGGTCTTTGTACATGAAATACAAAACGTTAGTATGCAGGTACAGCAAGTAATTAGGAAGACAAATGGAATGTTGGCCTTTATTGCAAGGGTGATGGAGTATAAAAGTACAGAATCTTGCTACAACTGTACAGGGTATTGGTGAGGCCACACCTGGAGTACTGCGCTCAGTTTTGGTCTCCTTATTTAAGGAGGGATATACTTGCATTGGACACAGTTCAGAGAAGGTTCACTAGGTTGATTCCTGAGATGAAGGGATTGTCTTATGAAGAAAGATTGAGCAGGTTGGGCTCATTGGAGTTTAGAAGAATGAGAGGTGATCTTATTGAAACATATCAGATTCTGAGTGGGCTTGATAGGGTAGATACAGAGAGGATGTTTCCCGTCATGGGGGATTCTAGAACTAGGGGGCATAGTTTAAGAATAAGGGGTCGCCCATTTAAAATGGAAATTAAGAGGAAATTCTTCTCTCAGAGGGTCATGAATCTTTCGACCTCTCTACCCCAGAGAGCTGTGGAAGCTGGGTCATTGAATATATTTAAGGTGGAGATAGACAGATTTTTGAATGATACAGAAGTCAAGGGTTATGGGGACCAGGCAGAGAAGTGGGAGTTGAGGTCAGGATCAAATCAGCCATGATCTTATTGAATGGCCAAGCAGGCTCGAGGGGCCAAATGGCTTATTCCTGCTCCTATTTCTTATGTTCTTATGTTCTAAGCTGGGGTTGTTCTCTTTGCAGCAGAGAAGGCTAAGAGGAGATTTGATAGAAATGTTTAAAATCATGAAGGGTTTAGATAGAGTAAATAAAGAGAAAGTTTTTCCAATGGCTGAAGGGTCGATAACTAGAGGGCACAGATTTATGGTGATTGGCAAAAGAACCAGAGGTGAGATGAGGAAAAACTTTTTTACGCAATGAGTGCTTAGGATTTGAAATGCACTGCCTGATAGTGTGGTGGATACAGATTCAATAGTAGCCTTTAAAAGGGAATTGGATAAATACTTGAAGGAAGAAAAACTGCAAGGATATGGAAAAGAGTGGGGGAGTGGGACTAACTAGATTGCTCTTTGAAAGAGCTGTCACAGACTCGTTAGGCCAAACTGTCTCCTATGTGCTGTACTATTTTATATTTCTATGATACCTGACAGCATTCTCATTAATTCACAACTTCTTTTGGGAATATATGGGATATCCATATTTTTGTCCCTTTGAACATTGTATTTATTTCAGTTAAATTCTTACTCTACTTTCTGATGGGTTGAGAGGTACACGGTGTTTCTGTCCACTCTACCTCCATTTTTCTTGGATCAGCGGTGTTTCCCTTGTTTGTCCACGCACCTTATTCCTTGGGTTGTCACTTGTGTTAGGCATGACATCCTGTGAATTTGGATATCTTCCTTCTTCTTCTCTACTGTGCCATTCACACACTACTTTTTCTTGATATGTGGCCAACCTCTAACCCATCTGCACATTTTAAAATTATTTTTTCACCATAGCACTAACTGTGTGAATTGATTTTAGTAAGTCCATCTCTGTCACAATGTTCTGAGTTCACCATCCCTGCAGAGTAAACTCATTTGTGTGCTCCCTTGTTAACTCTTCTTGCCTGCACTGTAAAGTGGCTTGTTATAAAATGTGAAAAACTGAATAATACAGTTTCTAAAGTAGACTGAGACTATTAATTGTGAAAATCCCTTTACAATGTGTGGGTGGGACCCACTGGAGTAAAAGCAAATGGATATATGGAGAGTAGCGATTATAATTAAAGTTGTGCTAAACTTCAGTCTGGCCAAGTCTAACCTTCAAATACACCTTTTTAAAAAAAAAACTTTTTCAAGTTGCATTGCAGGAATTAATGAAATGGAACATCAAGCTCTCAAAGGAAATATTTATCACAGTAGAATGAAAACACCCAGGATTGTACTATCAAAACTAAAATGAAAAACGTAGGTACAAGTTTTGGTTTCTAGTGGACCCATCTGCTCTAGTTGAAGGACAGATTTCACCTGGTAAAGAATAATCTCCTTTTCAGATCAGAAAGCACTGATATTGGTAGATGAATTTTTGAAATCACAACTCAATTTGGCCTGGAATTCTAAAGCAGCCAATTCAATAGCCAGATTTTCACTCAGCAGCTGCCAGGATGAGTAGGTGCAGATATCCAATTGTATTGTTTGTTATGTCACAACTACCTTACATCACATGTTGGTACTGGTGACAACGTCTTTGGCATTGTCACTGTACAAAGGCAGAACAAGCTTAGTGCATAAATATTTGTATTAATTTATTGTGTGCTGTACAACTATAGAGCGAAGGGAGTGCATGGTTGAAAATGGCCTCTCAGCATGCCTAACTTCCAGAGGATGGATTTTGTCTTCAACTTCCATGCAATTTTCTGTCTGTTTTTTAAGCCAGGAAGACATCATTCGAGAGGAGTAAACACCTACCTATAGATCATTCAACCTGGAAATGGGACTATCAGAGGAAACATTAAGCCATTAACTGCATTTCAGGCAGTTCCAAATCTAATGAACCATTTCAGTCAGCAATCTAGAAGACTGAGGGAGAGAGGAAAACTGGAGCACAAAAGCATAGGAACTAAGTGGTCCTGGGTGAAGCAGAACTGAAAGCAGATATTACAGATTGCTGCTTTATAGACTGGCTATATTCTCTGTTGTCAGGAACAGAGCATAGTTTTTTAAAGATCAGGCTATTTACTGCAGTCATTGTACATTACCTTGTGCTGTTTGCATGGCGTTTAATTTCTGTAAATAAATCTACATAATTAATGTGGAAGCTCGAATGTGGTTTGTTGGCATGGCTATCTTCTAGAATGAGTTGGAGAGGAATAAAGTGCAGTAAGCGTTAGCAATCTATGATTGTGTGAGTCTTAAATGGTGCAAGGTCTCTTACAGGAAGTACATTGCAAGAAGGAATTGTTCAATAACTTGACATTACATCAAACAAATGGCAGCAAGTTTTGAGAGATGTCTGTGCAGTCAACTATGTTTTTACATATCTTGTTCAGTCTGTAATGGCTTCGAGTAGTGTATACTTTATGGTGTATATGTATATTTGAGGTTACTTTTTGGCCAAGATCCACTGACAGTCATTGAACTTTAGCTAAAAACTCTGGTTCCTATTTCTTCTCAAACTGTCTTCTACCCCATTTACTAATGGATTTTTCTGCTTGTTCATGTTATATGTGCTCTGTGACATATAAGATACTGAAAGGGCTTGACAAGGTTGATGCAGAGAGGATGTTTCCCCTCGTGGGAGATTCTAGAATTAGGGGGCATAGTTTCAGAATGGGGTTGCCCATTTAGAACTGAGATGAGGAAGAATTTCTTCTCTCAGAGGGTCGTAAATCTGTGGAATACTCTGTCCTAGAGTGCTGTGCAGGCTGGGTCATTGAATATATTTAAGGCGGAGATAGACAGATTTTTGAGCGATAAGGGAGTAAAGGGTTATGGAGAGTGGGCAGGGAAGTGGAGCTGAGCCCAAAATCAGATCATCCATGATCTTATTAAATGGTGGAGCAGGCTCGAGGGGCCAAATGACCTACTCCTGCTCCTATTTCTTAAGTTCTTATGTTCTAAATTCTCCCCTCCCAATAGCCTCTTGATTATCAATTATTGGGATGTTTTTAGTGTCTTGCACCGTGAAGACGATACAAAATATTTGTTCAGAGTCTCTGCCATCCCTGTTGCCCATTATTAATTCCCCAGTCTCATCCTCTAAGGGACCAATGTTTACTTTAGCTACTCTCTTCCTTTTTATATACCTGTAGAAACTCTTACTGTCTGTTTTTATATTTCTTGCTAGTTTACTCTCATAAACTATTTTCTCTCTATTATTTTTTTAGTCGTTACAGCTCTTTTTACTATTTGCAGCTTGCTGGTGCAGGACACAGGCTCTGATATGCTACTGGTCAGTCTCAAGGCATGTATTGAAGCAATGGTAACTACCACTTCCAAAGCCACCAATGTCCTTGATATCGCTTCCTGTTACTCCCAAAATGACCAATGTCCTTAATAACTCTGTCTGGCACTTTGCTGTTGCAAAAAGCTCATGAACTGTCACTAGGGTATTTTTGCATTTTGTGAGAAATTTCCGACAATGTGTTGCACTTGCCTGTAATAGATCCTTCCACTTCTTTGTCATCTCAACCATATGTATGGAAATTCTTTCCACTCTCTGCACATGAGATCAATAGTCCCTTAGCATTGTTCTTTGGAAGACTAGGCTCTGAGATCTGGGACTACCTGGCTCCTTAGCTGAGGGCAGTTGTTTCTCCAATATATATGGGGGAATGGTTCTCGCCCTGTCATCCACTTCCAGGTCCTTACTAACTCTCAGTGCTTCACCTAGCGAAAATCTTTCTGACTCTTTAAATACTTCCCCCTGAATGGGTGCCTCTGTACTGGTTTGGCAGTAGGTGAGAAGCCATGTCGGAGTTGATGAGGGTGTGGCAGAAGTTATGTATCTGGACATGGCAGCAGTTGTGGATCTGGAAGTCCCGGGGTGGTAATTTCAGTGGCTGGCCTCTTCCTTCAACGCACTCCCTATGATGTCAAAAACAGAAATGGTTACTGAGCTATGCCACTGTTTTATTTTACCTTGAAGAAATAGAGGCTAAGTGTAAGAGCACTGCAACACTTGTGTAACTACCTGTGATAAGCCTTGCCCAGACTTTATCAACCTTTCCTTTCCACCTCACCTCCAACCTTACCATCTTTCACAGATTCCCCTATCTCTCTACCTATTATCTGCTGCTCCTTCAGACGTCAAGAGCTATCCAGTTAGTCTCATTCTCTCGCAATTTCCCTGGTTCCTATTACATTTTTATTTTTCAAAGTATATCCAATTCCCCTTTAAAAGAAATTATGTGTTATAGATTCTCAAAACAATCTTGAGCTCCAGTAGGAGTAGTAAGGTAGTCAGTCCCCTGCAGGATCACCTATCTTAGCACTGGCAAGGTATGGGGCCTTTTCTGCTACCTCAACAGGAACAGCTCTCAGCTGGAGAAAGTTCCGCTGAGACCGTTTAAAGGTGTAACAAGCGGAGTTCTGGGATTAGCCTGGGTTCCACCCACTTGACATAGGGGGCAGATGGAAGATCCATCATTGGCTCTCTCAACAGAAAATGGCAGAACAAAAAGCACAGTGCAGAATCCCAGCAGAGCCAGGTATGCAACACATCTTCCGATCCCTTGTCAGGCAATCCTCCCAGGGTGCGATCAAAATTATGAGTCCTCAGTTATTTTTTCAAATGAGCAGGGTTCCCTTACAACATATGAATATAACAAGAAGGAAGGATTTCTGGAGAAGTGTTACATAAGAACATAAGAATTAGGAACAGGAGTAGGCCATCTAGCCCCTCGAGCCTGCTCCGCCATTCAATAAGATCATGGCTGATCTGGCCGTGGACTCAGCTCCACTTACCCGCCCACTCCCCGTAACCCTTAATTCCCTTCCTGGTTAAAAATCTATCTATCTGTGACTTGAATACATTCAATGAGCTAGCCTCAACTGCTTCCTTGGGCAGAGAATTCCACAGATTCACAACCATCTGGGAGAAGAAATTCCTTCTCAACTCGGTTTTAAATTGGCTCCCCCGTATTTTGAGGCTGTGCCCCCTAGTTCTAGTCTCCCCTACCAGTGGAAACAACCTCTCCGCCTCTATCTTGTCTATCCCTTTCATTATTTTAAATGTTTCTATAAGATCACCCCTCATCCTTCTGAACTCCAACGAGTAAAGACTCAATCTATCATCATAAGGTAACCCCCTCATCTCCGGAATCAGCCTAGTGAATCGTCTCTGTACCCCCTCCAAAGCCAGTGTATCCTTCCTTAAGTAAGGTGACCAAAAATGCACGCAGTACTCCAGGTGCGGCCTTACCAATACCCTATACAGTTGCAGCAGGACCTCCCTGCTTTTGTACTCCATCCCTCTCGCAATGAAGGCCAACATTCCATTCGCCTTCCTGATTACCTGCTGCACCTGCAAACTAACCTTTTGGGATTCATGCACAAGGACCCCCAGGTCCCTCTGCACCTCAGCATGTTGTAATTTCTCCCCATTCAAATAATATTCCCTTTTACTGTTTTTTTTCCCAAGGAGGATGACCTCACACTTTCTGACATTGTATTCCATCTGCTAAACCTTAGCCCATTCGCTTAACCTATCTAAATCTCTTTGCAGCCTCTCTGTGTCCTCTACACAACCCGCTTTCCCACTAATCTTTGTGTCATTTGCAAGTTTTGTTACACTACACTCTGTCCCCTCTTCCAGGTCATCTATGCATATTGTAAACAGTTGTGGTCCCAGCACCGATCCCTGTGGCACACCACTAACCACCGATTTCCAACCCGAAAAGGACCCATTTATCCCGACTCTCTGCTTTCTGTTAGCCAGCCAATTCTCTATCCATGCTAATACATTTCCTCTGACTCCGCGTACCTTTATCTTCTGCAGTAACCTTTTGTGTGGCACCTTATCGAATGCCTTTTGGAAATCTAAATACACCACATCCATCGGTACACCTCTATCCACCATGCTCGTTATATCCTCAAAGAATTCCAGTAAATTAGTTAATCATGATTTCCCCTTCATGAATCCATGCTGCGTCTGCTTGATTGCACTATTCCTATCTAGATGTCCCGCTATTTCTTCCTCAATGATAGTTTCAAGCATTTTCCCCACGACAGATGTTAATCTAACCGGCCTATAGTTACCTGCCTTTTGTCTTCCCCCTCTTCTGGAATGTGATCTAAATATGTTATCTTGTTGCTTTGGTAAGGTCTGGCACTAACGGGAGGCGCAAACGACTTTTCGCCTAGGCATGGCATAACGACTGCCGGAAATTCTGCAGGAGTTTAATGGTGGCTGTAACTGGTAGTGCCCCACTCCATTGCGCCGGCGATGGTGATGTCATCACTGTGCACAGTGACCCGTTTTCACCCCAGTGTGAAAATTCGGGAACGGCCCCTGGAGTTGCGCTGGGCAATGACAGCGACAGCTTCAGGGGGCTGTCGGCAGCTCACAGGGCTCTAGTTAAAGGGGAGATGGCGCTCGGTCAGAAAAAAAATCGGCCAACTTACGTTAATTTGGAAAGAGAACAAACTATTAAATAGCAGGAGGATCCATGAACATATTGGGCCAATTGGTTGGTGTGTAAGAGGAGAGAAATTTTCGAGCTCAGGTTTACAAGAAATTTAAAGCAGTATTTCAAGTACATAAAGTGATTAAAAATAAAATTGAACTGGACAGACTCCAGCGTGAAGGGATCATATCACCGGTGGAATTTAATGAATGGGCGAGCCCCATTGTTCCTGTGCTGAAAAGTGATGGCACAGTCAGAATCTGTGGAGACTACAAGGCTGCGATCAACAGGGTTTCGAAACAAGATCAGTACCCATTACCGAAGGCTGATGATTTGTTTGCGATGCTAGACAGAGGGAAGTCGTTCACAAAACTGGACTTGACGTCGGCCTATATGATGCAGGAATTGGTCGAGACGTCGAAGATACTTACGTGCATTAACACGCAAAAAGGACTGTTTATTTACCGCAGGTGCCCGTTTGGAATTCGCTCAGCTATAGCAATATTCCAGGGGAATATGGAAAGTCTACTGAAGTCCGTTCTCAGAACCGTCGTGTTCCAAGATGACATCCTGATCACCGGTCGTGAGTCCAAGGAACATCTGAACAACCTGGAAGAGGTTCTACTGCATTTGGACAGAGTGGGACTCAGACTTAAACGCTCGACGTGCGTCTTCATGGCACCGGAGATCGAATTCCTCAGGAGGAAAATCGCCGCTGATGGCATCAGGCCTACTGACATGAAACCCAAAGCCATCAAGAATGTACCCAATCCGCAGAACGTGACGGAGCTGCATTCGTTCCTGGGTCTACTCAACTACTTTGTTAACTGCCTACTTAAATTGAGCACCTTACTTGAACTACTGCACATGCTATTGAGAAAAGGCAACAACTGGGTGTGGGGCGCATCGCAAGACAGAGCTTTCGAGAAAGCCACCAATCTGCTTTGCTCGAACAAGTTGCTGGTACATTATGACCCATGAAAACGTTTAATTTTGGCCTGTGACGCATCGTCATATGGAATTGGTTACATGTTACAACAAGCCAATGAGTTGGTGAAACTTCAATCTGTCGTATGTGCATCCAAAAGTTTGTCTAAAGCAGAAAGAGCTACAGTATGGTAGAAAAAGAAGCTTTAGCGTGTGTGTACAGTGCTAAAAAGATGCATCAATACCTGTTCGGTCTGAGGTTTGAATTAGAGACCGATCGCAAGCCGCTCATTTCGTTGTTTTCCAAGAGCAAAGGTATCAATACCAACGCTTCATCCCGCATCCAAAGGTGGACGTTGACATTATCTGCCTATGATTATGTCATTCGCCACAGACTTGGCACAGAGAATCAAGCTGATATTTTGAGCCAGATGCCGTTGCCCACACCGGAGGTAGAGATGCCACAACCAGCAGATTTAATGTTAATCATGGATGCTTTTGAGAGTGAAGGTACCCCTGTCACGGCTCAACAAGTTAAGACCTGGACCAGCCAGGAACCAATGTTATCGGTGGTAAAGGGTTGCATCCTCAAAGGGGATTGGTCTGCCATACCTAAGCAAATGTGCGAGGAGGCCAAACTGTACATTTGTCGCAAGGACGAACTGTCTATTCAAGCAGATTGCATATTGTGGGGAAATCGAGTTGTAACGCCTAAGAAAGGGAGAGAGAAGTTCGTGCGTGAGTTACACAGCACACATCCAAGTATAGTGATGATGAAGGCCATCGCCAGGTCCCATGTATGATGGCCAGGAATAGATTCTGAGCTGGAAGCATGCGTGCATCAGTGCAACACCTGCATGCAGCTCAGCAAAGCACCAGTGGAATCGTCGCTGTGTTTATGGTCATGGCCATCCAAACCTTGGTCCAGGATCCATGTAGATTTTGCAGGTCCCTTCCTGGGCAAGATGTTTTTAGTGGTGGTGGATGTTTATTCGAAGTGGATAGAATGCATAATCATTTCATCCAATACGTCCACTGCAACCATAGAGAATATCAATGTCATGTTTGTGACACATGGTCTGCACGACACAGTGGTGAGTGACAGTGGTGCTTCACCAGTCAGGAGTTTCAGGAGTTTGTAAAACTTAATGGCAGAAAACATGTAAGGTCAGCAGCATTCAAGCCTGTGTCCAACGGGCAAGCAGAACGTGCAGTATAAATTATCAAGCAAAGCATGAGGAGAGTAACCCAAGGGTCAGTGCAGACCCGCTTGTCCTGCATACTGCTGAGTTACAGGACAAGACCCGACACACTCACAGGAGTCTTGCCTGCTGAACTCATGATGAAAAGAGGTCTTAAGACCAAGTTATCTCTTGTACACCTGGATTTAAGTAATCATGTTGAGTACAGAAGACAAAGTCAACAAAGGTACCACGATCGCGCAACTGTGTCACGCGAGATTTTTGTAAATGATCCTGTATATGTGTTGAATTATGGTCAGGGTCCCAAATGGATCGCTGGTACGGTCATGGCCAAGGAGGGCAACAGAGTGACAGTAGTACAGACCTCCAAACAATAGTAGTGATGTTGGGGAGGGCATCAAACAGGAAATTAGGGGTGCATGCAATAAAGGTGCAGCAATTATCATGGGTGACTTTAATATGCACATAGATTGGGCTAGCCAAACTGGAAGCAATACCGTAGAGGAGGATTTCCTGGAGTGCATAAGGGATGGTTTTTTAGGCCAATATGTCGAGGAACCAACTAGGGGCGAGGCCATCCTAGACTGGGTGTTGTGTAATGAGAGAGGATTAATTAGCAATCTCATTGTGCGATGCCCCTTGGGGAAGAGTGACCATAATATGGTGGAATTCTGCATTAGGATGGAGAATGAAACAGTTAATTCAGAGACCATGGTCCAGAACTTAAAGAAGGGTAACTTTGAAGGTATGAGACGTGAATTGGCTCGGATAGATTGGCGAATGATACTTAAGGAGTTGACAGTGGATGGGCAATGGCAGACATTTAGAGACCGCATGGATGAACGACAACAATTGTACATCCCTGTCTGGCGTAAAAATAAAAAAGGGAAGGTGGCTCAACCGTGGCTATCAAGGGAAATCAGGAATAGTATTAAAGCCAAGGAAGTGGCATACAAATTGGCCAGAAATAGCAGCAAACCCGGGGACTGGGAGAAATTTAGAACTCAGCAGAGGAGGACAAAGGGTTTGATTAGGGCAGGGAAAATAGAGAGGAAGCTTGCAGGGAACATTAAAATGGACTGCAAAAGCTTCTATAGACATGTAAAGAGAAAAAGGTTAGTAAAGACAAACATAGGTCCCCTGCAGTCAGAATCAGGGGAAGTCATAACGGGGAACAAAGAAATAGTAGATCAATTGAACAAGTACTTTGGTTCGGTATTCACTGAGGAGGACACAAACAACCTTCCGGATATAAATGGGGTCAGAGGGTCTAGTAAGAAGGAGGAACTGAGGGAAATCCTTATTAGTCGGGAAATTGTATTGGGGAAATTGATGGGATTGAAGGCCGATAAATCCCCAGGGCCTGATGGTCTGCATCCCAGAGTAATTAAGGAGGTGGCCTTGGAAATAGCGGATGCATTGACAGTCATTTTCCAACATTCCATAGACTCTGGATCAGTTCCTATAGAGTGGAAGGTAGCCAATGTAACCCCACTTTTTAAAAAAGTAGGGAGAGAGAAAACAGGGAATTATAGACCAGTCAGCTTGACATCGGTAGTGGGTAAAATGATGGAATCAATTATTAAGGATGTCATAGCAGCACATTTGGAAAGTGGTGACATGATAGGTCCAAGTCAGCATGGATTTGTGAAAGGGAAATCATGCTTGACAAATCTTCTGGAATCTTTTGAGGATGTTTCCAATAGATGGACAAGGGAGAGTTGATGTGGTGTATTTGGACTTTCAGAAGGCTTTCGACAAGGTCCCACACAAGAGATTAATGTGCAAAGTTAAAGCACATGGGATTGGGGGTAGTGTGCTGACGTGGATTGAGAACTGATTGGCAGACAGGAAGCAAAGAGTAGGAGTAAATGGGTACTTTTCAGAATGGCAGGCAGTGACTAGTGGGGTACTGCAATGTTCTGTGCTGGGGCCCCAGCTGTTTACATTGTACATTAATGATTTAGACGAGGGGATTAAATGTAGTATCTCCAAATTTGCGGATGACACTAAGTTGGGTGGCAGTGTGAGCTGCGAGGAGGATGCTATGAGGCTGCAGAGTGACTTGGATAGGTTAGGTGAGTGGGCAAATGCATGGCAGATGAAGTATAATGTGAATAAATATGAGGTTATTCACTTTGGTGGTAAAAACAGAGAGACAGACTATTATCTGAATGGTGACAGATTAGGAAAAGGGGAGTTGCAACGAGACCTGGGTGTCATGGTACATCAGTCATTGAAGGTTGGCATGCAGGTACAGCAGGCACTTAAGAAAGCAAATGGCATGTTGGCCTTCATAGTGAGGGGATTTGAGTACAGGGGCATGGAGGTGTTACTATAGTTGTACAGGGCCTTGGTGAAGCCACACCTGGAGTATTGTGTACAGTTTTGGTCTCCTAACTTGAGGAAGGATGTTCTTGCTATTGAGGGAGTGCAGTGAAGGTTCACCAGACTGATTCCCGGGATTGCAGGACTGACATATCAAGAAAGACTGGATCAACTGGGCTTGTATTCACTGGAGTTCAGAAGAATGAGAGGGAATCTCATAAAAACATTTAAAATTCTGACGGGTTTAGACAGGTTAGATGCAGGAAGAATGTTCCCAATGTTGGGGAAGTCCAGAACCAGGGGTCACAATCTAAGGATAAGGGCTAAGCCATTTAGGACCAAGATGAGGAGAAACTTCTTCACCCAGAGAGTGGTGAACTTGTGGAATTCTCTACCACAGAAAGTTGTTGAGGCCAATTCACTAAATATATTCAAAAATAGTTAGATGTAGTCCTTCCTACTCGGGGGATCAAGATGTTGGGCGAGAAAGCAGGAATGGGGTACTGAAGTTACATGTTCAGCCATGAACTCATTGAATGGCGGTGCAGGCTCGAAGGGCCGAATGGCCTACTCCTGCACCTATTTTCTGTATGTTTCTATATGTTATTAAGCTCAAGAATGGGCAAACTTGCAGGAAACACGTGAATCAAACAAAGCTGAGGCACACAGATGAGCCAGAGCAGTCGGAAGAAAAAACCGTCGACAACCAACCAACCTACCAGCAGCCTTCAGTGGACTCAAGGATCATCAGTGAACCCGGACTTTCCATCACGGACTTGTTCAATAAAAATGGACTTGCAATTCCTGACACGGCCACTGCCACCCCCAACAAATCAGCCATCCAGCCACCAGCCACAACAGACTCTGCACATTCACCCAAGGCCGGAATCGAACTGAGACGGTCAACCTGGGTGTGTAAAGCACTGGACCATCTCAACCTGTGAAAGACTGTGATAAGATCTCAGAGGAGGGTGTTGTCATGTATGTACATTCGGTTTGTGGCTACAAACAGAATGTACATACATGACAATACCCTCATTGTTGGAGGCCGCTGAGCAGTACTCAGTTAAACAGTACTCAGTTTGTACCTTTATTGCATACATAACAGTTTGCACCTCCCGTTATTGACCCCACGAGGCGCTAACGGGGCACAAAAGACTTTTCACTGGGCGTGGCGCCACTAACGGCTCCCGCTAAATTCCGCTGGAGTTTAGCGGCAGCGGTAACCGGTCGCGCTCTACTCTGCTGTGCCAACGATGACTGCGCAGCGACCCGTTTTTGCTCCAGAGAAAAAATTCAGGAGCACTCCGTGAAGCTGCGCTAGGTGATGACACAACAGCTTCAGGTTGTAGGCCGCTTGCGGGGCACAAGTTAAAGTGGGGGTGGCGCTCACAAAATAAAACACTTGAGTGCCAGGCTGTTGCCACAGCACCCCGCTCCCCGCTAGTCCAGGGAGGGACCTGCAGAGTCGGCAACTTGGCCCTCCCCTTTAATGAAATGGAGGGCCCCTTCTATGCGGCAGTGCTATGCGTCCCACTGCGTTGTGCTGCACCCCTGTCCTTTTGCTTCTGTCCTGCTTGCGCCCCAGAAAACAAGTGGAGAGCGTTATTTTGCGCTCCACTTCCTCTCGGTGGCGGTAACCCCAATATCGCGAGCTGGGCGGGACTCCCGCGCCTAGCGTAGGAAATTCTGCCTCGCGGCTGTTACCACCCGCAAATGGGGCGCTACCCAATTTCCTCCCTAAATGTAAGAATTTAGGACAGAGAGCAGGAGAAACTTTTCTTACACTGAGGGTTGTGAGGCTGTGGAATGCATTACCTTAGTCATTGAAGGAGAGATCGTGTCAACAATTAGAATAGGTTAGATCGGTGTTTGAAGAATAGGGAAATAAAGGATTATGGGAATAGGACGGGAACATGGGTTTAGGGCTACTGCTTGTGTTGAGGACAAACACCAACACAGACTGGGTGGGACGAATGGCCTGTTTCTGTGTTGTAATTTATATGTAATTCTAAAAAGAACCTTACAATGTCTGATAAATGATTTACCGGTTTTATGTGTGACACTCCTTCTAACACATTTTTTATGAGTTTTTATATTCCTTACTTAATGTATTCTCATGTTCTTATCCCTGGTTCACTGATGTTGGCAGCTATTTAAGGCAGCAAGGCCCTTTGTCATTGAAAGTCTTCCTCATCGGGCTTAAGTGTGTATAACATAGGAACAGGAGAAGGCCATTCAGTCCCTCGAGCCTGAACTAGCTTTAACCTAGATGCTCAACTGAAGCATCAACAATTTTCAAGTGATGGAATGAGTGATGCAGTGCAACAATGTAACAGTATCTTCTTGAATTATGTGAAATAATGTTTCAAGTTAAAATGTTATAATATAATACTTAAAATCTTGATCTAATGTGCAGTTAAAATTAACGTGCATTATAGAAAAGCCACATTTTAATCCTATCCATTTATATGAATAACAGTGGAATCACACAGCAGCAAGGATTGTGTGTGATAAAGATCGAGAATGTATATTATAAATATATATAGATATACACACATATATATACACATCATCATCATAGATGATCCCTCGAACAAGGATGACTTGCTTCCACATAAGTTCACAGATGTTTCAATGAAGGACCCGATGTTCCAGTCCTGAACTCCAATTGAGGGTGTGGAAGATGCCTGTGCATGGATTTTTTTAACGCGTGGTGACCATTGCACATCAGCCACCACACGGGCTTGACAGAGCTAGACCTTTATCTAGTGGCAAGGATAACCAGGACGACTGGAGACCTGCTCTGCTGCACGGATCTAGTGTGCACACATATCGCAGTATGGGCAGGCCCTGAACTGACACAAATGTACGACGGCTTCGATACACATATCTGGACAGGGACAGGAAATGTGAGTGATGTAGAGGAATCAAGGATTGTAGCTATTACTATTTCCTTTTCTCTTGACCATTTTAAGATCACTAAAAATAAACCTAATTTGCCAGTGTGAAATATTACTTTATGTTGCTCTCTTCACTTTAAAATGGCTTGGAAAGAAAAGGATTAAGGGCACTCTATTATTCCTTTCTTACTCTAAAACCATTCAAATGAACCCAATCATAGATATAATGGCCTGGGTTTTATGCTGCTCTCTGCCGAGGGTGGGGTGCATAAATTCACATGGGGACACTCTCCGCTAGCTCCAGGTCTTTTTATGTATCCTTCCTGATTTACACCACCAATTAAGCCGGGAGCCCAAAGCACCTGCCCACTGCCCAGCAACAGCCCGCAAATAAGGCTGTTGCAGCAGTTTGATGTCACACGTTACAATGTTTTCCCTGATGCCACACTGATGGCCTGAATGAAACAGACCATCTCCCTCATCAAGATGCTCTGACCAAAGGGAGAAGTGGTGTCGTTGCTTACTAATAGCACAACCACAGAGTGTTGTCATTGGTAGCTTTGCAACTCTTTCTTAAATACTTTTCTTTAACACTCTTTTTCTGGGAAGTCAATCCATCAGCCAAGGAGACGGCTTTGCAGTGAGTTTATCCCAAGCAGCTCCTCTCCCTCCTCACAAACCACTACAGCATCTGCAAGAAGATGGCTTTCCCCAAAGGTATTCTCCTATTCCTGGCTGCACTGGAAAATGAAGAGAGTGAACAACAGAAGGAAATGAGGAGATTGCAGCTATACCAAAGAATATGTTCCCCTCCTTGCTGTACCCAGCAACAAGAAAGTACCAATACCATCAGAGTTTCAGAAACTTTACCCAGGAGCAGTGTGTCAAGAAGCTTTGCTTTACCTAAGGAAACAATCCAGGAACATTGTGATACATTGTACTTGAACCTCAGCCCCACTTCCTGAACTCCAACCACCTTCCCTGTGGCAGTGAAGGAAACATTAGTTATCATTTTTATTGCCTCAGATTTATTCCAGACTGGCAATGGGGTCACCAGTGATGAGAACACACACTCTGTAGCAGCTATCCACAAAACGCAAATCATGACTCTGGGTGGGAAATTGATGTACGATTTGGAAGAAGGGACTGAATCTACAAAAGGACATAGACAGGCTAAGTGAATGGGCAAACATTTGGCAGATGGAGTATAATATTGGAACGTGTGAGGTCATGCACTTTGGCAGCAAAAAATCAAAGAGCAAGTTATTATTTAAATGGAGAAAGATTGCAAGGTGCCACAGTACAGCGGGACCTGGGGGTACTTATGTATGAAACACAAAAGGATATTATGCAGGTACAGCAGGTGATCAGGAAAGCCAATGGAATCTTGGCCTTTATTGCAAAGGGGATGGAGTATAAAAGCAGGGAAGTCTTGCTGCAGTTATACAAGGTACACCTGGAATATTGCGTACAGTTTTGGTTTCCATATTTATGAAAGGGTATACTTGCTTTGGAGGTAGTTCAGAGAAGGTTCACTAGGTTGATTCTGGGAATGAGGGGATTGATCTATGAGGAAAGGTTGAGTAGGTTGGGCCTCTACTCATTGGAGTTCAGAAAAATGAGAGGTGATCTCATCGAAATGTATAAGATTATGAGGGGGTGGATGCAGAGAGGATGTTTCCACTAATGGGGGAGACTAGAACTAGAGGGCATGATCTTAGAATAAAGAGTCACCCATTTAAAACGGAGATGAGGAGGAATTTCTTCTCTCAGAGGGTTGTAACTCTGTGGAATTTGCTGCCTCGGAGAGTTGTGGAAGCTGGGACATTGAATAAATTTAAGACAGATATAGACAGTTTCTTGAGCGATAAGAGGATAAGGGGTTATGGGGAGCGGGCACGGAAGTGGAGCTGAGTCCATGATTAGATCAGCCATGATCTTATTGAATGGTGGAGCAGGCTCGAGGGGCCGTATGGCCTACTCCTGTTCCTATTTTTTATGTTCTTATGTTCTTCTATCAAACTACACTCGCTGTTCACCAACATAGTGCACCCCGTTGGTGCCTCTATGTATTCCTCTACATCGTCCTAACCTCTTGTCTCTTGTTGGTTCCCCACTAGGCCCTCTGGTGCTTGGTTGCCCAACACTATCGTGTACCTCTTGGGTCTGAAGTGGCCTTCCTCTCATGTTGCCTATGTCCTACAATCGACGAGTATGTTATCTGTATCTGCCGACCTTCGACCTTGCCATGACTATGTCCCATGCAAATGACTTGGTGGTGACTCAACAGATGTGTTGCTTGCTATTCTGTCCTGAGAGACATCACAATCAACCAATCAGCTCCCTGCAAATTCACTGGCTCATGGTGTTGCCTCTATAAGGCCAATAGACTGAGAGACTGTAGTCATAATGGTCCTTGAGAGTTCAGTGAAGCCATGGCTAATGGCTCTCTCCATCCTGCTACCAACTTCCAATTGGCCTGTAGAGAAGATCTCTCCACCTCATCATCCAAGGTCTACATGACAGAATTAGGGCTTGTCTCTATAAGGAATCCATATGGAAATTATAGAGGACCCCACAGTACAATGTAAAGGATCAAACCTCCCTCGCAAACCGTGGACAACCATCAACCACCTCAGAATCAGTCATGGTAGATGCTGGCACCTTCTCCATAGGTGGAAGATTAAAACATCCCCATCATCATCATCATCATAGGCCGTCCCTCGAAGTGAGGATGACTTGCTTCCACGCCAAAAAGGGATGAGTTCACAGGTATTTCAATGTTCCAGATCCTGAACTAATATTCCAGATCCCAAGCTATATCTTGAAGGGTGGAAGATGCCTGTGCTGGGATTTTATTAATGTTCCACACCAGCCACCACACGGGCTTGACAGAGCTAGGTCTTGGTCCAGTGTCAAGGATTAACCAAGACGACTGGAGACCAGCTCTGCTGCACGGACCTAGCTCGCACACATATCGCAATGTGGACTGGCCCGTGCTGCCCCTGGGCCCACGCCTCTTCTGAGCCCCAAACTCACGCCTCTCCTGGGCCCCGGTCACTTCCTTTCTACAAATTCTTGCCGCTCCTTCACCCCTCCTGCTGTCCCTGCCCACACTGCAATCAGCGACCTGGCTTCACAGCCGTCGTCCTCCTGCAGCAGCACGCGCTGCTCCCTGCAGTGGTATGCCCCCGCACACTGCTCCCTCCAATGGCCCTGGCCTGCTGATGGTCTTGCAGGCTGGGACCACGCTGAGTTCGGGCCGGGCCGCCGCACGCTGATCCCTCGCAATCATGCAACTATGGAACTCCTAATCAGACCCTGGAGCACGTCATTGAGCACTACTCTCAGGAGAAATTCACAGGCAGCTGACAAGATATCCACAATGTTACACTTTGGCCTGGATGTCCAACTTAGATATTAACATTTGATTTGCTTTGATACTACCATATGAAAGAAGAAGAAGGGCTTGCCATGCAGCATCCTGCTCGTGACCCTTGAGCCTCTTGAATTGTGGTGTCCTCTGCAGGCCTACTGGGAGCAGCCATTTGATAAAGGAATGCCTCAAGAACTCTGAATCCTCCCATCATGATTGGACCCATGTAAGCTGTGGACTCTTCCAACTGAGCAGACAAGTGCTGAACATGGTGGGAAACCAGCGTTGAAGCCTCTATATAGGTTTGATGCTCTATGAGTATCCGTCTCTTGAAGGTAGAGCTCGCAAGATCTGGGTTCTATGGTTCCTGAGCCATGGGCTTCCATCGCCTCACCCTCTGGCCAGGAACTGCAATATCATTTGTTTCCTTGTCTCCCTCCTCCAGTGTATCACCCAGTGCTATTCCTTGCTGGAAACTATCTGGCCACCTCTGAGTGCAAGTCCCATGCTGTGCCTGGCCAGGAGAAAGTGCACGATGGTGGTGGAACATGCTAAACTTCCTCCACATCCTCTTCTTCTTCCTCTCCGCTGCTTTTTGCAACACCAGGTGGCACAGGGTAAGAAGGGGGAGGTACAAATGACAATGTGACATGCAGGCTTATCTATTGACTTGCACAATGGGCCTCAGCTTGACTGTGCTGTGAAATTTGCTTTTGGATTCTGTATAAGCAGCACCTGGTGGGGAGTCTGGGTGTAATTTGACGAACTTTGAACTGCCAACTGCCCTCCCGCTTCAGCATCACCTATGCCTTGTGTTGTGTATGGAGGAAGAGTCATACTGAATACTGTGAGCTCAAAGTACTGTGTGACCTTAGTCTTTTATTGCAGGGCTCCAGAGTGCCTCTCCAACCGATGAAGCCTTCTTAAATACCTGTGCTCCCAAGGGGTTATGGGATCCCTTGGGACTCCGGGGAATGAGCCCTCTGGTGGCTATACAGAGTAAATACAAGTCCACATAGAAACATAGAAACACAGAAAATAGGTGAAGGAGTAGGCCATTCGGCCCTTCGAGCCTGCACCGCCATTCAATAAGATCATGGCTGATCATTCCCTCAGTATCCCTTTCCTGCTTTCTCTCCACACCCCTTGATCCCCTTAGCAGTAAAGGCCATATCGAACTCCCTCTTGAATATATCCAATGAACTGGTATCAACAACTCTCTGCGGCAGGGAATTCCACAGGTTAACAACTCTCTGAGTGAAGAAGTTTCTCCTCATCTCAGTCCTAAATGGCCTACCCCTTATCCTAAGACTATGTCCCCTGATTCTGGACTTCCCCAAAATCGGGAACATTCTTCCCGCATTTGACCTGTCCAGCACCATCAGAATCTTGTACGTTTCTATGAGATCCCCTCTCATCCTTCTAAACTCCAGTGAATAAAGGCCCAGTTGATCCAGTCTCTCCTCGTATGACAGTCCAGCCATCCCTGGAATCCGTCTGGTGAACCTTCGCTGCAGTCTCTCAATAGCATGAACGTCCTTCCTCAGATTAGGAGAAAAAAACTGAACACAATATTCCAGGTGAGACCTCACTAAGGCCCTGTACAACTGCAGTAAGACTTCCCTGCTCCTGTATTCCAATCCCCTAGCTATGAAGGCCAACATACCATTTGCCTTCTTCACCACCTGCTGTACCTGCATGCCCACTTTCAGTGACTGATGAACCATGATACCCAGGTCTCGTTGCACCTCCCATTTTCCTAATCTGCTGCCATTCAGATAATATTCTGCCTTCGTGTTTTTGACCCAAAGTGGATAACCTCACATTTATCGACATTATACTGCATCTGCTATGGCATATATAACAACATTCCCCCCCAAAGTGAATAGAGTAACTATTTACAATGTGAGTCGATCTGGGGCCCTTCTTGCCCTGGTTGATCAACTCGGTGTGAAAGCTGGTGTTGTTGAATCATTTGTTGAGCCCTTGCTGGGCTGCTGTGCAGCTGGTCTTGCTGGGCTGCCTGGTGTGTTAGGCCCTGCAGGGTTGCTGTGGATGATGGGTTCTGCTTCGTATTCAACCGTGGTGTCGGTTGCCACTGGTGTGTATGTTGGGGGATCAAAAAAGGTAGGGTCCAAGGTGGGTTGTTCAGGGTAGTCCGTGAATCTGAGTTTGATTTGGTCCAAGTGTTTCTGGTGAATGAGTCCATTTGCAAGTTTGAACCGAAACACCCTGCTCACCTCTTTGGCCACGACAGTGCCGGGAAGTCACTTGGGACCTTGTCCATAATTAAAAACAAATACAGGATCATTGATTTCAATCTCGCGTGACACATTTGCGCTATCATGGTATAAACTTTGTTGAAGCCACCTGCTCTCTACCTGTTCATGTAGATCAGGGTGAACTAATGAGAGCCTTATCTTGAGTGCTCTTTTCATGAGCAGTTCAGCAGGTGGGATCCCAGTGAGTGAGTGGGGTCTCGTGCGGTAGCTAAGCAGGACTCGGGATAGGCGAGTCTGCAGTCAGCCTTCAGTTACCCTCTTCAAGCCTTGCTTGATGGTTTGCACTGCTCTCTCTGCCTGACCATTGGACGTTGGTTTAAACGGGGCAGATGTGACATGTTTGATCCCGTTACGGGTCATGAATTCTTTGAACTCAGCACTGGTAAAACATGGCCCGTTGTCGCTCACCAGGACATCGGTAAGCCATGTGTGGCAAACATGGCCCGCAGACTTTCAGTAGTGGCAGCGGACGCGCTAGCCGACATTATCTCACATTCAATCCACTTGGAGTACGCGTCTACAACCAGAAGGAACATTTTACCCAAGAACGGGCCTGCATAGTCGACGTATACCCTAGACCATGGTTTGGAGGGCCAAGACCATAAACTTAGCGGCGCCTCCCTGGGTACATTGCTTAACTGCGAGCATGTATTACATCTGTGAATGCAGGACTCTAAGTCCGCATTGATACCGGGCCATCACATGTGGGATCTGGCTATCGCTTTCATCATTACGATGCCTGGCTGGGTACTGTGGAGGTCATTGATGAAGGTGTCTCTGCCCTTCTTGGGGACCGCTACTCGATTGCCCCACAGAAGGCAGTCTGCCTGTATAGACATTTCATCTTTGCGCCGCTGGAACGGCTTTATCTCTTCCTGCATTTCCACTGGGACACTGGACCAGCTCCTGTGAAACACACAGCTTTTGACTAGAAATAATAAGGGATCCTGGCTTGTCCAGGTTTTGATCTGCCGAGCAGTGACGGGTGATTGCTCACTGTCAAATGTTTCCATAACCATGGCTAGATCTGCGCCCTGCACATTTCCACCTCCGTGGTGGGCAATGGCAGCCTACTGAGAGCAGCGGCTCAGTTTTCTGTGCCTGGCCTGTGGCGGATGGCGTAGTTGTATGCGGACAACGTGAGTGCCCATCTCTGCATGCGGGCCAATGCGTTAGTATTTATCCCTTTACTCTCGGAAAACAGGGATATAAGTGGCTCATGGTCAGTTTCCAATTCGAATTTTAGCCCAAACAGATATTGATACATTTTCTTTACCCCATAGACACACGCTAACGTTTCTTTTTCATTCATGCTGTCGGCTCTCTCAGCCTTAGACAGACTCCTGGATGCATAAGCAACCGTTGCAGTTTCCCACAATCCTTAGCTTGTTGCAATACACACCCGACGCCTTATGATGACGCATCACATGCTAGTACCAAACGCTTACATGGATCATACAACACAAGCAATTTGTTTGAGCATAACAATTTTCTCGCTTTTACAAAGGCATTTTCTTGGCTTTTGCCCCAAGCCCATTTGCCCTCTTTTCATAGTAAGACATGTAGTGATTCTAGCAGGATGCTGAGACCCGGTAAGAAGTTACCAAAGTAGATCAAAAGTCCCAGAAACGACCGCAGGTCCGTCACGTTCTGTGGCCTCGTTGCGTTCTCGATTGCCTCCATCTTTGTGTTGGTGGGCCTGATGCCGTCCGCCCCAACCCTCCTTCCCAGGAACTCCACTTCAGGTGCCAGGAAAACGCACTTCGAGCGTTTTAACCTGAACCCCACACGGTTGAGTCGACTAAGAGCCTCCTCCAGGTTCTGCAGATGCTCGACTCTGTTCCGACCTGTGACCAAGATGTCGTCCTGGAAGACCACGGTGTGCGGGACCGACTTCAGTAAACTTTGCATGTTTCTCTAGAATATCGCCATCACTGATCGGATTCCAAATGGACACCTGTTATAAACAAAAAGACCTTTGTGCGTGTTGATGCAGGTGACGACCTTCGATGATTCCTCCAGTTCCTGCGTCATGTCGGCTGAAGTCAGATCCAGCCAGCATTGGAAAGAAGTCGTCGGGTTTTGGTAGTGGGTATTGGTCCTGCAGGGAGAAACGATTGAAAGTTACTTTGTAATCGCCACAGATTCTGACGGTGCCATCTCCCTTGAGGAGTGGGACAATAGGACTGGCCCACTCGCTGAACTCGGTGAAATGATCTCATTGCAGCCGGTCTAGCTTGATCTCTACCCTTTCTCTCATCATGTACGGTACTGCTCTTGCCTTGTGATGGATGGGTCATGCCCCTAGAATTAGATGGATCTGCACTTTTGCTACTTGGAATTTCCCGATGCTTGGTTCAAAGGAAATTTGTTTAACACCAGGGCACACGAAATGTCGTCAGCGGGCGATAGCGCTCGGACATCGTCCCAGTTCCAGCGTATCTTTCCCAGCCAGATCCTGCCAAGCAGCGTGGGACCATCGCCTGGTACCACCCAGAGTGGTAGCTTGTGCACCGCTCCATCGTAGGAGACCTTTATGGTAGCACTGCCGATTACAGGAATCAGTTCTTTTGTGTAAGTTCTTAGTTTCATGCTCATTAGAGTTAAGACTGGCCTTGACGTATTGTTGCACCACAACCTTTCGAAAGTCTTTTTGCCCATGATGGACTGGCTTGCGCCCATGTTCATTTCCATTGGCACCGCGAGTCCATTTAGTTCAACATTCAGCATTATCGGGGGGCAATTCGTGATGAATGTGTGTACCCCATGTACATCTGCCTCCTCTATCTGAGGCTCTGTTTCGTCGTAATCATCCTCTGCAACATGGTGGTTTGCAGGTTTAACAGGCTTGGAAGCTCGCCTGCACACTCACTGGAGGTGTCCCATTGTTCCACAGCCCTTGCAAACGTATCCTTTGAATCGGCATGATTGGAAACGATGATCACCACCATAGCGCCAACAAGGTGTTAATGGCCTTGCATTCATCACCCTTGATGGTGGACTCTGAGACATCTGTGGACGTGTAGCTGCAGGTATGGGTGACATGTCCTGTATGTTATGATTCAAAAACAACATCACTTTGTTCACAGTACTTGTAGCAGCACTTGTGTGCTGAGAGATTTTCTTCATAATGTCACTGGTGGCAATGAACACCTGGGCTATCACTATGGCCTTACTCAAGGTTGGGGTCTCTACAGTCAAAAGTTTGCGAAGTATGGTTTCGTGGCCAATGCCAAGTACAAAAATGTCTCTGAGCATGTGCTCCAAATGTCCTTCAAATTCGCAGTGTCCTACAAGGCGTCTTAGCTCGGCAACATAACTCGCCACTTCCTGGCCTTCAGACCTTTTGTAGGTATAGAACCGGTACCTTGCCATCAGAACGCTTTCCTTCGGGTTCAAATGCTCTCGGACCAGTGTGCACAAATCATCGCACGATTTTTCTGTGAGTTTCGCTGGAGTGAGCAGATTCTTCATGAGGTCATACATTGGTGCCCCACAGACAGTGAGGAGGATCGCCCTTCGTTTGGCAGCGCTCTCTTCCCCATCTAGCTATTTGGCCAGAAAGTATTGGTCGAGTCGCTCCACAAAATTTTCCCAATCATCTCCCTCCGAAAATTTCTCCAGGATGCCCACTGTTCTCTGCATCTTTGGGTTCGCTATCTGTATCTTGTCGCCAGTTGTTGTGTATGGTGAAAGAGTCAGACTGAATACTGTGAGCTCAAAGTAACGTGTGACCTTAGTCTTTTATTGCAGGTCTCCAGAGTGCCTCTCCAACCTGTGAAGCCTTTTAAATACCTGTGCTCCCAAGGGATCCCATAATCTGGGGAATGAGCCCTCTGGTGGCTGTACAGAGTAAATACAAGTCCACATATATAATACCTTGGGCACTCCCAGGATCTATATGCCTCCTCGAAAGGTGCTGTTCGTTCATTTACCCACTTTCAGTTGTGTTGTTCTCCCTCAGGTAGTGAGACATCTTTTTTCCTGCCAGCATAATGTAGGATATGTGGCAAACATAATGGTGTTTCATCCTACTTAGTGCTGGACATGCTGATCATTCAAGTGAGTGAGTGATGATCCTTGTATTAAGTAACATGGCCACTTTCAAGTGGGAGCAGACAGACAGGTCTGAGGGGCAAATGGCATGTACTGGGCTGTGGGTAAAGTGGTAGAGGCTTTGGGAAAGTGCTGAAGGCATTTCTGAAGTGTCTAGTGGCTAAATTTACCTATGTCCATGTTTCCATTCTCCTACAACCAACATCCCCAGCAGGCTATTTACCTTTCATTTTTTCCTTGTGTCTAAGCCAGAAATATTAAATTAATCATATCAACATGACATATTTCCACATTAAAAATGCTACTCATTTCCCCTGAAGGAACTGAGTACAAATTCAACAAACTGGAATGACTGAAGATAGGCTCGTACTGTTGCTTATTAGAAGGATGGGGATCTTTTAGCCATTGCACATCCCAGATCAATATGATCTTAAAGAAATGAAGTAACTGCCAAAAGTCAGAAAGAATTCTTTTGGAGATCTAAATACTTTAAGTTGAACTGGAGTGCAGTGAGGACTAGAAAACAGCAAACTGATAACATGTAATATGGAATAAGATTGATTGTGGTAAGTTACAAATGACTGATTTGTTACATTCAGGAAACAAGTGGCTTAAGTTTAGGCTAGAATGTCTTTTGATCCAGGTTTCAATGTTGTGGAGCTAAGTTTGTAGGTTTAATGATTTGTTGGTATTTCCAAAAGCTTCTCTCAGCAATACATTGCTAGATAAACATTTATGGAAAATAAACCAGCACAAGTGGTATTGGTTGCCTTGTGAAACCCATCACTCCCCAAGTTGCTTTCTATTTGTGTCATGTCTCTGCACTACTTTAAGTAATTTTTTGGAAGTATCTTAATTTTTTTGTGTCAATTTTGCACCACACTTGGGTGCACAGTTACTGCCAGGTATGTATGAATCTCTACGTATTTTTGACATCTTGAGAAATCATGTCCATTCTTCTGTGAATAAGCAGAAACCATGAGGTGTCGGGCAATGGTGCATATTGTAGAAGTAACATTTTTCCAGAACCGATAATTTCCTAAACTGGAGTTTCATTTGTGTTAGGAATGGTGGAAGTGATTGTCTGATCATTCATATCAAGCTCAATATGATTGCATTTCTGTTTGGCAGTGTTTAGTGATTTGATTTGCTTTAATTATGGTGAGTAAAGGTCAATTAGCTGCGTCAATGTAATGTTACTGCCCAGTTTCCACTTTCAGTTAAACCTATGTGCATCTCCAATGTGTGCAGATCTCTGATATATGCAAATTATCTCCAGGTCACTATTCCTCTGTCATAACATACACTTTGCCTCTTAATAGGAAATTTGATTATATCTGATATGTTTGTCCTATAACAAAGATCCACTGTATATATATCAGTTTGGAAAAAGATGTCCCCCTCATGGGGGTGTTTCTAATACTACAAAATTGTGCTTGCCTGTAATTATATTTTCATTACACGTACTGTGGGCCAAAGCTTTTCAGTAAGGATTTCAATTTTTTGTCATAAGTTAATGCTAAAAATAATACATATGTTATACTGAAAGTAATTAAGAATGTAATTGCATCATCTGATTGCTCACTGCATCATTGCATATTTTTGTGTTTGAGTATGTTTCTCAGTGCTGACATCATTGTATAATATTTGAAGCGAAAAAGCCTTTCTGGAATACTAGTCAATTTCCAGTGGTGCTGCCCACAGTACATAAGTTTTTTATATATATAAAATAGTGATGGAGTTGGTAGCAAATCTTCAGAAACTCGGTCCACAGAGTCACCTAGTGGACACAGGCTGCAATTACATCGTGACACTTGATGTAGCAAAATTAAATGTAAAATGTTGACATAGCAATTTACAATAGGAAATGTTGACAGAAAAGCGTGACCAGAATTCATGAAAATGGGAAGTACATTTTGTGGACTGACACAAGATTTTTTAATAATATGTAGATTGCACATGTAAAGATGGGCACATATAGATTATTAAATAGAATGATCTAGTTGGCATTGTATAGAATTATATAATATTGAACTTTCGCTGCTCGTCGGCCCCGAACTCTCGCCTCTCCTGAGCCCCGAACTCTCGTCTCTCCTGAGCCCCGAACTCTTACCTCCCCTCGGCCCCGAACTCCCACCTCTCCTTGGCCCTGAACTCTCGCCTCTCCTGGGCCCTGAACTTTTGCCTCTCCTGGGCTCCGAACTCTTGCCTCTCCTGAGCCCCAAACTCTTGCCTCTACTGGGTCCCGAACTCTTGCTGCTCCTGGGCCCCGAACTCTCGTCGCTCCTCAGCCCCGAACTCTCGCTGCTCCTCAGCCCCAAACTCTCACCACTCCTCGGCCCCGACCTCGTTCATTCCTCCGCTGCTTTCCGCCTCTCCTCCTGCACCTGGGTTCCGACTCCAAGGAGCGGCGAGAGTTCAGGGCACAGCAGCAGCGTGAGTTTGGGGCCCAGGAGAGGCAAGAGTTCAGGGCCAAGGAGCGGCGAGGTCGGAGTTGAGGAGCAGCGAGGTTAGAGTCAAGGAGCGGTGAGGTCGAGGTTGAGGAGCAGCGAGGTCAGGGTTGAGGAGCGGCGAGATTGGGGTTGAGGAGCGGCGAGGTCAGGGTCGAGGAGTGGCGAGGTCGGGGTCATGGCCGAGGAGTGGCGGGGGCGGGGTCATGGCCCAGGAGCGGCAGGGTCGGAATCAAGGAGCGGCGGGGTTGGAGCTGAGGAGTGGCGGGGTCAAAGTCGAGAAGCGGCGGGGTTGCAGTCGAGGAGCCCAGCAGAGAAGCAGAGGCCCAGGAATGGTGCAGCATATAACAACAGCAGGGTTGGGGCCCAGGGATGGTGCAGTACGGGCCAGTAGTGAGGTTGTGAGGCCCACACTGTGCAGCAGAGCTTGGTCTCTAGTCATCTTGGTTAACCCTTGCCACTGAACCAAGACCTTGCCCTGTCAAGCCCGTGTGATGGCTGGTGTGCAACAGCCACTCCACGTTAAAATAATTCACGCACCGGCATCTTCCACCCTTCAAGATGTAGTTCGGGACCTGGAATGTCAGCTCCCTCATTGAAACACCTGTGAACTCATCTTTTTTGGTATGTAACATGAGGGACTGCTTAATACTATACTACTATGATATTGAATTTGTGTACTTAGATTAAAACACTTCAAAAAGACACATAGATGTAGCAGACAGACTTTTAGCACAACAGGGGGGAACTTCTATCTCGTCTTGCTGAGGCTAGTATGAGCAGCCAAGATGACTTGCTTGCAATTTCCTGAAGGAGTTCTTGGTATGAAAGGATAATTCATACCAATATGTCATATATACTGCATGTAAGGGGTTGTGTATTATGATCACATTGACTGGATTTAATAAAGAGTATTAACCAGACTGTTCAGCATTTCCTAATCCTTAACATTGTATTAGCGGTAAAGGATGTATGACAATATCCTCTAATACCTCCACATAATAGCAATAGGGATATATGACACTATTCTATATAAACCCAACAATGCACAGAAAGAAAGGCATTGCAGGTTCATAAATCCCCACTGCAGGCACTTTAATTTTAGTCAAAACATGTAAGCTATTTCACAGTGGGGTGCCTTAATGCTTTACTTTTGCATTGCTCTAAATGGAGCTTGAAAGAGTTTCTGCAAAAGTAGTGCTGTAACTCCAGTTGGATCCCCTCTAATTCTGGAGTGTATGGATTCCAGCTGAGTTTAAAAAGTGCTGAGGGATTTTGTTTACATGGGCATATTATAAACTGAAGGAGAAAGGTTTTTTCTAATGTTTTGAGAGTTTGGGAGCGCCTGCCCACTTTCAAAACATTTCAACTTTAATTTCGGGCACAGAGCTATACGTATATGTGTATCCATGCTGGCACAAGGCGCAAATGTTGATTTATAGCCATACATAGTCCACAGCAGAACTACGACACTCCCAGTGCAACTATCAATCGCAAACTATTAATCTAGTAAAACGGCAGTGTGGTCAGTGCTTCAATGCTGGGGATGTTGGCCTGGTCGAGGATGAGGTCCCAAAGCAAGTGCTCTACTCGGAACTCCTTCATGGCAAATAAGCCAAAGGTGGGTAGAGAAAATGTTACAAAGACACCCTCAAAGCCTCCCTGATAAAGTGCAACATCCCCACTGACACCTGGGATTCCCTGGCCAAAGACTGCCTTAAGTGGAGGAAGTGCATCCGGGAGGGTGCTGAGCACCTCGAGTCTCATCGCCGAGAGCATGCAGAAATCAAGCGCAGGCAGCGGAAAAAGTGTGCGACAAACCTGTCCCACCCTCCCTTACCCTCAACTGTCACAGGGACTGTGGTTCTCATATTGGATTGTTCAGCCACCTAAGGACTCATTTTAAGAGTGGAAGCAAGTCTTCCTCGATTCCGAGGGACTGCCTATGATGATGAAAACTGCAGTCTGTGTCTCAGTGGAAGTGAACAGAATTTCAGACAAATTAACTTTGCAAAAGCCTTTCTGGGAGTTTGGGACTTGTTATTTCATTGGGAACACATCCGCTACCATTTCAGTATCAATTGTTTCAGTGACCAACCAAATGAATGCCTTTTTGACTGGTCGGAGTGATATTAATCACTGTCACTCAGAGTGTGTCATGCACTGGGCAATTTTAGAGAAAGCAGAAGTTTGTAGCCAGATTGCAGACAGTCTTCAGACTGGGATACATAAAAGTTGATCTATAATCCAGGATGTCAGTAATCCTAGGAGTTTTGCATTGTCTGGCAGTTAACTTGGTTTGGTAAACATGTCTTGTTCTTTCATTCTCATAAAACCTCATTTCCAACAGACCTCATCATAATATGTAATTAAGCACAAAATAGGCAGTTCTAAAAAATATAAGAATTGTTACAGAGAATTATGGCCCTTATTGTTGAAGCTTAGTGTTACAGCAAAGACACAGCTATTAGGTCTGTGCACTGTTTTTCTTTCATGAGCCACCTTGAGTGCATTCACACTGCAACATAAACCTAGAGCATTACATCAAAGTAAACCAAGAATGTAAGACCAAATCATATTTATAGAAATTAATGAAAAGTAAATTTTGAACAGATACTAGAAAAAACGTCTTTACTCAAAGAATGATACGTGCTTGTTATATCTTTCCAAACAATATAATAGAGGCAAAAAATTGCATTATTTAAAATGCAATTGGTTATCATGTTGGGGAATCAATGTACTAGAGGGATGAGCTAAATAGCCTTTGCTTTGACGTTTCTTAAATTCTTAATGAAACGAAGTTTCTGTAGACAAAAAGGTATGGTTATTTATTACATTACATATCAATTTAGTTTCAAAAAAATGTTCAAATGAAGGCATGTGACATTAAAACGGAACTTGGCATTAATTGGAAAGAATCATTTTCCCCTTCCCAAGAATGTACTTCTATGAATTTACCAAGGTGGGTGACAAGTTGTGTCTACAAGTCATGCCACCTGAGGTATCACATTCAAAATATCTGTTAAATGATGTCTGAGGGCCTTGCAATGTGTTCTCTGTTATAGAAACGCATGGGAAGTAATTTCAAGGATCTGGCACATCAGCTGCTTTCAGTGCGCTTGAATCAACCCTTACGGACATGTCGCTTTTATTTACACGCTTTCTGCATGTGGTGCACCTTGAAGAACTCATGTCGGTGGCAAGTAACGATGCAGGCGGGCTTGGCAAACTCCTTTGAGGTAGCAGTGAGTGCTGTGTATTTGACTGGCTCCGGGTTTGGGGGGCGCCCCCTTTGATTTCAGAATTGAACTTGCAGCAACCTCGTCCGTTGCGCGCCGCCCCGCCCAGCAGCCGAGTTCAGAGGCTGCACAGTGCGGCGCCCCGTGCCCGTCACTCACTCACTGCCCAGCCTGGAGCGCATACTGCGGAGAAGCCCACCGCCCCAACGCGCACCACAACACATGGTTCCAGCGTGAAACTGATCGAAAGCTGCACTGCCTCTCACCAAAACACCTCAATAACTCGCACAGAAAATTGTGTATGTATTTGCACTAATAAATCACCCGGATAGTGACCTGCTCTTCATTTCCATTGTATTCATGACATTAATAAACATAAGAACATAAGAAATAGGAACAGAAGTAGGCGAGCCTGCTCCACCATTCAATAAGATCATAGCTGACCTGATCATGGACTCAGCTCCACTTCCCCGCCAGCTTCCCATAAACCCATATCCCCTTATCGTTTAAGAAACTGTCTATTTCTGTCTTAAATTTATTCAATGTCCCAGCTTCCACAGCTCTCTGAGGCAGCAAATTCCACAGATTTACAACCCTCTGAGAGAAGAAATTTCTCCTCATCTCAGTTTTAAATAGGCAGCCCCTTATTCTCAGATCATGCCCTCTAGTTCTAGTCTCCCCCATCAGTGGAAACATCCTCTCTGCATCCACCTTGTTATGCCCCCTCATAATCTAATACGTTTCGATAAGATCATCTCTCATTCTTCTGAATTCCAATGAGTAGAGACCCAACCTACTCAACCTTTCCCCATAAGTCAACCCCCTCATCTCTGGAATCAACCTAGTGAACCTTCTCTGAACTGTCTCCAAAGCAAGTGTATCCTTTAGTAAATATGGAAACCAAAACTGCACGCGTATTCCAGGTATGGCCTCACCAATACCTTATGTAGCAAGACTTCCCTGCTTTTATACTCCATCCCCTTTGCAATAAATGCCAAGATACCATTGGCCTTCCTGATCACTTGCTATATCTGCATACTTTTGCGTTTCATGCACAAGTACCCCCAGGTCCCGCTGTATTGCAGCACTTTGCAATCTTTCTCCATTTAAATAATAACTTGCTGTTTGATTTTTTTCTGCCAAAGTGCATGACCTCACACTTTCCAACATTATACTCCATCTGCCAAATTTTTGCCCACTCACTTAGCCTGTCTATGTAGACTTTTGCAGATTTTTTGTGACTTCCTCTCACATTGCTTTTCCTCCCATCTTTGAATCATCAGCAAACTTGGCTATATTACACTCAGTCCCTTCTTCTAAGTTGTTAATCTAGATTGTAAATAGTTGTGGTCCCAGCACTGATGCTGCGGCACCCCACTAGTTACTGGTTGCCAACCAGCGAATGAACCATTTATCCCGACTCTCTGTTCTCTGTTAGTTAGCCAATTCTCTATCCATGCTAATATATTACCCCCAACCCTGTGAACTTTTATCTTGTGCAGTAACCTTTTATGTGGCACCTTGTCAAATTCCTTCTGGAAGTCCAAATACACCACATCCATTGGTTCCCCTTTATCCACCCTGTTCATTACATCCTCAAAGAATTCCAGCAAATTTATCAAACATGACTTCCCCTTCATAAATTCATGCTGACTCTGCCTGACTGAATTTTGCTTTTCCAAATGTCCAGCTACTGCTTCTTTAATAATGGACTCCAACATTTTCCCAACCACAGATGTTAGGCTAACTGGTCTATAGTTTCCTGCTTTTTGTCTGCCTCCTTTTTTAAATAGGGGTGTTACATTTGTAGTTTTCCAATCTGCTGGGACCTCCGCAGAATCCAGGGAATTACACTCAATGCATCCACAATTCCTGCCGCTACTTCTCTTAAGACCCTAGGGTGAAAGCCATCAGGTCCAGGAGATTATCTGCCTTTACCCCCATTATCTTACTGAGTACCACCTCCTTAGTGATTGTGATTGTGTTAAGTTCCTGCCCCCCTATAGCCCCTTGACAATCCACTGTCGGAATATTGTTAGACTCTCTACCGTAAAGACTGATACAAAATATTTGTTCAGAGTTTCTGCCATCTCCATGTTTCCTATTACTATTTCCCCGGTCTCATCCTCTAAGGGACCAACATTTACTCAAGCCACTCTTTTCCTTTTTATATACCTATAGAAACTCTTGCTATCTGTTTTTATATTTTGGGCTAGTTTACTTTCATAGTCCATCTTCCCTTTCTTAATCATTTTTTTTAGTAGTTCTTTGCTGGCTTTTAAAAGCTTCCCAGTCTTCTGTCCTCCCACTACTTTTGGCCACATTGTATGCCCTTGTTTTTAATTGGATACCCTCTTTTATTTCTTTAGTTAGCCATGGATGGCTATCTTTTCTCTTATACCCTTTCCTCCTCACTGGAATATATTTTTCTTGAGAGTTGTGAAATATCTCCTTAAATGCGCACCACTGTTCATCAACCCACCTACACTTTAATCTATTTTCCCAGTCCACTTTGCTCTGCCCTCATACCTTCATAGTCTCTTTTATTTAAGCTTAGTACGCTGGTTAGAGATCCAACTTTCTCACAATCCATCTGAATTTGAAATTTAATCATGCTATGATCACTCATTCTGAGGGGATCCTTTACTAGGAGATTGTTTATTAATCCTGTCTCATTACACAGGACCAGATCTAAGATAGCCTGCACCCTTGTTGGTTCCGTTACATACTGCTCAAGGAACCCGTCCCTTACGCACTCTTTGAACTCCTCCCCAAGGCTACCCTGACCAATTTGATTTGGTCCAATCAATATGGAGATTAAAATCACCCATGATTATTGCTGTTCCCTTTTTACAAGCCCCCACTATTTCCTGGTTTATGCTCCGACCAACAGAGTTGCTACTGTTAGAGGGCCTATAGACTATGCCCACCAGTGATCTTTTCCCCTTATTTTTCCTTATCTCCACCCAAACAGTTTTAACACCCTTATCATTTGAGCCAATATCGTTTCTTACTATTGTGATTCCATCCTTTATCAATAGAACTAACCCACCTCCTTTTTCTTTCTGTCGGTCCTTCCGGACACGTCGTTAATGATCCCACTATAAGAGTAGTTATTTGAAGACCGTGACCAGGTTTGGATCACCAAGGTCACTGGTCCCTTGTATCCAAAGCAAAGACTCACAAATTGACAAATATGAATAGAGGAGACATCATATATGGCGTTAAGTATTGATACAAACTTGCCCAGATGTTTTGGAGCCAATAGTTCAGGTGTAAAGTGTTTGTGTTTACTTGCTTGATTTTATACTTGAAGTTATTCAAAATGCTACGATGGTGGCTTTAGTACGGATTGCTCCTAAAGCGCCAAGCTATATATCGAAATGAGGTGAGCATGTCAGATGTCTCTGCATTTTGTACCCTCCTGCAAGAAAGGCGCGCCGCAATACTTAAATATTACACACAACTTTATTTCTCCTTTTAATTCTCATCCTTTTCCAGTTACTAGTAGCTGTTTTAATCTTTTTTTTAAAAACTCGTTCACACAAAGTTCAAAAGCCAATACAAATAACATGAACTTCCCATTCCGAGTGAATTGATACAAAAGTATCTATCAAAGTGTGGCGCGCTCCAATCATTTCTGCTGGAAATGTAGGTTTAATTGCGTGTTTGGAGAGTGAAGCGAATAAGTGGGACGATATTTACTTTCAAAGTTCTTTTTCACGCTTTGTTTATTGACTCAATTTAAGTAAGTCGAGCGCACGCAGCAACGTAATTCCTTCTGGCAAAAAATGTAAGAGAATTACAAATTATTGGAGCGTTTACAGGTGGCCCTAGCTGTCACAGCGGAGGGTCGGTGACAAATCGCAGAGATTTCACATCAGCAGCTCCCTGCACAGATTTCTGTAAAATGTCCAGAGTGTTGTAATGTCTAGGATTTATTCATAAAGGCAATTACTTTGTATGCACTTCATAAAAACACGACGTGAAATTGTTTGAGCCATTGTAAGTAACTATTTGTTAATGAAAAGGTTGCTACTGGGAGAAAAGATGCCACCGAGAATGTTATACGTTTTGAGTTGTCTGTGAAATGATGAAATCACATATATGGTACACCAATATAGTTATGTTTCCTAAAGAATGCTTTTTGCAAAAATGTATCAACAAGTGCAGCCAAGCAAAACGCGAGTGTTCAGTAAAATGTGTGAAATAAAGCAGACAATGCTAAGGGTCAAATGACAAATGTGAGGTACCTTTCCCAGCTGCTGGAAATAGGCACCGAAAGCTAGATTGTTACAGGAACTGGCCGTGCCCGTTAACTGCGGCTTCACCGGACAGATGGTGCCTGGCTGCAAACATACAGTGCGAACATCGTTCAAATGTTTGAAGGAAAGCGACAGAGAATCCGCCAAAAATTCGGCCACATTCTTGTGCTTGGTGTCCAATGAGTCAGTTTTAAAGAATAGTACAAACTGAGGCCGCCTAAAATGTTGACAGCAGCCTACAGGTATAATTATGTATACAAACATACCTATCGATAGAAAGATCAGAGACATAGAATTTTACAGCACCGAAGAAGGCCATTTGGCCCGTCACGCCTATAGGGCTTTCAAAATGACTTGTCCATTTAGTCCTATCCCCATGCCCTTTCCCCATACCCTTTCTCCTTTTTCAAATATGTATCCTCTTCCCTTTAAACCTACTTTGTAGAATCTTGTGCCCACCATTCTTTCTGGTAGGGTCTTCCCTGTCCCAGTGAGACGCTTAACAATTCTCTTAACCACTTTGGTTCTTTTGTGAATGACTTTAAATTGCCTTGCCCTTTACTTACTGCGCGCCCCCCCCGCCCCCCTCCACCCCCGAGAACATTGTCCCCTCTATTCACTTTACAAAAACCTCTCCCATAGATAGATAGAAACTAAACGCATTAACAAGTACCAATACATTGTGTAACGATATCTAAAAAATAGTGACCCGGAAATGCAAATGATCCGCTGTAAAGGTCTTTCTTCCACTGACGCAGCTCCTGAGTCACCTAAGGGTAAAATTGGCCCCCAGTCCAGCTGACACTCCCTCACACTTCTCTCAAGATATGTGTCAATTGTATAATAATAAGACCGAAAGTCCCCGTTTTGCTTTTAACGGGACCAAAATAAAGGATTATTTAAAGCCAATCCATTATTAACGCGTGTTCGACACAGAAACCTGTCGACGAGAGAAGCAGAATCGCACGGTTCCTGTTGGTCGGAACAATGTTCTTGTCCTCTGTGTTCTGTATAGTACTTACTTTGTGCTTAATTAACAAGAACTCCTCGAATGAATCAATTGTGCAAGTGCAGTTTACCGCTAGCTTAGATCAAAATAAAGAATGCAGATATAGTCCGTCAGCATCCAGGATTCGATCGGAGGACAGAATGGGGAAAGCTGACTTGACTGGTTTGGGGTGGGGTCACCCCTCTTGAGACGAAGGCTCCTTTGAAATCCGAAGGTGTATATGCAAAAAGTTTGCCCATCTTTGAATCTGGTGTAATTCACGCCCTGCGCTCTGTTGCCCGGTTTCCCACATTACCTGAGATACGCTTTCGCCCATGTGGTGCCACATGGACTTGGATCAATACCTGAAGGAGTGTGTGTGTGGGGCGGGGGGCGGTGGTTGTAGGGCTATAGGAAAAGGGCAGGAAGTGCGACTAATTGGATAACTCTTTCAAAGAGCCGGCACAGGCACAATGTGTCGAATGGCCTCCTTCTGTGCTGTATCATTCTATGATGTCTCCCATCATTGTAGCTGATCTCATTATACACCAGGGATCGATTCACGCAGTTCTTGGTTGAAGTCAGAAGCGATAGCTTAACTGAAACGCTTACAAGTGTTGGCACTGCGGTAGTTCATGGCTTCCGTTTCGGTTTTGAGGTTTCGAATAAGTACAGGGCGAATAGCTGGCGATAATTGAAAGCGAACGGAATTAAACGCCAACCCCCGCCCCTTAGATTTTATGTAATGTCTGCTGTAAATCCCAACTAAGTGGACATTTTACACCGATGAAACATTTCAGTGCTGTGCATAGCACCGATTACTGATAGGCCCATACTGTGTTGTACGGGGGCAGCTATTCGGTCATGGTCGCCTGTACCACAGTAAATGCCTCATGTAGTTGAGATTGTTTTATTTATTTTTTAATCCGCGGTTTAACCGGAGTTAACAGCACTCCGCAATCCCGCAGCGGAGTGAACAGCTCTCATAAAATATGACCAAGAGTCCGCGGCCGACGAGACATGGCTTGCGAATAGTTGCAAAATGCACCACTGAAGGCGTTTTAATTACTACCTAACCAGGTGCAATTCATAAAGACGGAGAAAATACAGACTGAAATAGTTATCGCTTAGTCTTTATCACTTCAAAAAAATAAACGATTCACATCCGAACCATTGAATAATTCGGTGTTGTGTTTCATAGAAAATTCATATTAAAAACATTCGTTGAGGATTTTTTTTACTTTGTAAGCTTTATTTTGATGTCACACAACATTATTTCAAATCAAGTATTGAAGTTCAGTTTGATACGAGAGTGCAAAACTCGCTTGGGACCCTCCGCTTGCCATTTACCCCTAACATTTCGACAATCTTCCTGATATTCTGCACATACCGTTGTATTCCCGGGAAATCACATTGCCAACATGCAAAGAACAAGCAGCAGTTGTTCGCGAAGATAAGACAAGACGTTTGAAATGATTTGCTTCACCAAATGTACCGCAACCGTTCCCATGTGGCATTCGGGAGCTGTAATGATTTCTTCTGTTTTGGGGGCGGATGTTCTGTCTGACTTCATCCTTTCGGAATATCGATTTCAAACAAAGCTCCTGGTTCCAGACGGCTCGGGAAATCCGTGGAAGCTCGGTTTCTGCTCGGAGTATTCCAGGCACGGCTTTAAACCTGGAGTAGTCTTGCTGTAAAGATGTTAACTAATGAATTATGTTATGGTCCATTTTCAAATTGTGATTACATCTAGTTACATATATATATGTAGGGGGTCGGGACATGACTAAAAAAAACTCCAAGCTCGAACTTGGAATTCTGGAAAATAGACCGCGAGGCGAGGGAATAAAGGTTTGGTAAATAAATCTCAGCTCTTTACAAGGTGCCCGCCGCAGAGCGAGACTCCAAGCAGACAGTAATCCTTTCTATAGATCGGTGTTTATTTGTTTAATAAAAGTATTTTAGATTCGTTAAGACTTCAGAACAATTCGCTTTGAAAAGTATAATGCCCTTACTTTTTATGTGTTTTGAAGCAATGTACAAAACTAAGTGGCGGTGCTTTCCATAGCTGGTCAATAGCAACATCTTCTACCGGCACAAGCTACTGCACTGCAAAATTCCTCTCAATGGGTACAGACAGACCCTTTGCAATCGGATCACTGCAATTTGGGGACATGGGGAATATATGTCACTGTGAAAAGGGGGACGTTTCTTTTGTTGTATAAATCCGATTGCTGGATGATTGAAAGGGCTACACTTGTGAACTACCCAGGCCGCCGTTTTCAGTCGAGTGTTCTGTCAAGCACGGCAATTCGATCACCCCGCTTTGCAATGGGATCATACTTTCAAAGCGAATTGTTTGGAAGTCTTCAGGGGTCTAAAATACTTTTATTAAACAAATACTGTAAAATATGAAACCATTCTAATGAAACTCTATGACCGATGGTAGCAAAATCCTAATTATGCCAGGAACTTAGTGATCATATTTTCCCAGCCTCCTGTGCCAGACCCGCACTACAAGAAGTTTAACCGGATTACACTTTCGATTTTAAAGGTGCTTGCATATTTAAAAGATTCTACGAGAAACAGCGAAGGTACATCACTTGAACCAGTAGATGTGAATTACATTGTATTCCTATAACACACACAAGTTGTCTAATTTATCACTGCTGTTAACCGAGCTCAAACGTAGCGGCTTAAGTATTGACTGGACACATCCTCATAAAGTTGTGAGTTTGGCATTGCGTATTTGGTATGAACCATTTTTCCGCGCAGTTAGCGCACGTTGCCATTATATTTCCACTATTTCTTGGACAACCAGCGAATTTACTGCTATTCAATCAAACATTGTTTATACTGGCCTCTAAGCGTTTATATATTCCAAACTGCTCAAGAAAATCATAGTGGCTAGAAGGTACAGTTCACGGGGATGCCTGTTTGTGGTGCAAAGGACATTCGCACCGAGTCCCGGGCAGATAACCATTCATTTCCTTTTTTCACTGTACTACAGGTGTGCGAGTGAAGGAGCTGCGTGTCTTTGAGAGACTTTACCCGAGAGAAGCCTTCGTTTCCAAATAAATAAGAACTACGCCTTGGAAGCGTATGGCTTTCACATTGATCCTTACACAAATGTCTCAGTATATACTAAATGTTGTTAACGACACATCGATGTTTTCCTATAGGGGGGAGGAACGAAATGCTGGAGATTATTGCTGAATACTAATTCTCCCCTCTGGTCATAAATAAGACCATTGAAGTTTTCCAGTAAGCATTTATAAAAATAAGTACCAGGCCGGGTAATATTTTATGGCATATAATTAAGTTTAAATTCGGTATAATTGGCCGTTTATATAAATATCCTCAGTCATTCTTAAATAGCCGTGTGATTTATGAAAGTTACTAAAAAGATAATCGCTCATTGACCAAGCCCTGTAGAATAAAAGTGACGTATTTGCCATTTTTGTGTGTGACACAGTTTTCGGGATTATATTAATTTTTTTAAGATTTGTTTAACTTACGCGTTTCTTTACTACAACACATGATATCGTTTCTTTACTGAAAATACCAAAAGTTGTACTGGGAATAACTAGAAAACGGATGTTTTAGAATTACTGTCGCTCTCTGTTATTTATTCGGTCATTGATTTCACCACGTGCTGAACTGTTTGACACACAAACACTAATTCTCATTGATGGCTAGGCACCAAACATGCACATTCCCTTGTCACAGATGCCTGGGCTACAGATACACCCGTGTTGCAAAATTTCGAAGGCAGAAAAATCTTCCAAAAAGAAACGAGGAGAAACAAACTTGGTATACTGACTTCGTAAATAGTAACAATAAATGACAAAGCTTCCCACAGCAAGTCGCGGCGCCACTGAACCGATAATTGGGGGATTGAGTTGAATTTGGTGCAATTCTGTGTATATCCAGTATATATATATATATGTTTGTGTACATAGACAGATAGATAGATAGATAGATAGATAGATAGATAGATAGATAGAACACTCCAAAAGTAAAGCGCTTTGGGACGTCCGGTGGTCGTGAAAGACGCTATATAAACGTTAGTCTTTATAGATAGACAGTAAGCAGAACGATGCTTGCGCCCGTCAATAAACGAGTGCAGAGTACCTCGGAGAAGCTTCTTTTTCTATTCATGTTTAAGTACTTCTGTTTTGTTTTGACATTCGACAGATGCGCTGCTTCCTCTAAGAATGTGGGTTTAGGACTCAATTATAGTATGACAGGTTTTGTTGTGGTATGATGGTGATTAAAGGGACCGTGCCAATTCTGTGTACACCGCACAGCTCCAAGTTCCAAACTCCATTCAACCCTTTGTCACCCTCTCCAATATAGACGGCCCAGGATTTAATATTCTAAGCCCGCGCATTTAGAAACTAATCAATGAAACTGACAAGGAAGCATTCGCTTTGTTAATAATTTATTGTAACAGAAAATAATTGTTGAGAAAATGTCTGGAAATAATTGTAATGATTTTTAAAGGAGCCTATTATTACAAAGCATTCTAATGATTCTATAGGTAACATACAAATGCACTATTTTAATAGACTACAAGCTTGTCACTAATTATGTGACCACTGAACAGCTTTGCACCGAATGAGGCGTTTTGTCCACGGAGGTCGTGCTTTAACATTGACAGAGGTAAGTAGAGCATCCTTTTATTTTTGTTCTTAACCTCATGTAACATTGTAATGATAAGTCGTGCTTTTAGACAACATGCCTGAAAGTGCAAGATATGATTTCAAACTACCTTAACACCTTAAAAATTGGTAATAGTTTACAACCTTAGCCAAGTTTGTTGGCTGATCACCCAAACTTGGGAAAAGTTACGCGTGATATTTTATACAACCCTATTTAGACCGAAGTGAATTTGTTAAGTTGAAATGAATGACTTAAAATAACACGTTTCATGAGAGGTAACACAACTGTTTCTCTTTTATGATTCGTGATTTTTTTTTTAAGTTTCTGATATTACTATTAAGGTGCTGTAGTCACTGCATGATCCACTAGATGGCGCTCGGAGCATCGGCTCGCCAGTCAAATCAAATCTAACAGTACAACTGTAAGAATGAAGGAATCGTGACATTATTCCAGCCATTTCGAGAGCTGTTCAGAAGGAATACGATTAAATCGGGCGGAGGGGGGGGGGGGGGGCTGGGGGGCTGCAGAAACTTGAATACATAGATTTCTACTAAATTTACTAATTTTAATCACAGTGTATGTTAAAAGTGATATAGTAGTTAATTAATACAGAGGTGCTGTGAGAGAACACTTAGGATTCGGAATTATTTATTGCATGCTTAAAAAGTCCAGCATTCTCGTGTACCGGGCAAAGCACCATGAGTTGAAATGATCTTTAAGTTTTAGTGAGTGTGCGCTAGTCGGACTCAATGGTAGTAAATTAGTGTCTGCTACATTATATAAATCGATAAAAGGAAAACATGATCAAGTCTGCGTTAAAATAAGTTTACAGTTCTCTAATATGTTTTGAAGCAGCCGAATTAAAGATTAAATGTATGTTGGAGAAGTTTTTAAGTGATGATTCGCATTCTACTGAAACAAATGCAAAAGTGTAGGCAAAACAAGATGTAGTGAGATTTGGAGCGCGCGGCGAACCGATCGTTTTGATAGATTGACCGTGTCTCTGCATGTTTTGTGGATTGTGTCGGGGTTTGTTATGACAGATCCAGCAGACACAACCAAGCCCACCGACTGAGATGAAAAAAAAGTTAACTTTCTGCACGGACAGAAGTGAACCGGGTCATACAATTATTTAAGATAAACTTCACGGTATGTCACTAAGTTGCAATGAATTGGCTTCAATCACCGTGCACTTGATGTCATCTCACCGAAAGGCAAGCGGGGTTGGGGGCAAATTTTTCATCCCTCAAAAAAAAGTGAAAACTTATTTCTGGAGCCATTTACATTCACTCCAGAAAAAGACCTGATGTATTTATTAGCTTCGTGACCTAGAAACTAGGCACGGTGTATGCCCCCACCTGCCCCCCCCCCGCCCAATCTGAAATAGATATTAAATAAACTGGCCGCAGTTGTGGGCTTAGCACATTTTAATGCAAAAGTTAATAAATAATCTTTATAGGCCATTTCTGGAGTTTTAGGTTCTATGCATGACCGCCTATTTAATTAAGCGTAGTATTCGATACAGTATTAACAAGATTCAACGGAACCTGTTGATCGGAGAGGTTTCAAGGTGGGTTAATAGATCGTTGGTGTGACTTGAAAAGCTAAGCCCCGAAGTTGTTTAAGATATTTCATTTTAATCAATCCCAAAATATTGTGGTTGATAAAAAATGTCATTTCTTTTCCTTGCTTTTTAAAAACATTATCACAGAACCCAACTAAACCACGACTGTTAAAAGCTAAAATCAGAAGTTACAGAAGCGACTTTCAATTTCAAAATTAATATCGGCGTGGAGACTTCTGATATAAAGCCGGGAATACAGTTTCTAGAGTCTTGTTAGCGTTGCTATTATTCACGCGCATACACATATGAATTTACATACAGGTAAATGTATGCTTACCACATGCATATACAGATCCCTGCATGTATTGATACATATACAAGCAGACTGCATGTATTTAAGCAGACATATACACAGCTATATATATATGACATACGCGTCTAATACCTTATACCTCCAAGCAACGCAATATATTTAAAACGGTCTGTGTGTTTTTAATTTTCTCTCCCTTATATATTACTGCGTGGACACTATTCCGGGCAGTTATACACTTAACAACAAGTAAAAGAACAGGACTTGGTGCTGTGTTTCGGGCCTCCCTTATGGAAAGAAATTGACCTCAGAAACACATTAGGTGAAAGGGAATTTATAGCAAATCGCACAAACAGGCTTTGCACTAAAGGACCATTTTCCAGTGGCTAATAATGACTCCATACAAGTCACCGAATTTCCTCCTGGGGATCCCACAAACAAAACATAGCAAAAGTCTTCTAGACCTCTGTTTAATGTCCCGGCTTTTTTTCTCCTTGTGCCAGTTTGAAACTTAACAAAATCTGAACTTCATAAACATAAATCACATCCACATTAATTTTTCAAACTTTTATTGTTAAAATGTCAATAATAAATGAATATCAACATATATTTAACATTAAACACATCTTGTGTCATACGTGCGATGAAACGAAACAGTAAGGAGATTCGAACTATTGACAACTTGAAAACAAACAAAAGGCCGTTTTCATGGGCCTATTGGGATTCAACAGCACTAAAATGCACTTTTCAGTGATTTGTGAATTGTAAACACTTGTTATGTGCCGTCTCCCTGGAAAGGCTATCCTACATTTCAGTTTTGACATCTCCTGTCCGCAGTAATCCTGGGATCACAGACACATCCTTTCATTCAGAATTTAGGAAATCGACCGTAAACTGACAAGTTACCCACGAAGAAAATGTTGCAGCTTCTTTACGCATAAGTTATGTTACAGAACATAATCCTACATTGCTTTTTAGAAGTTTTCTCTATGATTTAGACGTCCCCACAAGGTTGCAACATCATTTAACCTCAGCGAGTTCTTGTCGTCAGCAGTGTGGAAAACCGTGCATGCGGGAATACTTCCTTTTACTGACGTTTTTGGCTGTTGAAAGAATTGTTTGTAAATCTGCAGCGATATTCTTAAGAATTATTAATTACATGTGGTAAACTACAGCATTTTCTGATCAACTGCAGAGTTGTTGTCATTGTATAGTCAGTTTCATAAATTCAAAGTATAATTTAAATGATTACATTAAAAAATATTTATTTTTAAGAGAAAAATCACGGATATTTACAAAAAAACAGGAGGAGACGGGTTTCCTTTAATCTGTTGCAGGGGTTGGCCTGTGCAGGGTCTGAGAGAGGCCAAGCTATCAGATCGAACGACCTTCACTACTTCTAAAAAGCGAGAAGTTCTGAACCTTTGCTTAATTTTTCCTCGCTGTCTCTCTCCTATGAAATATCTCTGGGTGCTGTCGAACAAAAAATACAGTTCACCCAGAAGCGACGCACTGTCGTTGGTTCAGCATCGCCAGTGAGTGATCCAGTTAAATGTAGGATAATATAAAAGGAACAATCCTAGCGGTCTCTCAAACGTTTTCTCCTAATTCAGTGAACTGCATCTTCATTCGTGACAATCTTACATGTGGAATAAATATATTTTGTTTATACAATCCTCCCTTCCGATTAGGCCGTGGGTTGGAACAGATTAATTTCTGAAAGACTTGATTGTTTTTTTAGAGGGGCGGGTGGGTGGGGGGGCGGGGATGAAGAAAAACACAATCGAGACAGATTACTGTTTTTTTTAACATATTTGCTTCAGACAGTGACAAATAAAACAGAACTGCTCACTTGGTCTTACTTAGCACAGCCGAGTTATCGGAAGAACCAGCCGTACTTGTTGGGCTGGGGAAGGGTGAGGCCGCTCAATGAAAAATTCATTCAACTTTCTATTACAATCAGTTGCATCTGCCGGCTTGTCAATTTCAGGGACTTTTTTCTGGATCGTCAAACTTCCGCCACTTAAAAAAACTTATGTGATTAATTGTCGAACCATGAAGTCAGCCGTCATATTTTATGCATCAAATAGTTAATAAATGATACCACACTGGAGATAAACACTCAGATTTCCACCGCCGCTTTATATGAAGAATGATTGTGTGTGTGGGGAAATGCAAATGACTGCGAGCTTCAACTGGAATCTACTCAATATCCACCCAGTGTGTCGGCAGGTGCCATCCGATGGGCATTAAACTGCAGATCTATAAATAAAACCAATTATAATGCAATGAATATCGACCGAGATCGTATTGAACGCAAACACGCTTATCATTCCGGCGATAGATATTATCAGACTATTGATGTGTGGTTTCTGAGGGCTTTACTCACTGACTCTTCGGCGTCTGCGGCCGGGTCACTTCACACAACTCTCCGGGACTGTTTGACATTTATTTTGGAAGATCCCCGGTTGCTTCCAAGTTGTATTTCTCTTCCTCGTCCTGCGATTGTTCCAGTCGATTCGTCTCTGCCGAAAGGTAATGTTTGCTCTTTCTGCTTCGTGTCCCCCCCCCCCCCCCTCCCCCACATCCATCCAAATCCCGATTGGCCCTACTTTACTTTATTTTCGAGGTGATGAGGGCGATTGACAAGTGAATGGGTGGCCGGGGCAGGCCAGAACAAGCAGGAATTTCGAGTTGTGCGATCCGGTTTTACTTTGATGCGAGTGTATGGCACAGTGGCGCCACCGTACGGGCAGCTCTCCCACTGAATTTAAGGAGGATTTGTGTTGAAGGGACTGGGGAGAGGGCAAACATTGTCATTAACCTTTTATTGTTTTAACAATGCAACGGAGCAGGCTCAAATATAAAATAATAATCACTTACAAAAATCTTTCATTTTGCTACTGGGGAAGAAATATTATACTGCAATCTCTTAATAGACATTTTGTATCATTACATAAATGCAGCTACAGTATTCGAATTAGTGTTTGGAGATGAACCAAAGTTAATAGATAACACATTTTGTCGGGTTTCTTTCCGTATTCAGAGTCATGGTGGTGCGAAAGAATGTGTCTGGATGCTTGAATTCCCCAGTGTTGTAGCTGGGTGCAGGTTCCTGTTCCGGGAGGCAGCAACTCGGATTTGTGGGTTCAGAGACGGAGTTAAAATAACTGTATTGATTTTTCTTTGGCATCTAAAATGTTGGTAATTAGTCTGGGATAAAAGCAAGCTTAAAATCCGTGGCTAATTTAAAGCTAGATGTTTCAGTTAATTCTTGTCCTGGCCAGCACTTTTTTAAGTATTCAAATAACGAGTTAAATAATGTGAAAATCAGAAATCGCAGCCGTGTACTTTTTAACTCAGATTTTAAACATTTTTATTATGCGCTTTGGTTCACGAAATAGAGCAAATTCGTTTTATATGGTTACGAGCCACCTTAAACAGAGAGCTCTCTTTGACCGAGACACCAGCACAAGCGAGTAACAACATAATGCCAGCAAGTTTCTGTCATTTGGTTAGAGCGAGTGTGCTAGCGTCGTGTCACTAGATCTGCTCAGTCCCAAATTGCACAATTGGTAATAAAGGTTCAGGTTTTTAAGATGCGTTTTCTTTTTCCAGAGGTTCTCTGCATTGGGGTTAAGAACAGAGGACTAACTGGCTGCTGTCACATTTGAGAACAGAACGAGAAAGCGAGAGCGAGAGCGAAAGAGAAATAAGAGTCTCTTTCACAGCAACCGAGCTTCTCCGCCGGGTTGCAAAGCCCAGAAACTCCGGGCGCGTTCCTTATCCAGTCCGAACCCCTTCAGTTACACACACAGAACAAAGTGACATTTCCAGACATTCGGGTTTCACAGACAAAAGAAGCGGAAAGAGGGGGGGGGGGAGAAAAAAAGAGAACTTGACTTTATTAAATATTCAACACAAGCTCCTTGACAAATTTACGTTCACTCTCATAAATTATTAAAAGCCGAAAGCATCTGTCTATCAAGAATGCAGTTTATTATTAACTAATTTTACATGACAGTGCACTTGTTTTATTTATACAATGCCTCTTTGAAAAATAAAAAAGCTGAGCAGTACTGTGCTTTTGATTGTCCATTAACGCCCCGGGAGAAGCTGTGTGTGATAAACGCATCTCCTCTTTACAGCAACTTCTGTGTGTGTATATAGGAGTATAGTACGCTGGGTTTGTAAGGAGCGTGTGTTCCTGTATATATATATATATATATATATGTGTGTGTGTGTGTGTGTCTGTGGGTCTGTATGGCTACATGTGTGAATTTGTATCCGTGTGACTGCACATGTGTATCTCAGTCTGTGTATGTCTGCATGTGTGTGTATTTGCATCTGAGTGTGTTTGTAGATGTGTGTGTGTGTGCGCAATGTTTGCTGTATTGCGTGCATCTATTCAGAGGGCCCAGCCAGCCATCTAATGATCGGATCATGTGGTGTTATTATCTGTAATAAATGCGAACCGTCTTACAGTAATCAAGCTGATTAAAAATTCTTGCGCGCCAAGGACGGGAAGGGGGTGGGAGGGAAGGGGAGGGGGCGATTTTCTCCCGTGTTATTGCTTTAATCAAACCCAGCGCCGCCGTCCGAGCGACCGGCAGCAAGAGCAGCAGCAAGACTCTGCTGCCCCCTCCCTTGCTCCCTCCCTCCTTCACCTTTGGGGCTCGATCACTCTTACCTTTGAATGCAAAAAAAAAGTCTCACCCGGACCAGGAACGGAAGCGAGCAGTGATATGGAGAAAGGACAACCCCGAGGAGTGCTGATGAGTCAACGCAACTAATAATTTCTCTCTCATTCTGTCGCTGTCAGTCCCAACGTTTCGACCGTGGAGATATGATCAAAGTGACACGGGCTATCCCCCCCCTCCTTCTGCACTGGATCGGCAGCCCCCCTGAAAGTTTAAATATATATATATAGAATTTTCGAAGTAATTGCTTTCAATTTGTTTTTTTTAAGAAAAAGATAAGTTTTTTTTTACTAATATTGATTTGTGACAAGGAGTGACCGTTTGAAGGAAAAACCTCTGGAGTAGAGTGTATGTGAGTTCCACTTTCTTCCCCCCCGCCCCCCGCCCCCCACTCTGCCAGATCGGACAGGAGCCGTCATCACCGCCAGCGGGAGATACAGAGAGGATCTGAGTTGCTGACTATAGATTCAGCCTGCTAAACTTCCAGACCTGGATCCCCTGCTTCTCACACATGGACAGAGTCATACTTACAGGCACATCCTAGATAGTAAGTCACAGGGACACAGTGGGGGGGGGGGGGGGGAGATTCTTTTCAAACTACAGGGGGGGGGGGGGGGGGAGAGACAGAGGGAGAGAGAGACGGCCCCGTCTCCAGTGAACTAGCTACCTAAAAAAAGAGGAGCAGTTGTAAAAAGTTGGATTTAAACCAAGGGAGGTAGTGACAAAAACATTAGATTTGGTTACGATGTCATATAAAATCACTTTAATCTTTCCGAGCGTGGTGTTACTACGTCTTGATGCATTTAAACGGCGGAATTCCCCCAAGTATTGCAGAAAAAAGTGCTCTTGTCAGAGTTAAAAATGTCAACCAGCTTTGAAGCGTTATAAAGTGACAAGTTCGTTTAAGCGAAAGCTTTTATATAATGCATTTTGATGCCAACATTTTCGTTTCCCGCAGCCCAATAAAGGATTTAGCGTTTGCTGAAGTTGACAAAGCCTTAACTTTCAGTGTCACATTTACAATAGCCTGAAATTATTAGCTGCAAATTTTCTAAGATATTAGTTTTTAGGAACAGTATTGGGTCAGATGAGCCAGTATATATTTAAGTGGGTATGTTTGCATGTATCTCTGTGTGAGAGAGAGTACCTTTACTTCAGGCTCCACTTTTACTACAACTGTTGTTCATAAGAATGAAAGCAACTTAATTTGAAAGTTGCACTTAACAAGGGACATCACGTCTGTCTGTACGTGTGCGATCTGTCGAAATGCATCCGTAGATATTTGCTTTTTGAAGTCGGGCGAGTTCGTACACTGTGATCATAGCAGAATTGACACATATTCTGTTCTTCCGATTGTCTTTCTTTATAGGTCTATGCACTCTCCACGGTGATCTGCATTCAGGAGCTCTTACAAACTGGTGGCGGAGAATGGAAATGAATAGTGCGAGCCCCTGCCCCTACCCCCGAGACAGCCCAGACAGAAAGAGCAGCAGCCCCGAGGCGCAGGGTCCACCTCCCGGTAAGAAGGCCAGGCTGGAGCCGAATGGTAGCCCGACAGACGGAGGCAGAGGGAGATCCAATGGCTCCCCAGTCAAGGCGCTGGGAGGTACGATGCAGCAGCCTGCGAACTGAGAGCAGGGCCACATTCAGACTGGGTGTCAGGGTTCATGTTGATTAAACTTTCTGTGTGCTTGGTGTAGGATTACAGGAAGAAGCTCGGCCGATTTCCAGCTCACTGATGCCCTGCCCAGCAGGAGCAGCAACTATCAGCCCCCTTGTCACCTGTCAGTAGAAAACGCCAGGCTTTCCCCGGAGGGGGAACTTAATGGGCTCCTTGCCACTTGAGTGGTTTCCACGCTGCCGCCGACAGGTTCATGTCCTAGCTGTCTAGTTTCGTCATAAAAAAGAATTACCAGAAGTTTTCGCAGTCCGTTTAAACCAGGTCTTCACATTGAGAGAGGGTCCAGGTACACAACTTGAAAGTGACATTTCGTATTTTAAAGGTTGGGGGGTCTGTAGGTGTTCGCACATAAAAAGTGACATGCATACCCAGATTACACCAACTTCCAAAGCATGGAGCTGTCCTCAATGATCAGTTTCAAAGCAGCTCGACTCCGTGACTGAAGCCCGCTAATAAATTTAATAGATTTACGTAATGCCGATCTTAATTGCAATATTTAGGAATGGTGATATTAATATCTTGTTATCACAACTTGTTTGCTAGTTCTTCTTTGGTTAGTATCCTTTAAAACACGTTGTCGCGTACACGCAGTTATTTAAAACATCACACCATCCTTAAAGGAGATCCAGAAAGTGAGTTGGAGGTAAACTATGGAAACAGTACAGACCCCTCCCCACCCACGCTGCCCCGACTGCTGGATACAGTGTAAAATGCCCAATTCATTTCAATTAAGAGTTTTTATAAGTGACGGGGACGTCAACATGGATTTTACTTTCTATATTTAAGAAGAATTGGAAAGCAGGATTATTAAAACCAGTAGTTTTGACCATTAATAATTACATTTACTTTGTAAAACCAAACCGACAATACAAAAATGTCACCTGCAAAATAAAAGGTTAATTTTAGTTTTAAAAGTCAGTCCTGTTCATTGAATAATTAATAATCAGGCAAAACTCAAAATGATGTAATTGTTTTCAAGTAGGGCAAAGGCGGTATGTAGTATTATAATCTCTCCAGGAAACCCGTGCGGTCTTAAAAGATGTCTAATATATTGTGTCTGCTAGTGTAATAGTGTTCTCTTGTGAATTTGAGCAAGGAAATCACGAATCTTCCATTTACATGGGTTGTTATTAGGGTGTTTATTTGTTAACAGTTCCTTTCAATGCGCCCTTGATACTCCAGGACAGTATTCTGTTTGGAGATATTTTGATGTTTGCCCTCGCAGTGTGCTATTCATAGTTTAACCATAATATCTGTCAAAACTCTGAACAAATGAGGTACTGATTTAACCCCACAACAGTGATAGGTTCAGGTCATAGATTTTTACAGCAACTAAAAGATTACAATCCTGTTATTCTAATTAACATTATTCCTGTTAAAAAAAAGAAAAGATTAGGAAATAACCTCCATATAAATTTTTTAAGAATCAAATACATTACAGAAAAGAAGGTTAATCTCCAAGTGACAACTTGGTAATCAAACCTCACTTGGTGAAGGCAAGGTGTATCAGTTAATAAGGACTACTGGATAAAGAAGCTGTTATGTTCGAGGACTGCACTATTAAGATATTTAAACTGAGAAACTTGCAGTGAATATATTGACTATGCTGAAGTTGTGGATATTTGATATTGATTGTTGTTGAACTTGTTGAAAGGATATGCATGTGGTTTGTTGCATTGTAAAGTGTTGTGGATAAAAATAATTAACAGAATTTGCAAAATAAGTCATAAATATTCATGAGGAATAAAGTGCATGTAAAACGAAGACTCAGTAATCAAAGCCCATTTGTCACAAGAGCATTGTGCCACATACATAGGTCAAATTACCTTATAATATGGCACAAAGTGTAAAATATGTTGAACTTTCAAGGCTGATGGATTAACAATCTTTCAATTATTAAATCACTAAGGTTCTGTAATTAAATTTTAAGTTTTCAAACTGTAAGGTTACAGGAAAGTAGGATTTAAATGCAAGTTTATATTTATAAGCATATTTTTATAAAGCTTATAGTGGAGCCTACCGACCGAATGCATTTATCATCTTTCAACTGATAATGGGTGTTCCCTCCTCCACCAGTGCCTCATAAGAATCTATAAAAACAAAGAATGAGAAAAGGTCATCTGGTCCATTGAAGTTCATCCCTTCTGGCACGTTTACTCTCCAATCATGGCATCTGATTGTATTTTGTATCTCAATCAAGACGGCAATTTATAAAATGGGGCTGTTAATTCTCTTTGTAAATTATTTGCGAAGGATATATTATTCGATGGAAAAGTATAGCCACACACAGTTCTTGGGCTGTTTTCACTCTATAAACTTATCAGTATTGAATATTCTTGATTTGTGCTAATTGCATTTGCTTAGCAATTTATTTATTGAAGAAAGTGAAGACTAACCTGACTAGGATCACCTCTTGCCTCTGGTCTGATTTCCCCTTTTTGTTTTTTGTATCTGGCATTTTAATTAAATTGATATTTAGAGAGAAATTTTACCAGCAGGGCCCCTTTAAAAATCAGATTTACAAAGAAGTATAATCAACTTTAGAATTCATTTTTCCTTTCATTTTCATTTTGTCCTTTTGTTAATTTTTTGAATGTTGTTTTAAAAATCAAGAGACAGGAATAACCTGAATGAGAATATTTTGCAATGGTTTGAATTTAAAAAAAAATGAAGTCCTAATGAGGATGCAACTTTAAAAAAAACTGATCGCTCCCTTCTTTAAGAATGTTAATTCCTCCTGTTTAAACCTTTGGGAAGTGTAACAGGATTTCTTTGCAGCTGAATCTCACAGCAAATGTCTTCTGGTTGCTCAGAGGACTTTGCAAATACAGATTTCTTCTGAGAGCTCATGCATCTAATGCGTTTGTTGTGCATATTGTCAAAATTTCAAAGGAAATTAAGCATAAGTATTTTTTGGTTGTACAAAAACTAAAATGTTGTTAAAGCCGTCTCCCCAGTGACATTTAGAACTTGTCACAGGCTAGGGAAAGGACAGTGGCAGTAGTGCATAGAGCTGAGGTATACAATAAAGACAGTCTCTGAGTTCTGAAATCTAGTCTGTTTACCAAAACCAATGGTGTACTGCTAGTATTAATAAACAAATCAACCACCAAAATCTACGTGCTGTCAAACAGCATTACTAGTGATTGGGCTGTGATCCGATCTGACTGTTTTCGTAACAAAAGCCCGTGTATTATTTGGATTTTGCTTTTCCCCCATTCAGGATCAACCCTGCCAGTGTTTTGTGTGGTAGAGCAGTCGGACAATCCTGTAGAGTGCGAAGGGAAAGAAGAGCATGCCGAATTTGTGCTGATCCGTAAAGACGTGCTGTTCAATCAGCTCATCGAGACAGCCCTTTTATCCCTTGGATATTCCCACAGTTCTGCAGCACAGGCTCAAGGTAGGATCCATTTTTCTTTATTTGGCCACTGTATTTGTATTCTGATTTGGAGAACAATTTCATTATTAAATCGAGCATTAGAAACTTGTTATAGAGCGAAGGCAAAAATGCACAGTGTATTTAAGGGTTATACAGTCGGTTTTCATTGCGATGTAAAAATGTCTTAGCAATGAGAGGTTGGTCACTATTTCTGTGAAGTGTAACCTCACAATGGTAAAATACCACAGACTTCATATCAATAGGACCTCAAGTGGTTTGGGGATGATACAGTATTGTAATCATTACAATATTATTATGTCTTATGGCATCAGAAATCATCTGTTAGTAATTTTATGTGGAAGAGTTCCTAATTTTATACTTTTTGGTTGGGAAATAAATGTGCAGTATCACGAGCAAGATATCATGACATTTGACTGAGGCATTGTAATTTCCCAAAAGTTGTGACATCAAGCAATTTGTTTTAATGGTTGCCCATGCAATGGACAGCAAGGTGCTGTGACATGTCTATAACCATATAATGAATCATCTTTTTGAAATACTTAGAGAGTACTTTCTGAGAAAAAAAAATCCCGAGTGTTATGGTACTGCTGGGCAGGCCAAACTGTTACCAGAAATTATTTTTTTCCACCGACTTAGGATGCATGTACACTACAACTGCAGTGTCAGTGTGAAAGTATGTAGTTATAATGTAAATGAAACCTGAATCTAGAGGTAGAGCTTGACCTTAACACAGGAGCAAAGTTTTGCTTTGGAGTCATTTTGGGCCTTAAAACCCAATATACAAAGCACAAATTTAGTAGCAGTTTGAAGACAAAAAAGGCATTGTGTCAATAGCATGAACACAACCCAAAATGCTATATTGTATTGTCCCATGCATTTTGTTTTTTTATCATCTGACTGAAAATCACATTTTCTAATTCATTGTTATCAGGCCTTAACTACCATTTGTATAGGAGATTAACATTTAGAATTCATTTAAATACATTAAGGTGGGATCACGTGTGTCAGTCTACAAACAGAATAACATGCTTTGTTCCTTCACTTTGGTTTGTTTGAACTGGGCTGGACTGTGTGTGGGGTCACTCCATGTATTTTGATATTGATACAGACACAACTATGCCGCTCATGGCAATTTGCATTGATAGATTGGTTTAAAAAATGCTCAAGAAAATATCAAAAATTCTGTAATTGGGGACCTGAAGTCCATCAAAGGACCTCAACTTACCTTGTCCCTCATACAGCATATGATCATTATAACTATAAATAAGATTCTAGGTGGTCTAATCATTCCAGCAGTATTTTGGTGAGCTAGATTGGCCTTTTACCTGTTAGACTGCCTTACACTCAATAAAGCACTGAAATGCCATTCTAAGAGCCTGGGTTTGAATTCCAGTTTTGGCTGCCACTCTAATTCTGTTCATCTGAATGAACGAGTTTCCTGGGCTTTCATCCGGGTTTCCAAAAAAGAAAAAGAAAAGAAAAACTTTCTATAGCGCCTTACGTGACCTTGGGACATCCCAAAGAACTTTACAGCCAATGACGTACTTTTGAAATGTTGACACTGTTGTAATGTAGGAAATGCAGCAGCTAATTTGCACACAGCAAGGTCCCACAAACAGTAATGATCAGATGTTGAGGGATAAATATTGGCTAGGATACCAGGGATAACTACCCTACTCTTTCTTTGAAAATAGTGCCATAGGATCTTTTAAGTCCATCTGAGAGAGCAGACAGGGCTTCAGTTTAACATCTCATCTGAAAGACAGCATCTCTGACAATGCAGCACTCCATCAGTACTACACTGGAGTGTCAGCCTAGATTTTCATGCTCAAGTCTCTAGAGAAGGATGTGAACCCACAACCTTCTGACTCAGAGACGAGAGTGCTACCAACTGAGTCATGGCTGACACATAGTTCTCTTCTGATGTCAGGCCCTTTAGCTTGATGGGAGGAAAACCCAGGCTGCAGAAACACATCTGGCCATGTAGAAATCCACACCCTGGCTATCAACAACAACAACTTGCATTTATATGGCATCTTTAACATAGTAAAATGTCCCAAGACTCTTCATGGGAATGTAATCAGAAAAAAAATTAACACTGAGCTAAAGAAGGAGACATTAGGACAAGTGATCAAATAGGTAGCCTTATCTCTTGGATGAGCCAAGAAATACGGCATTATCAAGCAACAGTCAAGACAAATGGGAAAAAATTCTAAATATAAACGGTGGTCCCTATGTTATGTGAATGAGATCCGCTATTAAGGTTGGGTTCCAAGAAGAATTAGTCCATTTCTAATCGCTCTCCATTCCATCCCATATAGAAAGCAGATCTACTTGTGAAACATCATAGGGAGCAAACAAGCACGTGTGGGGGTGGGGGGGGGGGAGCGGGGGCGGGTGGCGGAGCAAGGATTGAGGGACAGGGGACCCTGTGCACAGTTTTGGTCTGGGAACTGAATCTGCTTGGGGCCTCTGCCTTGGTTGGGTTGCACAACCCTAACTCGGTCCCTGACTTCACCAATGATGGGGGAATGTCCACATGGACGAATCGTGTAGAACCGGAGTACATAAGGCCAAGAGTCTGGCCTGCCTGGACTGACCAATGCTTCTAGTGGGGTGGGGGGGGGAGGGGAGAGGGGGGCGGCTAAGAGGACAGGATCCACTCGGGGTTCCTGATTGGCTCGGGGCCCCATCCAATTACATGAGTTTCATGTCCGTAATGCCATCCCTGCAATGATGGTTAAAAAATACAGTGTATGTGTAACTGAGAGTAATGAATATATGGGGATGAGGATAAACTTCTGAAATCTGGTTAGATTACAGCCTAAAACCTACTCCCTGATACCTGCCAGATGACATATTACACTATTTAGCCTCGGGAGAGTGGTGTGGTGCTGAACCAGTTTTATTAAGTTAGCTCCTTGATTTTATATCATGAGGCAATTTTCCAACTTTAAGCTATGGGGCGGGGGTAACCCTTTCCAGCCAGCAGCAGGTCAGACATCTGGGTGTGTACTGCACGTTTTCCCAAACATTAAATTAACGATTGGAAAATCGCATATAGCACGTGCTCAAATTCTCAGTACACACTGCCAGTGGGTAAGCCTCTTAGGTCAGAAAATAGCCATTCACGTAACCTCCTCTCAGTGCTTTTCATAGTGTGAGGTGCTCTGTCTGAGTGAGAGGACAGGCAGAGCCCAATCCCACAGTCCTACTGCTGGTGCTATGTTACTACTGATAGAGATTCCACATGATTGATGCAGATTAGCTATTGGGAAGACATTGCCTTCTGCATCTGCCACAAACTCTGTACCATCCCTCTTCCTAGCCACTGTCTCAGGCTGAATCAGACTGTTTACGATCTCAGCATTCTACTCAACCCTGAGCTGAGCTTCCAATCTAATGGGCCTGAAATTGCGGTCGGATGTCTTCCTTCCTACGAACGCCTCCGACCCGAAAAAAATCCGCGAAAGTACCTGGTGGTCTCGGAGGAACGTAAGATCCCGGTTGGAGGCCTAGATGCATTGCGCAGTGCATGGGGAGATGCCTTTCAGATACTTAAGTCCAAGCTGGAGTCACGTGGGCCTGGACAGCTAATCACGATGCAGTATTCTCATTGATAAAAATGGGAACTCCGTTTGTCCGTGCGCACTTTGTACGGACCTGGCGAGGCTGGAATTTTAGGCACCATATCCTCTCCGTCATAAAGACTGCCTCAGTAACATCCACCTCAGTAACATGCCAATCTCAGCTTATCTGCCACTGAAACCCTCATCCATGTCTTTGTCACCTCCAAACTTGATTATTCTAAAGTTGTCAGATCATCCAAAATTCTGCTGCCTGTATCCTATCCAACACCAAGTCCCACTCGCTCACCACTCATGTCCTTGCTGACCCATATTGTCTCCTGATCTCCCGACACCTCAAAATTAAAATTCTAATTTTCCTATTTGAATCTGTTTGTGATCTTGTCATCTCTAGCACTACAGCACCGCTCCAGAACACTATATTCCTCTGCATTTGACCTCTAGTGCATCCCCTTTCCTTCATCCCGCCATTGGTGGTTGTGCCTTCAGCTGCCTAGGCCTGATGCTCTGAAATTTCCTCTCTAAACCTCTCCGCCTTTCTCTGCTCTTTTAAGACTGTCCTTGAAACCCAACTCTTTGATCTACCTTTTTGTCCCCCTCCTAACATATCCCTTTTTGGCTTGACATCCTTTTTTTAATTATACTTCTGTGAAGCACTTTGATATTTGTTTTTACATTAAAGACACTATACAAAGGCAAGTTGTTTTTAAGAGTTGTGATTATCTAGTGTTTGCACCTTAAGTAGTTATATTTAATAAATAAGCTGCTAAAACGACGCTTTATAAAATTAATGTTTTATAAAGGAACTTTGGGGCCATGCCTGGCCGTTGTCTTATTTGAAGCTTTGTTTATTAAAGCCTGGTTATAGCCACTGTGTTGTGATCCTCTGGTGTAAACGCATTAATTGGCTATACTTGAGCATTCCTGTTGTTGCACTTGTAGAATTGTCAGGGTTTGGAAATAAAACAAGGAATGGTATTGAAGTGATGATGAGTTTTGCTTACTTTAAAAAATTACATTCACATTTAGAAGGGAATTTCCTTTCTGACTGCCTCACTTACTGCCACTTCCTGGGCTGCCATATGGAAGACTGTGTTAGGCTGTGGGGGGTGGTGGTAAAAGCCTCAAGTCCCCCGGTGGTGGGAGAAGGCCTTGTTGTGGCCTCCTCTCCCTCCAATCAGCCCCAAACACTGCTCAATATCTCAGTCTTGGTGGAGGCCTTCAGTGTGAGCCTTCACTCTCTTCCTTGAGGCGCTCCTGCTCCTTTAAAGTCCCTCTCTACCTCCTCTAGTGCTGCAATCATATCCCTGCCATAGCTTCATCGCAGTTTCCTTTGGTAAGCTCCCTCTTGCTGGTGGGAATTCTACCAGGACCCTGGAATGCATATGGAATGAGTACCAATGCAGGAAATTTGGTGGATGTAGGGGCAGATACAGAGGGCTAGGATGAAATCTTATCCCACCAGATTTCTGTCCCAGAGAGAAGAATTACATAAAACTAAATTGAATTTACAACACAAAAAGCGTCCATTTGATCCAACTGGTCGATGCCAGTGTTTATGCTCCAAACAAGCTTCCTGCCATCCTACTATATCTAACCCTATCTGTCATGTATCCTGCATGGTTACTGCTTGTACTATTACAAGGTGTGCCACCAGAGGGCACTGCAGTGGGAGACTTGATGGTTACCCGTACAGGTGTGCCAGGCCTAGTATAAAAAGCAGGCCACCATGTGTGATCCTCACTCTGGAGTTACATTAAATGGACTAAGGTCACTACAGTTCAAGCACAACGCATTGTCTCATGGAGTCATTATTAGAGCATCTGAAGACATAACAATTGGCGACGAGATTACGGACCTTCACGTGAAAATGGCTAAACTTGGTACGTTGCAGCAATTCGCCAATGATGATGATTGGGAAGCCTTTGTGGAGAGGCTCGACCATTTATTCACAGATAATCCCTCCACACTGGCTGCTAAGCGCAGAGCTACCCTGCTAACCAGTTGTGGGCCCACCGTCTATGGCCTCGTAAGGGACTTGCTGGCACCAGCGAAGACAACGACCAAGACGTACAAAGAGCTTGCAATGTTGATTCAAGAACAACTCAAGCCCAAAGAGAGCATCCTCACAGCCAGACACCGGTTTTATACACACCAACGGCCCAAAGGCCATGAGATCGTAAATTATGCTGCAGACCTCAGGAGGCTGGCTGCACCGTGTGATCTGGGCGACCACCTCACCGAAGCGCTGCGGGATATCTTTGTCATTGGAATCGGCCATGAGGGCCTTCTTCATAAGCTACTATCTGCAGATACCGCAGACACACTGCAGAAGGCCATCTCCATGAGCCAAGCATTCATGACCTCGACCTGCGGCTCTAGGCGGATGAGTCATCCTCAGGACTCAAACCCGACAAGTACTGTGCACAAAATGGCGCCTTTTAGAGGCTGGACTGTAGAACGTGAATCTTCTCAGGGGAGAGAGAACAGGCCCCCCCGAGTCCCTTAACTCAGAGTCCGCCGAGAGGGCTAACCGAGGAGCACCATGCTGGTGTTGTGGAGGGAATCACAGGGCTCACCAGAGCCGTTTTAAAGACTATGTATTTAAAGGCAGCGAATATGTATAAGAAATATGACTCACTGTGTTGATGAAGAGTCTGCAGATGGCCATGAATCCAGCCCAGATTATGAAGCCACAGTCAGAGAGGCAGCTCAGCCCCACGATGAGGTGTATAGCATGTTTACCTGCACCACCGAATGTTCTCCGTTGAGGATGGAAGTCGAGATAAATGGCGTTCCAGTCTTCATGGAAGTGGTCACGGGGGCGAGCCAGTCAGGAATGAGTCAAGAAGCCTTTGAGAGACTATGGGACAATCAGGCTGAATGACCCAAGTCGGTACCGGTTCAGGCAAAGCTGCGCACCTACACCAATTAACTTATCCCAGTCATTGGTAGTGCGGATGTAAAGGTACTCCATGGTGGCGTGGTGCACAAGTTACCCCTGTGGATTGTTGCAGGTGATGGACCAACGCTACCTGAAAGAAGGTGGATGGAGAAGATCCGTTGGAGCTGGGAAGATTTCATCCCTCCAGCGATCGACGTTCCCCGCACTCAGAGGCAAAGCAAACCCCCACCTGAGGTTGGATCCGGCACCAGAGAGCAGGCCAGCACAGCACCCGAGGCACAGACCGCTCAGCACGACTGTGTGGAGATGATCCGCTGAGATGACCCGAACGCACCTTCCAGGCTCCAGTGACAGGCCTCCAGAGGAAGAAAATCGGATCCAGAGGCGACTTCCCAGCTTCGGCAGCAGAAGCCAGGGAGAAGAGGATCACAGCGGTCGACATCGTGGAGGGAAGAAAGATGGCGCCCAAACCACGAGGTGAGGCGCTGAAGAAAAAGATGGCAGCGGCCAGACCACGAGGTGCAGCGCTGATGGAGCAAAACGTGGTACCAAGCGAAGAAGAAGATTGGGGTAAAGATAGCAAGGCTCTCTTAAAGGAGGCCCACAACTCACCACACTTAAAGGGACAGTTTCACACTCTCAATCAATGTAGCAGCAACTGTGAGTTAGATGTAAACTGTGTAATTGATGATCAGAGTTGTGTACATGCAATAAGCAAGGAAAAGTTGCACGATTGCGATCGGAGTCACAGATTATTCACAATAAGTAATGAAACGTTGTGCGATGTAGGATTTCAACTGCATTCAGTCAATGCAGCGGGCAAACACCCATCGGGAGCACACAGGTCCAGCGAGCTACACAATGCTGTAGCCTGCATCCCTGGGATCAGAGTGATGCACCACGGAGTGTGGCCACAAGCAGCTAATATATACAAGCTGCAGAGCAGGCGATCTCAGGAGGGCAACGGCAACGGTATCGATACCCTGCCCCCGATCGGCTCCACCTCTCAGGCACCCAATGGCACCAACTGCCACGAGCCTGAAAGAGCAACCTGCGCTAAGGTGCAGCCCCCAGACCCTATCACCACCAAGGCTACATCCGGGAACGAAGGGTCACCCGCAACAGTTCTCCCAAATGGGACCGGAACCAGCCAGGATCCCAAACCAAATAGCGCTCAGGCAAGCGAGTCAGCAGTTCCTTGTGCACTGCTAGACGACTGCCCCTCAGGGAGCAGCAGCGACCTGGGGCGCAAGGAGAGGACAGGGAGGTCACAGGCATCTGTGAACCTGCCTGACGCAAGGAGCAACGGCAAAAGCCCCGAGAGCAGGCAACTTGAGCCGACTGGGGTCCCACTGCCAGCACTGGGCACCGCGCCGCCACCAGACTACCTGGACACCATCCAGCAGTTCTGCCACTAGTTTGTCCTCATGCACCAGTGCTGACATCAGCACTGACTCCAAATATATTCCAAGTATGTACCTCACCATTCAAATGTACTTCACTCACCATGGTAGCACGAATGCAATACTGTAAATGCAAATTTTTTTTTGGACTTGAATGTATGTGAATGTAATGAGCCAACAGCACAATCTGTATGTGGCGGTGGGGGCGGGGTGGGGGGGGGCGGTTAGAGTGGTCATGGACGCACAAACAGAAACCACCAACAACTCTACTACCAATGAAACACCACCTACTCACCCAAGATGGAAACGACCCTCCAAGGGTCAGCCAAATAGAGCTAAGCCCAGAGCACAGTCAACACAAAGGCGATTTGCACTAAAGACTTGGGGGAAAGTGATGTCATGTACCCTACATGGTTACTGCTTGTACTATTACAAGGTGTGACACCAGAGGGCACTGCAGTGGGAGACTTGTAGGTTACCTATACAGGTGTGCCAGGCCTAGTATAAAAGGAAGGCCACCATGTGTGATACTCACTCTGGAGTTATATTAAATAGACTAAGGTCACTACAGTTCAAGCACAACACATTGTCGCATGGAGTCATTATTCGAGCATCTGAAGACATAACACTATCAGCATATTTTTCTATTCCTTTCTCCCTCTTAACTTCCCCTTAAATGCATCAATGCTATTCACCTCAACCACTCCATGTGGTAGTGAGTTCCACATTTTAACTATTCTATTTCCCCCTTACACTCTACACTGATTCTGCTGAAGATTTACCAGTTAACAAGATATATATATATATATATACATATATAAAAAAAATTAAACAGCGTAGTACTATTTCTGCTCTATTGGGGCCTTCATCTTTGATTGTGCAAAGTGTAGTTATGTCTACTTGTGGTCTGACTCTTCTATAGAAGCACTCAATTCACTGATGACTTCAACAAGGTCGCAATCACTATTATATCTGTCTTTACAGTTGCCCTCAAGCAATTGTAACCAAAAATAATCTAAAAGGAAACAAGTAGCCTCTGGAGACTGGGCAGCACACGCAGTAGTCGAACCTGAGTTTGGTTTTCATGGGTTAATTTTCCAATTTTAGTCACACTACTGTGGAGAAGGACTGAACAAAGTTTGTATGGGGGTTTAAGTTAGTGATTTCCCCACATGGGTCAGTTTTTTGATTTCAGCCACACTTCGGTAGAGAAGGAGGAATTCATAAAATGCATTCTCACCTACCAAAAAATGAGAAGGAATCAGAATGAGAGCCTGCAACTTCTAATCAGCTGGTTACAGAGAAATATTGACAGAGCCTGGGCAGCTACATCTCCAGCCTAGGTTGTCAGAATTGGAGACTCAAATTGGGTGAAAGGAAAAACTTTCAAAAACGAGTGGACGCCAAAGGGATGCCTATTTCAGTTGAGCAATATCACCATCATAGGCAGTCCCTCGGAATCGAGGAAGACTTGCTTCCACTCTTAAAATGAGTTCTTAGGTGACTGAACAGTCCAATATGAGAACCACAGTCCCTGTCACAGACGACACAGATAGTCGTTGAGGGAAACAGTGGGCGGGACAGGTTTGCCGCACGCTCTTTCCACTGCCTGTGCTTGATTTCTGCATGCTCTCGGTGATGAGACTTGAGGTGCTCAGCGCCCTCAAAGATGCACTTCCTCCACTTAGGGCGGTCTATGGCCAGGGACTCCCAGGTGTCAGTGGAGATGTTGCACTTTATCAGGGAGGCTTTGAGGGTGTCCTTGTAACGTTTCCACTGCCCACCTTTGGCTCGTTTGCTGTGAAGGAGTTCTGAGTAGAGCGCTTGCTTTGGGAGTCTCGTGTCTGGCATGCGAACAATTTGACCTGCCCAGCGGAGCTGATCAAGTGTGATCAGTGCTTCAATGCTTGGGATGTTGGCCTGGTCGAGGACTGGCACTGGCACTGGCACTGGTTCGCTCCAATGTCATCAACAGGAAAACAAATCTACGTGCCCTCTTGTGAGAGGCACAACTAATATAATAACTCAAACACTTAAGTCCAATTTAACCAAAAGGGAAAACTTATAAACCATAATCATGATATCATTATTTGTGACCACCATGCATTCTGTTTATTGCGTGCCCATCGGTCGCGAAAGGCCCCAAGGTTACCGGTAGACACCACATTTTACTTCTACAGGGCCACCCAGGCACGGACGAGACCACGGAGGAGAAGTAGGCAGACAGAGCCACCCTCCCTGTGGGCCACACTCATCCTGGATCTATGAAAGGCCATCTTTGCCAGATACAGGAGCTACAAGAAGCCCCTCCAACCTGCTTGCTTCCCTTCGCACTGGGTGGGCAAAGATCAGGAATATACGGCTAAGAGATGCGGTTGCAACATAGCTCCATTATAAAAAAAATCTGGAGTTTATTTAAAAGTTCTACTGGTACACAGGGAGCTGGTTCCTGGCCTGACTGAGGAAAGTTGTCTAGTTGCATGTTCCAATGTGCCGACGTACGAAAGAGCTTCACGGTCTCTTTGCAGTATTTTTAGTAAAAGGATGGAAACAGGAGTTGGGAGCAGAGACAGGCCAAATGACTTGTCAGGTGTGAACTCAGACAAGCAATGTTAATGAGTTACTCATTTAACTTACTCCGCCTGCCCAACCTTTGTTTGGGCCTTTCCAGAAATTGGAGCTGCTAATTAGAATTACACGGATCTGGAACTGCAGTCAGTGTGGTAAGAAAATAAATAAATACCACGCTGGGACTCTGGCTCCTCAATATCTGTGACTGCTGTACACATGTTAGTGGGGAATCTGTAAAGTAATTATGGCCAATGATGATCTAGAAATGGTGAAGTCACGTCCATCTCTCTAACAATGTATACTTATTCCATGCATGAGTTACAGTAATACTTTGACCAAGACATGTTTCAGTTTTCACCGTGGTTTGCCAAACAGCTGGTTTTACTGATGGGAATACACTGAACACTTGAAATATAAAAAGATATATATATTATTATAGCGAGTTATTGCTGGCTGCAAAGGTCAAAGGTTATAAGTCAAAACAAGCAGTTTAAAGCAGTGCGCTCAATGTGTTAGTTTGGATATTGTGCGGAAAATTGTCTGGGTCCTCAACTGCCGAGTGCTTTGGCAGATTTGCCTGTTTTCATTCTCGGCCAACTGGGATCTTTTGGGCTGGGTTTTCCCAAACTGGGCCCATTGAGTGAAAATGTGGGATGTAAGCAAGATAAGTACACGAGGGAGAAAGGAATGGAAAAATATGTTGATCGGGTGAGATGAATTAAATAGAGTGAGAGCAGGCTCGTGTGGAGCATAAATACCAGCATAGACTGGTTAGGCCTAATGATCTGTTTCCATGCTGTAAATTCGATATTCTATGAAATTCAATAAAAGACAAGCAGCCATCTATACATTTTATTTTTTTCCTTATGACAGCTCAAAATCAGTTTAAGAAAAAGGACAATCGTCCATTTTTGTCACAAATTATTTGGGAAAATAAGCAGTTCACTTATCATGTTTGAATTCTTAATAATCTTGCAGGCCGTTCCAGATAATGAAGGTCTGTATTTTTAAAACAAAAAAATGAGTACCAGTTCAAAGCAGCATCCATGGCATCTTCAGAGACACTAGCAGAAGCAGTGATGGCAGGAAAGATGTACTCAGGAACCTTTCACATAGTGGGCATCTGAGTTCCACATGAGCCCATTCCTGTTCTTTGAGCAAATGATGAGAAAGGGCTGTAGTGATACCCGCCCTCCTATATGGCACCGAGACATGGACCATGTACAGTAGACACCTCAAGTCAAAAAAGCTGGAGAAATACTACCAACGATATCTCCGCAAAATCCTACAAATCCCCTGGGAGGACAGATGCACCAACATTAGCGTCCTCGACCAGGCCAACATTCTCAGCATTGAAACACTGACCACATTTGATCAGGCCACATCGTTCGCATGCCAGACACGAGACTCCCAAAGCAAGCGCTCGACTTGGAACTCCTTCACGGCAAATGAGCCAAAGTTGGGCAGAGGAAACATTATAAGGACACCCTCAAAGCCTCCCTGAAAAAGTGCAACATCCCTACTAAGTCCTTGGCTAAAGATCGCCCTAAGTGGAGGAAGTGCATCTGGAAGGGCGCTGAGCACCTCGAGTCTCATCGGTGAGAGCATGCAGAAACCAAACACAGGCAGCGGAAAGAGCATGCGGCAAACCTGTCCCACCCACCCTTTCCCTCAACGACTATCTGTCCCATCTGTGACAGGGACTGTGGTTCTCGTATTGGACTGTTCAGCCACCTAAGGACTGATTTTAAGAGTGGAAGCAGGTCCTCCTCGCTTCCGAGGGACTGCCTATGATGAGGGAAAGGGAAAGCACTGCACCAAGGTCGCGGTAGAAACATTTCCTTTGTTAGTAAATGCCATGGTAAAGTGAGATGTGCTACTTCTGGGAAACCAAACATCTTCCCTTCTTGGATAGCTAGGGAAGCCGATGTTACCAGTGACTGTTATAGAAATGGACGGATTTTCCAGTCCACTGACTTCAATGGAAAGAAAAGTTGGGCCATTTCTACAATGGGCAACTGACCCACAACCCTGATTTTTATGCTCCAGCAGTAAGTTGAAAATGACTGCCCCCCCCCACCCCCACCACCGCCTAGTGTCAGCATCAAGCACTCCCTGGTCAGGTATAGTACGGGTTAGAAATGGAGCAAAGCATCAGTGCAACTACCTGTTATGTATGGAGAAAGAGTCAGACTGAACACTGTGAGCTCAACGTAAAGTGTGACCTTAGTCTTTAAATACAGGTCTCCAGAGTGCCTCTCCAACCTGTGAGGCCTCCTTAAATACCTGTGCTCCCAAGGGATTATGGGATCCCCTGGGACTCCAGGGGATGAGCCCTCTGGTGGCTGTGCAGAGTAAATACAACTTTACATACATAACAACAATGCTCCCCCCACCCCCCGCAAAAGTCAATAGTGTAACTATTTACAATGTGAGTCGATCTGGGGCCCTTCTTGCCCTGGTTGATCATCTGAGTGTGAAAGCTGGTGTTGTTGAATCATTTGTTGGGCCCTCGTTGGGCTGCTGTGCAGATGGCCTTGCTGGGCTGCCTGGTGTGTTGGGCCCTGCTGGGCTGCTGTAGATGATGGGTTCTGCTTCGTGGTCAACCGTGGTGCCGGTTGCCACTGGTGTGTATGTTGGGGGATCAAAAAAGATAGGGTCCAAGGTGGGTTGCTCAGGATAGTCCGTGAATCTGAGTTTAATTTGGTCCAAGTGTTTCCAGTGAATGAGTCCATTTGCAAGTTTGACCTGAAACACTCTGCTCCCCTCTTTGGCCACGATAGTGCCGGGAAGCCACTTGGGACCTTGTCCATAATTTAATACAAATACAGGATCATTGATTTCAATCTCGCGTGACACATTTGCACTATCATGGTATGCACTTTGTTGAAGCCGTCTGCTCTCTACCCGTTCATGTAGATCAGGGTGAACTAACGAGAGCCTTCTCTTAAGTGCTCTTTTCATGAGCAGTTCAGCAGGTGGGATCCCAGTGAGCAAGTGGGGTCTCGTGCGGTAGCTAAGCAGGACTCGGGATAGGCGAGTCTGCAGTGAGCCTTCAGTTACCCTCTTCAAGTCTTGCCTGATAGTTTGCATTGCTCTCTCTGCCTGACCATTGGACGCTGGTTTAAACATGGCAGATGTGACATGTTTGATCCTGTTATGGCCATGAATTCTTTGAACTCAACACTGGTAAAACATGGCCCGTTGTCGCTCACCAGGACATTGGATAAGCCGTGAGTGGAAAACATGGTCTGCAGTCTTTCAGTAGTGGCAGCAAACGTGCTAGCCGACATTATCTCACATTAAATCCATTTGGAATACGCGTCTACAACCACAAGGAACAGTTTGCCCAAGAACAGGCCTGCATAGTCGACGTGTACCCTAGACCACAGTTTGGAGGACCATGACCATAAATTTAGCGGCGCCTCCCTGGGTACATTGTTTAACTGCGAGCATGTATTACATCTGTGAATGCAGGATTCTAAGTCTGCATCGATACCGGGCCACCACATGTGGGATCTGGCTATCGTTTTCATCATTACGATGCCTGGGTGGGTACTGTGGAGGTCATTGATGAAGATATCTCTGCCCTAATTGGGGACCACCACTCGATTGCCCCACAGAAGGCAGTCTGCTTGTATAAACATTTCGTCTTTGCACCACTGGAACGGCTTTATCTCTTCCTGCATTTCCACTGGGACACTGGATCAGCTCCCGTGAAGCACACAGCTTTTGACTAGAGATAATAAGGTGTCCTGGCTTGTCCAGGTTTTGATCTGCCGGGCAGTGACGGGTGATTGCTCACTCTCGAATGCTTCCATAACCATGGCTAGATCTGCGGGCTGTGCCATTTCCACCTCCGTGATGGGCAATGGCAGCCTACTGAGAGCATCGGCGCAGTTTTCCGTGCCTGGCCTGAGGCAGATGGCGTAGTTGTATGCGGATAACGTGAGCGCCCATCTCTGGATGCGGGCCGATGCATTGGTATTTATCCCTTTTCTATCGGAAAACAGGGTTATAAGTCGCTTATTGCCAGTTTCCAATTCGAATTTTAGCCCAAACAGGTATTGATGCATTTTCTTTAGCCCATAGACACATGCTAACGCTTCTTTCTCATTCATGCTGTATGCACCACTCAGCCTTAGACAGACTCCTGGATGCATAAGCAACCGGTTGCAGTTTCCCGAAATCATTAGCTTGTTGCAATACACACCCGACGCCATATGACAACGCATCACATGCTGGTACCAAACCCTTACATGGATCATACAACACAAGCAATTTGTTTGAGCATAACAATTTTCTCGCTTTTACAAAGGCATTTTCTTGGCCTTTGCCACAAACCCATTCGTCTCCTTTACATAGTAAGACATGCAGTGGTTCTAACAGTGTGCTGAGACCCGGTAAGAAGTTACCAAAGTAGTTCAGAAGTCCCAGAAATGACCGCAACTCCATCACATTCTGTGGTCTCGGTGCGTTCTCGATTGCCTCCGTCTTCGCATTGGTGGGCCTGATGCCATCCGCCGCAATCCTCCTTCCCAGGAACTCCACTTCAGGCACCAGGAAAATGCACTTCGAGCGTTTTAACCTGAGCACCACGAGGTTGAGTCGACTAAGAACCTCCTCCAGGTTCTGCAGGTGCTCGACTGTGTTCCGACCTGTGACCAAGATGTCATCCTGGAAGACCACGGTGTGGGGGACCGACTTCAGTAAGCTTTCCATGTTTCTCTGGAATATCGCTGCCACTGATTGGATTCCAAACGGGAATCTGTTATAAACAAAAAGGCCTTTGTGCGTGTTGATGCAGATGAGGCCCGGCGATGATTCCTCCAATTCCTGCATCATGTAGGCTGAAGTCAGATCCAGCTTCTTTAACGCCTTTCCTCCCGCCAGCGTTGCAAAGAGGTTGTCGGCCTTTTGTAGTGGGTATTGGTCCTGCAGGGAGAAACGATTGATAGTTACTTTGTAATCACCACAGACTCTGCCGTCTCACTTGAGGACAGAAACGATCGGACTGGCCCACTCGTTGAACTCGATCGGTGAAATGATGCCCTCTCTTTGCAGCCAGTCTAGCTCGATCTCTACCCTTTCTCTCATCATGTATGGTACTGCTCTTGCCTTGTGATGGATGGGTCATGCCCCTGGAATTAGGTGGATCTGCACTTTTGCTCCTTGGAATTTCCCGATGCTTGGTTCGAAGGAAATTTGTTTAACACCTGGGCACACGAAGTGTTATCAGCGGGCGATAGTGCTCGGACATCGTCCCAGTCCCAGCGTATCTTTTCCAGCCAGCTCCTGCCGAGCAGCGTGGGACCATCGCCCGGTACCATCCAGAGTGGTAGCTTGTGCAACGCTCCATCGTAGGGGACCTTTATGGTAGCACTGCTGATTACAGGAATCAGTTCTTTTGTATAATTTCTTAGTTTCGTGCAAACTGGAGTTAAGTCTAGCCTTGAGGCCTTTTTGTACCACGATCTTTTGAAAGTCTTTTTGCCCATGATGGACTGGCTCACCCCCATGTCCAGCTCCATTGACACTGGGAGTCCATTTAGTTCAACATTCAGCATTATCGGGAGACAATTCGTGGTGAATGTGTGCACTCCATGTACCTCTGCCTCCTCAGTCTGAGGCTCTGATTCGTCGTGATCCTCTGTGGATCTGTCTTCCTCTGCAACATGGTGGTTTGCAGGTTTAATAGGATTAGCAACCAGCCTGCACACTCGTTGGAGGTGTCCCATTGTTCCACAGCCCTTGCAGACGTATCCTTTGAATCGGCATGAATGGAAACGATGATCACCCCCGCAGCGCCAGCAAAGTGTTAATGGCCTTGCATTCATCACCCTCGATGGTGTGACCTGCCCTGTACATTACGATTTGAAAACAACATCACTTTGTTCACCGTACTTGTAGCGGCACTTATGTGCTGAGAGATTTGCTTCGTATTGTCACTGGTAGCAATGAACGCCTGGGCTATCGCTATGGCCTTACTCAAGGTTGGGGTCTCTACAGTCAAATATTGCAAAGTATGGTTTCGTGGCCAATGCCAAGTATGAAAAAGTCTCTGAGCATGTGCTCCAAATGTCCTTCAAATTCACAATGTCCTGTATCACCAATGTTGCCTCCACAAAATCCTGCAAATCCATTGGCAGGACAGGTGTACCAATTTCAGTGTTCTCCCTCAGGACCATGTACAGTAGACACCTCAAATCGCTGGAGAAATACCACCAACGATGTCTCCGCAAGATCCTACAAATCCCCTGGGAGGACAGATGCACCAACATTAGCATCCTTGACCATGCCAACATCCCCAGCATTGAAGCACTGACTACACTTGATCAGCTCCGCTGGGCAGGTCACATAGTTCGCATATCAGACACGAGACTCCTAAAGCAAGCGCTCTACTCGGAACTCTTTCATGACAAACAAGCCAAAGGTGGGCAGTGGAAATGTTACAAGGACACCCTCAAAGCCTCCCTGATAAAGTGTAACATCCCCACTGACACCTGGGAGTCCCTGGCCAAAGACCGCCCTAAGTGGAGGAAGTACATCTTGGAGGGCGCTGAGCACCTCGAGTATCATCGATGAGAGCATGCAGAAATCAAGCGCAGGCAGCAGAAAGAGCAAACGGCAAACCAGTCCCACCCACCCCTTCCCTCAACGACTATCTGTCCCACCTGTGTCAGGGACTGTGATTCTCGTATTGGACTGTTCAGCCATCTAAGAACTCATTTTAAGAGTGGAAGCAAGTCTTCCTCGATTCTGAGGGACTGCCTATGATGATGATGATCTCCCTCAGGCCAACATCCCCAGCATCAAAGCATTGACCATGCTCAATCAGCTCCAATGGGCGGGAAACATAGCCCGCATGGCTGATACATGCCTGAAACAGGCACTCTACTCCGAGCTCCATCACAGCAAGCGAGCCCCAGGGAGGCAGAGAAAATGCTTCGAGGACACCCTCAAAGCCTCCTTGGAAAAATATAACACCCCACCGACTGTTGGAAATCCCTGGCCCAAGACTGTTCAAAGTGGAGAAGAAGCATTTGGGAAGGCGCCAAATACTTTGAGTCTTTTCGTCGGGAGCACTTGGAAATCAAGTACAAACAGCGGAAGAAGCCTATGACAAACCAAGTACCCCACCCAACTGTCACAGTCACGTGCCCCACCTTTGACAGAGTCTGTAGATCCCGCATTGGACTCATCAGCCACCTTAGAACTCATGTTAATGTGGAAGCAAGCCATCCTCAATTCCGAAGGACTGCCTAAGAAGAAGAAATGCATGAGCACATTGAATGGTGGTACAGGTTCGAAGGGCCGAATGGCATACTCCTGCACCTATTTTCTATGTTTCTATGTTTCTATGTTTCTTCTCAGGCAAAGCCTCCCAAATCCTCCTGCAGTTTAAGCTCAGTTGGATCCCAACATGGCCTCTTTTCTTTGATCAATGTCATGGTCAATATCATAATAAATATCCGCCAGGCCACCAGGGAGAACTCCTCTGCTCGTCTTCGAAATAGTGCCATGGGGTACATATATGCAAATAGTCGCATGGTTGCTACTGCTACTCGTGACAGAGTTGCTATTGGACTTGCCATTTACATTCTGCTCCTGGTACTTTCCACAGCCTCCACATTGCTTGGTGGGATGGGCAAACATGTCACAAAAGGCCTGGCTGTGAGACTCTCTGAGAAGTGTCAAGCAATCATCAGCCAATTGCAACTTGATCTCTGGCTCCGAGGCAGGCCGTGTTTGATTGTGCAATCATCCATGGTCAGCCCACTCCTTCTGAAGCTGCAGCAATTTTATTAACTTGTGAACATGAACATGTAGGTGTGTTGAAAATGTTGGTTGGGAAAGTCTCAACTGTCCCAAGCAGTGCTTGTGCTGATGAAAGACAGTTTCCTGCCCCAACAACCTACTTCAGCTCTAGGCTCAGAAGAGCATCTCCTATAATTATTTCCATTCTCACAATATTTCAAAAGATTACTTATCTACATCGTGAATACAATTATACAAATTTGACTGCTGGGCCCGAGTATCTTGTTGTAAGCTTTTATCTTCCTCCCACTCAGACCTCCATTTCTTTGCAATTAGCTGGCCATGCCCGTTTTCTAGATTCTCCTTTGGCTCAGGAGACCGTCTTGGGGAATTTCTATTTTCAGGGTGCGTGTCCCATGAGTCCTGCCCTCTATCTTCCTGTGTCCTCGAGTTTCCTTGAAACCCTTACATCAGTCCTCGTGTCGGCTTTCTTCCGAGCCATTCTAGTCTTCCAATGGTTTCTCTGAGTGACATTACCAAGTAATGCTGAGCCAGGACAGTATTGTGCTGTGGGCCCACCAGGAACTGGGCTGAGACTTTTTAAGCTCACTTCATGTAGGTTCCTTACAGTTGACAGTCTTGTAGTGTATAAAGAAAGTAACTTAGATTGAATTTGTCCTTATCATTAAAGCAAGATACTGCAGATGCTGGAAATCTGAAATAAAAACTGAAAATGCTGGAAATACTCAGCAGGTCAGGTGGCATATGTAGAGAAAGAAACAGAGTTAATGTTTCAGGTTGATGACTTTTCATCAGAACTGTAAGATTATTGAGCTTTTAAACAAGTTCAGTGCCAGGGAAAAAGGGAATCAGGGAATCCCATATCACTCCTGGGTACAGTGAACACAATAATGATGAATAACCTCCACTTCCTTAACCTACTTCAGATTCTGCCTGTCAAGATATCAGCCCAACAATTCCATGTCCTGGACAGTAACATCTGCAACCTCCTCAGGATGGGCAAGAGCTGAGAATGCAGCTTGAGCACCTTCAGCTCCCAACATAAGACGGGGGTCTCAGCTCCCCAAATGTCAGACAATATTATTGGACAGCCCAGATCCAAGTAATTATGATCTCGTCTCCCATCAAAACCCATGGCTGAGGATGTGGACCAGGAACTCCCTTTCAAATCCCGTGTGCAGCATACCATCCATATACAATCAGAAGAGACCAAGAAACACCCCATTATCACCACAACCCTCTCAACCTTTGGATCCTGCCAGGTCCATCAGTTCTCGCCCTGATCTGGGGCAATAAGGAGCTCCCAAGCTCAGTCACAACTCAGGCAGATTTAAAGCCTAGTATGGAACATTGATTATGAGATTGTACCGACATAAGATCCTGATTATGCCCTTGACAAATTCCACCCCTCCCAGCATGACCAATACAGTTATGTCCAGATGAGGCACTATCTTCAGAACCCGGCAGTACTTTGAGAACTTCAGTGTTGGTCAACCCCTTTGCAAATCTCCCTTTATTTTAATCTTCTGCAGTCCCCTCCGACTCCCGCCACTTACCTGGCATCCACTCCTCGGCTGCTTTCCTGCCTGACATGCAGCCAGCCTGTCAATCAGGTGGAAAACTTACTGCAAAAATTAAAAAGACGTCCTGTAGTTAAATCCTGCTTCCGGGTTTCCCATTCGGAAATCCTCCCCCCACATACTCTCCCCCCCTCCACTCTCTTCACTGCCCCAAGTACATAACGAGGCCAGTTTCTCCTTACCTTCGTTCCCGCCTCTCCATGGGAACTTCCATTTTTCAGAGGGAGATGCTGAAATCTTGTGAGATAATTTTAACTGAACTTGCTGGGCGGGAAACCCAGATTTTACATCCCGCCCAGTATTACTCTCCATCGACGTCCACAGCGAGTAAAACTGTGAGAGGTGTAAAACCAACGTTGCACCCAATCCTGTCAGTTTCCTGATGGACAAGTTAAGATTGTCCCCTTGATTTTTTTGTGAATGAGATCGTTAACAGAGACATTGGTCAATTAGGAAATCTTCCCACTCAACACAATCCTGAGACAGATTTAAAAAGTGACTTGCTTTCTAGTTGTTATGTACATGTTGTGGCAAAATTATTTTTCATTTTACAGCAGTATTACATAGCAGAAAGGGGACTCTGTTGCTGTAGTTGATATGACAAACACATGACTCATCACTATACAAACACTAAAAGCAGACTTAATTTAGAAGTTGGGATATTTCATATTTTAGTAATTCTATATTGGATAAACACACAGCTTCTCTCAGGTCTCAGTGTAGTACGGTGGATTTTAACTCTTCTGAAGATTAATCTGAGAATGAAAACATTTAAGTGTAAACACTGGAGCCCTTAATGTCTGGATGTGACCAACTTGCATACTGGTGGTGGAACACTGTGTTCTGTAATGAGGGATAAGGCGGACAGTATTTAGTGCACTAAATGTCTCTGAGAAGCCACAGTCTTAAGTAGAAGTGGTGTCTTTGCTGTTTATAGAACAAAGTACTGCATAGCAAAAATAGAGGTCAACAATTCAGGGACTGGCTACAACTGACAGACAGAACACTTGGGAGGAGTACAAATGCACAATAATACATCATTTGACCATGTCCAATGAATATTATATAATTAGAATGATACAGCACAGAAGGAGGCCATTCGGCTCATCATGCCTGTGCCAACTCTTTGAACGAGCTATCCATTTATTCCCACTTCCCTGCTCTTTCCCCATAGCCCTGCAAACTTTTCCTTTTCAAGTATACATCCAATTCCCTTTTTTAAGTTATTATTGTATTGCTTCCACCACTCTTTCAGATAGTGCATTCTAGATTACGTAGGATTACATAGGATAGACGGCACAGAAACAGACCATTCGGCCCAACCAGTCCATGCTGGCGTTCATGCTCCACTCGAGCCTCCTACCGTCTTTCCTCATCTAAATCAATCCACTTACCCCTTTATTCCCTTCTTCCTCGTATGCTTGTCTAGATTATAACAATTCACTAAATAAAAAAATAATGGAGATGCTACATTAATATAAGGGTGCTTACTGATGTTCCAATGAGAACATTCTCTCATTGATCTTACTGGTATAAGTTACGCATGGTTTTAGTTAATCCTCGGGACCTTTTTAGTACAAAGATGTCTTTATCATACCCTGTTTTGATAAGTCCCACAAAACACAGTGAAAACATCGCTGTGATTTCACAGTTTGCTCTGTAACATTTGTTTAATGGCATTCTGCTGTGTCCCAGGTTTGATCCTAGGTTTGTGTTAAATTTGCTAATCTCAGCCAGGGTGCCAGTAGGGGCACTACAATTAGCGCCACTGGGTTGGGAAATTATCCAGAACGTCACTCCTAATCGCTATTTAATGATCCCTGCTGGCAAACAGGTGTGTGAGTGAGGACATCGGGTGAGAAGTGGTTTGGGCTCAGTGTGATGTTTCCTGCAGTGGAATATCCTGACAATGCCCGCTATCTATGCTCAACATGTGGGATGGTGACTTAGTTTACGTACTGGAGAGTAGCTGGCTCCAGTGGGACCATCCCAAGTGCGAGTACGGGCCTTCAGAATGGGAAGCGAGAAAGTGAATGTCCCAGAGGGATTTTCGCTGGAATTAATCTGCAGGATATTTGCTGAGGTACAACTATTTCAGTTTAATGAGTGCCAGCTATGAAGAAACACCCAGTTGTACAGCAATCATAGTGCTTTCTGACTAAATGTGAGTGATAGTTAATCACTATCCCATTTAATCAGCGCATGCCTCTTAGCTCTTTGTTACTTAATTTCTTTGCAATTGTTTGAAAAGAAAGAACTTCCATTTATATTGCACCTTTCATAATTTTAGATCATCCCAAAGCGCTTTACTTTTGAAATGTAGTCACTGTTATAATGTAGGGAACACGGCAGCCAATTTGTACGGAGCAAGGTCCCACAAACAACAATGTGATATAGGTACTGACCAAATAGTCTGTTTTATGCAATAAAAACAGAAAATGCTGGAAATTTGAACGGGTCAAGCAGCATCCATGGAGAGAAACAGAGTTAACATTTTGGGTCGATGACCCTTCGTCAGAACTGGCGAATGTTCAAAATGAACAGATTCTTAAGGAGCACTGAAAGGGGGAGGGGAGGAAAGAACAAAAGGGAAGGTCTGTGATAGGGTGGAAGGTAGGAGTGATCTGAGAGACAAAAGGAATGATGGGCCAACTTGAGATGGTAATGGCAGAAGTTAGAAAGAGATGAGTCTCGATAGGGTATGAATGGCAAAATAATTACCAGCTGCCATGGGAAATAGAGAGAGAGAAAAATACATAATATCGGGGGAGGAGTTAAAGAGAGGAGGAAAGGGATGCAATATCTGCCCTTTTACCTCTTCCCTTCCCACTGTCCAGGGCCCCAAATACTCCTTCAGATGAAACAGCGATTTACTTGTACTTCGCTCAATTTCGTATACTGTATTCGTTGCTCACGATGTGGTCTCCTCTACATTGGGGAGACCAAACGCAGATTAGGTGACCGCTTTGCAGAACACCTCTGTTCAGTCAGTAAGCATGACCCTGAGCTTGCGGTTGCCTGTCACTTTAATTCCCCGCTCCACTCCCACTCTGACCTCTCCATCCTCGGCCTCCAACACTGTTCCAATGAAGCTCTACGCAAGCTCAAGGAACAGCACCTCATCTTTCGTTTAGGCACTTTACAGCCTTCTGGACTCACCATTGAGCTCAACAATTTCAGAGCATAACCTCCGCCCATATTTTGCTCCCTTTCCTCCTTTTTTTAAATCTCCCTCCCTCCCCGATCTTATGTATTTTTTCTCTCTCTGTTTCCCATGCTAATTATTCTGCCATTCATACCCTATCTAGACTCATCTTTTTCTAACTTCTGCCATTACCATCTCAAGTTGGCCCGTCATTCCTTTTGTCTCTCAGATCACTCCTACCTTCCACCCTATTACAGACCTTCCCTTTTGTTCTTTCCTCCCCTCCTCCTTTCAGTGCTCCTTAAGAATCTGTTCATTTCAAACATTCGCCAGTTCTGACGAAGGGTCATCGACCCAAAATGTTAGCTCTATTTATTTCCACAGATGCTGCCTGACCTGCTGAGATTTCGAGCATTTTCTGTTTTTATTTCAGATTCCAGCATCCGCAGTATTTTGCTTTTGTAATCTGTTTTATGTGTTGGTTGAGGGATAAGTATAAGCTAAGACGCCAGGGATAACTCTCCTGCTCTTCTTTGAAATAGTGCCATGAGATCTTTTATGTCCACCTGAGAGGATAAATGGGGCCTCAGTTTAATGTCTCATCCAGAAGAAGGCAGATCCAACAGTGCAGCACTCCCTCAGTTCTGCACTGGAGAGTCAGTCTGGATTATGTGCTCATGTCTCTGGAGTGCTTCTTGAACCCACGACCTATTGATTCAGAGGCGAGAGTTTTATCATGGTTTACCCTTTACACTTCCCGAAAATAGTTGTTGCAAGGTTTATGTCCCTGTTAGATTTAATGTCCATTTCAGTGAAGTTGATGGTAAACAGCACACAGCAGATGATTTAGTGCATGTCAGCTGTGATCAGGCACTCCTGGTGAGGAGCAGCACTCTGCTAGAGTGCTGATCAGCAACAATAATTGCATTTATATAGCACCTTTAACAGTTGACAGAGACATGATCGGCCACAAATGGATGCTAAGCCAAAAAGCAGATACTTGGAGGGGAGATGGCTTAAAGGAGGAGAGAGATGTGGAGAGGCATAGGGGTTTAGGGAGGTAATTCCACAGCATGGAGCCTAGATGGCTAAAAGCATGGGCACCAATAGTGGGTTAAAGGGGGGATGAATAAGAGGTCAGTCAAAGGAACAGAGAATTCTGAGCAAGTTATAGAGATAGCGTTACTCTAGAGGCCTCTCTCTGGGAGGGAATTTCTAGGTTAGAACTTAAGAACATAAAAGCATAAGAACTGGAGCAGGAGTAGGCCATTCGGCCCCTCGAGTCTGCTTTGCTATTCAATAAGATCATGGCTAATCTACCACCTCAACTCCACTTTCCTGCACTGTCCCCATATCCCTTGATTCCCTTAATATTCAAAAATTTATCGATACTCAAAGACTGAGGGCCCAAAATTCACCGTCCTCGAAGGGACGGCTACCGCGGAGTTTGGGCGGTTGATCGAAAAAAATCGATCGGCCGCCGCAGTCGGGTACTTTTCCTTCCCAGAGCCATATTCAGCTCAGGGAGGATTTGAGCAGTGTTCACTTCTGCCGGAAACAGTGCAGTGAAGGCGCTGTGAAGGAGCGTTTTCAGCGGAGAGGGAAGCAACGTGCGGGCTGCTGGAAAGCCACCAGGACAGCGAAATTCACCGAGGAAAAGGTAGGACTTTTCCCAGCAGTACCCCCGCGAGGTTTTCGATGCGGTGCCTGAACGTGACACCACTGGGGCCCTTTAGTAGGTAAATAGTTTTATTACTTATTATTGCTTTTTTTTTCATTTTCCAGCATGCACCTGCAGTATTTATCTTTTAATATAGTTTTATTAATTATTAGTGTTTTTATTTCATTTTCCAGCATGCATCCGCAGTATTTATTTTTTGATATAGTTTTATTAATTATTAGTGCTTTTTTTCATTTTCCAGCAGCCACAGTATTTATCTTTTGATATAGTTTTATTAATTATAGTGTTTTTATTTCATTTTCCAGCACCGCAGTATTTATCTTTTCATATAGTGTTATTAATTGTATTGGTTCCATTAAAACCTGCTGAGTGCTGCTCAGAGGTTTGCACATACCCCTGTACTTTTGTACAACTTTCAGATCTGACTCTTTAGTGGAGTCCTGTGGGCTGCAGAGACCTGCTTGGCAGGGTTCACCCTGAGGATGGGAGGAGTGTTGGGAGGGCGACACCTGGGGTACACCTGGTGGGAAGCAGGGCGGCACACAGGAGAAGGCATCGCCATCAGCACCGTGCAGACAGGCAGCGGGCAAGGGAGGCAGCAGCTATGATTCGTTCATTCTGCACCAGACCAGTGTGCCCACCGTCTTCACCGGCCTGAATCAGGATTGCGGTTGGCTGCTTGGGGACAAGGGATATCACCGATTCACTTAGCTGCTCACTCCACTGCGGAACTCCAGGACAGCGCCAGAGCATGCATACAATGATGCTCATTGTGCCACCAGGTGTATCATCGAACAGTGCATAGGCATCCTAAAGCAGAGATTCTGGTACCTGGACTGCTCTGGTGGCACCTTGCATTACTCTCCTCAATGGGTCTCTGTCAGCGTCGTGGTCTGCTGCATGCTGCACAACCTGGCCATCATGAGGGGACAGTCGCTGGAGGTCGAGCCAGCAGTACCACCTGAGGAGGAGGAGGAGGAGGAGAAGGCTCAGGAGGAGGAGGAGGATACCCGTCACCTCAGAGCTTGGAGTCGTCGACTCATCGCCACCTTGGAAGGGCCGGGTACAGACTGGCCAGCACCCTCCCATCCTCACATATATGGAGGTGCCTGACACCTCCCCTGCAATCTCCCTCCATGCATTATGTACTGCCGTCTGCCAGGTCTCCCCATGTCAGGAAACAGTATTCTTCTTCTGTCCTCCACACCGTCCATCAGTGTCTCCAGCTCCATATCAGTGAACCTGTTGGCTTTCCTTGCACCTCTTACACCAGCCATCCTTCCAACCTCCTTCCCCCCTCAGGGCCTTGCTGTAAACACTGCTCTTTAAAAAGGCCAGGGTGCAGCTGGCTCATTCGAAAACCTTACCTGCATGCTGAATTTCTCAGTGGTGATAACACTCAAATTAAGACAGTCACACCGCTGAAAAATCCACCTTGGAAGGTTTCATTAGCGCTGGAACCCATTTGTTCACTTTTGGAGCTGAATATGGGGTGGCCCAGACACGAAGAAATTTCGGCACTAATGGCCACAAAAAAGTGGGGGAGCACCAGCTTTCCAGCGGTACTGAATTTCCGGCCCTGAGTCTCCTCAGCCCTCTGGGGTAGAGAATTCCAAAGATTCACCACCTTGAATATTGTGTACAGTTTTGGTCTCCTAATTAGAGGAAGGACATTCTTGCTATTGCAGGAGTGCAGCAAAGGTTCACCAGACTGATTCCTGGGATGGCAGGACTGACATATGAAGAAAGACTGGATCGACTAGGCTTATATTCGCTGGAATTTAGAAGAATGAGAGGGAATTTCATAGAAACATGTAAAATTCTGACGGGATTGGACAGGTTAGATGCAGGAAGAATGTTCCCGATGTTGGGGAAGTCCAGAACCAGGGGTCACAGTCTAAGGATAAGGGGTAAGCCATTTAGGGCCGAGATGAGGAGAAAATTCTTCACTCAGAGAATTGTGAACCTGTGGAATTCTCTACCACAGAAAGTTGTTGAGGTCAGTTCGTTAGATATATTCAAAAGGGAGTTAGATGTGGCCCTTACGGCTAAAGGGATCAATGGGTATGGAGAGAAAGCAGGAATGGGGTACTGAAGTTGCATGATCAGCCATGATCATATTGAATGGTGGTGCAGGCTCAAAGGGCCGAATGGCCTACTCCTGCACCTATTTTCTATGTTTCTATGTTTCTGAGTGAAGAAGTTTCTACTCATCTCAGTCTTAAATGGCCAATCCCTTATTGTGAGACTGTGACCCCTGGTTCTAAACTCCCCAGTCAGAGGAAAGATCCTCCTTGCATCTACCCTGTCGAGTCCTGTAAGAATTTTGAATGTTTCAATGAGATCCCTCTCATTTTTCTGAACTCTAGAGAAATAGGCCTGAGGCTGGATTTTGGGATTTTCTGTTTTCGGGCTGATAATAAGAACATAAGAACACAAGAAATAGGAACAGAGTAGGCCATACGGCCCCTCGAGCCTAATCCGCCATTCAATAAGATCATGGCTGATCTGATCATGGACTCGGCTCCACTTCCCTGCCAGCTCCTCGTAACCCCTTATCGTTTAAGAAACTGTCTATTTCAGTCTTAAATTTATTCCATGTCCCAGCTTCCACAGCTCTCTGAGGCAGCGAATTCCACAGATTTACAACCCTCTGAGAGAAGAAATTTCTCCTCATCTCAGTTTTAAATGGGCGGCCCCTTATTCTAAGGTCATGCCCTCTATTTCTAGTCTCCCCCATCAGTGGAAACATCCTCCCTGCATCCACCTTGTCAAGCCCCCTCATAATCTTATACGTTTTGATAAGATCACCTCTCATTCTTCTGAATTCCAATGAGTAGAGGCCCAACCTACTCAACCTTTCCTCATAAGTCAAGACCCTCATCTTCGGAATCAACCTAGTTAACCTTCTCTGAACTGCCTCCAAAGCAAGTATATTCTTTCGTAAATATGGAAACCAAAACTGCATGCAGCATTCCAGGTGTGGCCTCACCAATACCCTGTATAGCTGTAGCAAGACTTCCCTGCTTTTATACTTCATCCCCTTTGCAATAAAGGCCAAGATTCCATTGGCCTTCCTGATCACCTGCTGTACCTGCATGCTATCCTTTTGTGTTTCATGCTCAAGTACCCCCAGGTCCCGCTGTACTGCAGCACTTTGCAATCTTTCTCCATTTAAATAATAACTTGCTCTTTGATTTTTTTCTGGCAAAGTGCACGACCTCACACTTTCCAACATTATACTCCATCTGCCAAATGTTTCGCCACTTACTTAGCCTGTCTATGTCCTTTTGCAGATTTTTTGTGTCCTCCTCACACATTGCTTTTCCTCCCATCTTTGTATCATCAGCAAACTTGGCTATGTTACACTCAGTCCCTTCTTCCAAATCGTAAATATAGATTGTAAATAAATGGGGTCCAGCACTGATCCCTGCGGCACCCCACTAGTTACTGGTTGCCAACTAGAGAATGAACCATTGTTATGTCTTGAATAAAGAATCTGACCAGATATTGTAAGCTTAAAGTAATGTGTGATCGTAGTCCTTTATTGCAGATCTCAGAGTGCCTCTCCAACCTGTGAGGCCTCGTTATATACAGGTGCTTCCAAGGGATTGTGGGATTCCTTGGGACTCCAGGGGATGAGCCCTCTGGTGGTTAAACAAGATATTTACAGGTTTACATATATAATAGTTATATAGATTGTAAATAGTTGGGGTCCCAGCACTGAGCTCTGCGGCACCCCACTAGTTACTGATTGTCAATCCGAGAATGAACCATTTATCCCGACTCTCTCTTTTCTGTTAGTTAGCCAATCCTCTATCAATGCTAATATATTACCCTCAACCCTGTGAACTTTTATCTTGTGCAGTAACCTTTTATGTGGCACCTTGTCAAATGCCTTCTGGATGTCCAAATACACCACATCCACTGGTACCCCTTTATCCACCCTGTTCATTACATCCTCAAAGAATTCCAGCAAATTTGTCAAACATGACTTCCCCTTCATAAGTCCATGCTGATTCTGCCTGACTGAATTATGCTTTTCCAAATGTCGAAATTAGCGGCTGGGAATAGGTTGCATCTTTTTCCTACCAAAGTGGATAACTTCACATTTCTCCACATTATATTCCATTTGCCATGTTCTTGTCCATTTAATTAGCCTGTCTATATCTCCTTGAAGTCTCTTTGCATCCCCCTCACAATTTACATTCCCACCTAGCTTTGTATCATCAGCAAACTTGGATATATTTATTACATTTGGTTCCCTCATCTAAATCATTGATATAGATTGTGAATAGCTGGGGCCCAAGCACCGATCCTTGTGGCACCCCATTAGTTGCAGCTTGCCAACCTGAAAATGACCCGTTTATTCCTACTCTTTGTTTTCTGGCTGTTAACCAATCCTCAATCCATGCTAGTATATTAGCATGTTACTTTTAGGTCCCGTAATGGTCGGGCCATGAGCAGTGTTGTGATCGTTAATCAAATATTTCAAGACCCAGAAACCTATACATATATAAGTAAGTGTCAGTCATGGCTCAGTGGGTAGCACTCTTGCCTCTGAGTCAGAAGGTTATGGGTTCAAGTCTGCCTCCAGAGACTTGAGCGCAAAAATTTAGGCTGACACTCCAGTGCAGTGCTGAGGGAGTTCTGCACTGTCGGAGGTGCCACCTTTCAGGTGAGATTTTAAACCAAGGCCCCATCAGCTCTCTCAAGTGGACATAGAGATCCCAAGGCACGATATCAAAAAAAATCAGGATAGTTATCCCTGGTGTCCTGGCCAATATTTTGCCCTCAATTATCATCACTTAAAACAGATTATTTGGTGATTATCACATTGCTGTTTATGGGAGCTTGCTGTGCGTAAATTGGCCATCGCATCTCCTACATTACAGCAGTTACTACAATTCAATAATTAATTCATTGGCTTTGAAGCATTTTGGACATCCTGAGGTTGTGTATGGCGCTATATAAATGCAAGTATTTATATATTTAAGAACGATAATTGAGCACACACCAGCATGAACAGTGGCACAGTAAGCAAGCAGTCAAGAGCTACACCCAAAAAAGACATCTGAAGGGATTCTAGAAGCACCGCTCAGACGGCCAGTACATTCATGTGGGGAATAAACCGAATCCTAGAGCCTGGATTTAAATATTGGCTCTAAGCCAATCAGAGCATATGCATGTGGCACACCCCTCTGACTTTCTTAATTCAGCTGGATCCTAATATCTATTGAATTCTTACCTTCCCAACTCTTCTAGGTCTGTGTCAGCAAAGCTGTAAAGTGGTTTAAACACAAAGGGGAGATTTTACAATTGTAGTTGTTGGTGGATTGAGAGACAATTTGGTCAGCAAGGGCAGGTCTGATTGGTAGGTAAGACTTGGTGCAGGATTGGGTATGTACAGCAGAGTTTTGGATGAGCTGAACTTTACAGAGTGTGGAGGATGGGTGAACATTGGAATAGTCGAGTCTGGAGGTGAAAAAGTTATGGATGAGAGTTTCAGCAGCAGATGGCAGAGGTGGGCGATTTTACAGTGGTGGAAGTCGGTGGCCTTTGTGATGGAGGAGACATAGGTCGGTAAGTCATGATTTGCCAGTGCCTGATTCTCTGTCCATTTAAATTAGAGGAGACACAATCAGGCAGTGCGGCCAGCGATTTGCCCACAAACACCGTTCCTCATGGGGAATAGCCAATTGGGCCATCAGTTCTATGGTATTAAAGAATAAGAAAACAGCAAGACAAATAAGGTAGCGCTTCATATTTATCACTTAATATTTTTCACAATGCTTGAGGTTCTGATAAAATGTATGGTGTATCCTAGACCAGGACTGTTGAACATGTGGCCTGGGGGCCACAAGCAATCCCTGAGACCAGTGACTCTGGTCTTTAATGCCCAGGCAACTTGAGGCCAGATTTTTACAAATGATGATGGAAATGTAAATGCAGGAAAAGGATAAGGAACAAATGTTAAAAATAACTGTATAAAACAAATTGGTTCTGAAAAATTGAGTCAAACTCAAGATGGATAAGTCCATGGGGTTAGATGACATGCACCCACAGCTGTTGAAAGAATTCAGAGAGGAGATAGCTGAGGCTCTGACCACAACTTTCCAATTCTCCTTGGATATACAAATAATTCCAGTGTTCTTGTCAACAATCTTTACTCAACCTGTATATCATCTGATCATTTAACTCATGGCATTATTGATGCAGTGTTGATGTGGAGGTAGATGTAGAGTATACTGATTTTCAGAAGACGCACACAAGACACTTGCTAGAAAAATTCAAGCATGTGGTTCAGGAAGAAATGTAGCAGCATGGATACAACGTTAGTTGTTAGGCACAAAGCAGAGTTAGGGTAAATGGGCCCTGCTCAGACTGGAGAAGGGATGGAAATGGTGTACACCAGGGGTCATTGCACTTTAATTCTTGGTATGAATAGATGATTGCGAGTTGGGTACAAAGAACACAATCTCGAAATTGGCTCGCAACACAAAAGTAGGAGCTTTGGCAAACAGTGACAAGGACTGTAAAATACTTAAGGAAGACATAAACAAATTAGTGAAATGGGCAGAATGGTGGACGATATAATTTAATGTGGATAAATATGAGGTAATACATTTTGAGATGAAAAAAACAAAGGAATGGGAGTTCACACTTAATGATAAGATGCTGAAGGGTGTGGATGAATAGAGGGACCTAGATGTTTAATTACATAATTCCCTGAAAGTGTGAGTGTAGATAGATTAAGCCATAAAAGGCCAGTAGAATTTTGGGTTTTCCAAATAGATTACAAGAGTAAAGAAGTAAAAATAGAATTACAGCATCAATTCACCACGTTGATGCCAGGGATATGAAACTATAGTTATGAGGAGGGTCTTAAGATCGTAGAACTATTTCTATTGGAGCAGAGGAGATTTAATAGAGTTTTTTACATTTTGAAGGGCTTTGATAGAGTGAACAGTGAAGGTTGTTTCCTCTGGCTGGGGTGTCGGTGAAGGAGAGAGGTTAGGTGAAATTTCTCTATACAAAGGGTTGTTGGTAAATGGAATGCTTTGCGACAGGGAGTGGTTGAGGCAGAGACCATTGCTTCTTTAAGGGAAAATTGGATATATATTTGAAGCAGAATAAGATGCATGCTTAAAGGGAGGGATTGGGAGTTGGATTCATTTTGGATTGCTCTAGTGAAGAGCTGACACAGACATGATGGGCTGAATGGCTTTCTTTTGTACTGTAAATGTATACATTCTAAAATAAGGTAATCAATCCCCTCTGAGTTTTATTACTTGTACCTGCTAAAAGATTGTGAACAAGTGTTTGGCAATCCTTTCATCGGTTGCAGGAAGAGCTCCCAGAGCCATGCATCATTTCACCATAGTGGTGTCACGTGCAGATGACAAGCTCCTGGAAATCAACATGTTTCACATTACCGTGAAGTGTGTTTTCAAACAAACATAAGCTTTGCTAAACATTCTTTCCTAAGAACAATAACTCTTTCATACCTCACTGTCGCAGATGTATCCTGCGGCCTTTAAGATGCCCATGTCTCATTATTGTGAGGGCAGGGAGTAAATGGAGGCAAATGCAAACAGTCAGCTGCCCTCAAAGTGTTTCCTTCACTCCAACTCCCCACAGGAACATGCATTACTTATGCTAGGAACCCAGAAACCTCAAGTTTGTGAATGGATTAGTTTGGAGAAAACCATGTGGTTGATGGTAAAGGGGATGTTGATTTATTTTGCAGATTATAAAGAAACTCATATGAAACTGTCTTTACATCATGAACTGAATGTGGTGGATGGCTATGGTATCTACACCATGTTGGCCATGGATATCCAATGCCACCATGCAGTGTGGGTCTGGCGAGTACCACCAAACACACACCAATCATCTGGCACTGGTGTGGCTGCAAATGACAGATACTGTACACAATTGTACCCAGAGAGTCTCTATTCCCAGAGAGTAGTGAGAATGTGGAACTCACTAGCATAAGAAGTAGTTGAGAAAAATATAATAGATGCATTTAAGATGAAGCTAGATAAGGGAGAAAGGAATACAAAGTTATGCTGATGGAGTTAAATGAAGTAGGGTGGGAGGAGGCTCGTGTCAAGCATGGGCCAGTTGGACTGAATGGCCTTTATTAGGTAGATTCTATGTAATTCTATATACATTTGACTGCATCACAATAGTGAATTATTTGATTATTTAAATGGTCAGATGTTTAAAAATGTATCACATGCTATAAACATTTTAACCAGTACTCAGGAAGTGCTTCTTTTTTTACCCTTGTAGTTTGGATTCGGGTGGCTGACTGCTTTATATAACTTTACAGCAAGAAAGGCTTTTCTGAACAGTATCTGGTTACCACATCCCACAAGGAGGAACAGAAGGAAATTAGTAGCTCTCTGTAGTTTAAAGGACATTTAATATACAGAAACAATTTTCAACAGAGTGACAGCCAGGCAGACAGTAACATAGAACATGTGACTTTGGTTTGATACACAACTTGCCTGTTTGTATGTAGAGACAATCACTATGAGGAAGCATGTGAGAAACACTCAGGTCATTAAGAAGGAACTTGAATGTTTGTCTGATAGCTTAGCAACTAAGTTGACCACCTACTGTAGGGCCCAAGTTTTGGCCTCAGTTGCTCCTGATTTTTTGGAGCAACTGGTGTAGAACGGAGTATCTTAGAAATTCAAATTCTCGGCATTTAGTTTGCTCCAGTTCTAGTCAGTTAGAACAGTTTCACTTTGGAACAGAATTTTTTTTTCAAAAGGGGGCATGTCCGGCCACTTATGCCTGTTTTCAAAGTTTCGGCAGTGAAAACTTACTCCAAACTAACTTAGAATGGAGTAAGTGAAGATTTTTGTACACTTGAAAAAACCTTGTCTACACTTTAGAAAATCAGGCGTAGGTTACAAATCAGGCATAGGGAATGGGGGGAGGGGGTTTAAAGGGAAGTTTACAAACATTAAACACTTCAGTTTTACAAATAAAGAGCCATCATCAATAATAAATGATAAAAACACCAATAAATCAACCAATAAACCAATCAACAAAAATTAATAAGAAATAATTTTTTTTTAAATCAATAAATAAAACATTTTCTACTTACCGACTGCAGCACCGGGAGCCCTCCAACAGCGTGCTGGGATGCCCCCACCCCCCTCCCAGTGTGTCTCTGTCAGTGTCTCTCACTCTCTGTCTGTCAGTGTCTGTGTTTCTGACAACGAGGGGTGGAGGGGAGGGGGAGGATGGGGAGGGGGGGGGTGGAGGGGAGGAGGGGTGGTGGAGTGGGGAAGAGGGGGTGGGCGGGGAGGGTGACAAGTGAGGGAGGGGGGGTGAGGGGAGGGAGGGGAGGGTGTTGAGAAGGGAGGGAGGGAGGGGAGGGGGGGTGAGAAGGGAGGGGGGTAAGAAGGCAGGGAGGGGAGGGGGGGTGAGAAAGGAGGAAGGAGAGGGGGGGAAGAGAAGGGAAGGAGGGAGGAGGGGGTGAGAGAAGGGAGGGAGGGAGGGGAGGGGGGAAGAGAAGGGAGGAAGGGGAAGGGGGGAGAGAAGGGAGAGAGAGAGAGAGAGAAAGAAAGGAGAGGGAGGCTGAACGGGCCGGGCCCGGCCGGGCCCAAGACTTTGAGCTTAGACTTACCAGATTGACAGGTAGGTGGCATCGGGTCCGGGGTCCGGGGGGGTTGGGAGCGCAGATCGGGGGGAGCGTGGGTCAGGGTGAAGGGGATGGGGGGTCGGTCGGGGGGGGCAGAGATCGGTCGGGGGGGGGCAGATCGGTCGGGGGGGCGAGGTGGGGGAGATTGGTCGGAGGGGGGGGGGGGAGGAGATCGGTCGGGAGCGGAGGTCGGTCGGGGAGGGGGGGGAAGGTCGGGAGCGGGGGAAGCGGAGGTCGGGTTTGGGGGGGGCGGGGGGCGCGGTCCGGTGGGGGGGGGTGGGAGCGGGAGTCAAGTCGGGTCCGGTCCGGTCCGGAGGAAGCAGGAGATGGATGTGGGAGGCAGCCTTATGCACGCAGCCCCAGTGAGGCCATTGGGCCAGGGCTAGGGGCTGCGTGCTTCGGGCCCCTCCCACACAGTTTTGGGCGTCTGGAGCTACTGCACTTGCGCGCCCACTGTAGCGCGCATGTGCAGAGTTCCCGGCACTGTTTTCAGCGCAGGCACCTAGCTCCGCCCCGTACAGCTCGTGCTGCGCTGCGCCGAGGGCCAGAGGACCAGCAGGGAGCCGGAGAATCTGGAAGTTTTTTTCAGGCACACTTTGTGGCGCGAAAAACGGGTGTCCAGGTCGGGGCTGCGCTGTTCTCGGCACGGCCTGAAACTTGGGCCCGTAGTACTGACTCTACAGATTACAAGGGTCCCAGGTTCAATGCCTGTTTCCTAACTCGCACCAAGTCCCATTCCCCCATCACCCCTCTGCTCGTTGACCTACATTGGCTCCCAGCCCACCAATGCCTCAATTTTAAAATTCTTATCCTCGTGTTCAAGTCCTTCCATGGCCTCGCCCCCCCCCCCCTCATCTCTAACCTCCTCGAGCCCTACAACCGTCTGAGAATGCTGCATTCCTCCAATTCTGGCCTCTGGTGCATCGCCGATTTCCTTCGCCCCCACCATTGGCAGCCGTGCTTTCAGCTGTCTACAACAACAACAACAACAACTTTTATTTATATAGCGCCTTTAACGTAGTAAAGCATCGCAAGACACTTCACAGCAGTGTTACATAAATTTGACACCGAACCACATAAGAAGAAATTACGGCAGGTGACCAAAGTCTTGGTTAAAGAGGTAGGTTTTAAGGAGCGTCTTAAAGGAGGAAAGAGAGGTAGAAAGGTTTAGGGAGGGAGTTCCAGAGCTTAGGGTCCAAACAGCTAAAGGCACGGCCACCGATGGTTGAGCAGTTGTAATGAGGGATGCTCAAGAGGGCAGAATTTGAGGAGCGTAGACATCTTGTGGGGTTGTGAGGCTGAAATAGATTACAAAGTAGAGAGGGGCAAGGCCATGGAAGGATTTGTAAACAAAGATGAGAATTTTGAAATTGAGGTATTGTTTAACTGGGAGCCAATGAACTGAGTCAGCAAGCACAAGCGTGATGGGTGATCGTGACTTGGTGCGAGTTAGGACACGGGCTGCCGAGTTTTGGATGACCTCAAGTTTATGTAGTGTGGAATGCCTAGGCTCTAAAATTTCCTCCCCAAACCTCTCTCTACTCCTTTAATATGCTCCTTAAACCCTACCTCTTTGACCAAGCATTTGGCCATCTGTTCCAATGTTTCCGGCTTTGGCTTGGTGTCCATTTTTTTCTGAATATGCTCTTGTAAAGTGCCTTGGGATGTATTACTATGTTAACGGCGCTATTTAAATGCAAGTTATTATCAATATTCTCTGATGAATTAGCTGATCTCAGCTGGATGGGCTGCAGTTGGCCCCAGAGCTCTTGGGATAAGGAGCAGAAAAATCAGTTATGATTCTTTCACCTAATTGGTATCCAGCGGCCCCTGCAGGAAAGTGCACCTGTGTGGACATGGTGAGGTTAAAGGTGGCCCTGGTTGTGATACCCTCTCCGGTGGAATAATCTTCCAGTACTGTTTTAGTTCACATATGAAAAATGGCTGTTGTGCAAGATACCAGAAGGCTGCCAGCAACTGTATCCCTGCAAAAACTGGGTGTTTTCAGGAGAGGATGAGAGAAAATTGGTTGGTGGCGTAGGGGGAGAGGGAACAGAATTTGAAAATCAGAATTTGAAGAAAATGCGTTGGGTACATCAACCAATAGTTTTAATGTTCTTCTCTCAGTGTGAATATGAGCAGATGTTAGCCTAGATTTTCCTCAATTGGGATATCAGTGGCAACAATGAGAAAATAGGATGATGCCCATCATATCTCTCACAGCCTTGACTTTCCTTCTCTCCTCACAGGGACTGATGAGAGCAGAGTGGTAGTGAAGGCCCTGAAGCCATCGTGGTCATCGCTCCCTTTCAGTAGGCTGCATGCACTAATGTTTTTAGGCCTAAACACAGATCAAGACCGAAAAACGGAACACCCCTCTTTCACCTTTGGAGCTCCTCTGCCTCTTCAGGTGCTGTGGTGGGGCTACAGAATTTCCTGTGTCGGTGGTGGCAAGTTTCCAACCCCCTGCTTAATTGCTGACGTGGACTTTCTGACAGCTCATTATCATTTGCGGTGGCCATGTTTCAGGCCTAAGCGTTAGGAGATGACTTGAATTTGTAAATGTGTCAGAGGGGGAGGAAAAATTCCACCGAGAATGACCTCAATCCTTCCTCACAGATCTCCCAGTTTTCAGAGGCTCAACCTCTGCTACAAATGATGCAAGGCATGGCTGAGCAATAGGGGAATAGGAATACTTTGAAGAGATCATATTGTCCTGAATTTTTTTTAAAAGCAGCATCCTCAGCATTCATATTGAACAGCAAATTATTCTTGAATATCCCCTTTGTTTGTTACTATCTCTGGTGGTTTTGTTTATTTTTATTTAAATGCTGAGTCTTGCTGATGTCATCGAGACAGCTGGCATGGATGTGCTACTGAGTCTGACTAATATCAATGGAGATACAGGGCAATTTTCAAGATAGGCGTGGCGGAAACCTGGCAGTTGTAGATTGGGCACCTCTCACACACCCACCACCACAACCTCCCCTCTTTTTCCTGTCAGCTGTGGCTCAGTGGGTAGCACCCTCACCTCTGAGTCAGAAGGTTCTGGCTTCAAGTCACACTCCACAGACGAGCACAAAATCTAGGCTGACACTTCCAGTGCAGTACTGAGGGAGTGCTGCACTGTCAGGATGCAGTCTTTCAGATGAGGCGTTAAACTGAGGCCCTCTTGGGTGGATGTAAAAGATCCCATGGCACTATTTCGAAGAAGAGCAGGGACGTTATCCCCGTTGTCCTGTCCAATATTTATCCCTCAATCTACTTAAGAAAAACAGATTATCTGGTCATTATCACATTGCTGTTTGTTGGAGCCTGCTGTGCACAAATTGGCTGCCACGTTTCCTACATTACAACAATGACTACACTTCAAAAGTACTTCATTGGCTGTAAAGTGCTTTGGGATGTCCAGTGGTTGTGAAAGGTGCTATATAAATGCAAGTCTTTCTTTCTATTGAAGTCAATCCACAACTGTTAGTTTTCCATGTGAAAATTGCCCCCACAGTCAGTAACCAAACACAAAATACTGCAGATGCTGAAAATCTGGAACAAAAACAGGAAATGCCGTTAAATACGCAACAGGTCAGTCAGCAACTGAGGAGAGAACAGACACATATATATTTCAGTGGACCTTTCTTCACAATCAAACAATGCTCTTGCAAAAGGAATGGGGTAAAGGAGGGGTGGGAGGTTGGGGGGCTGGGGAGGTAGGGCGGTGGAACATAACGGGGAACAAAGAAATGGTGGACCAATTGAACAAGTACTTTGGTTCGGTATTCACTAAGGAGGACACAAACAACCTTCCGGATATAAAAGGGGTCGGAGGGTCTAGTAAGGAGGAGGAACTGAGGGAAATCCTTATTAGTCAGGAAATTGTGTTGGGGAAATTGATGGGATTGAAGGCCGATAAATCCCCAGGGCCTGATGGACTGCATCCCAGAGTACTTAAGGAGGTGGCCTTGGAAATAGCGGATGCATTGACAGTCATTTTCCAACATTCCATTGACTCTGGATCAGTTCCTATGGAGTGGAGGGTAGCCAATGTAACCCCACTTTTTAAAAAAGGAGGGAGAGAGATAACAGGGAATTATAGACTGGTCAGCCTGACATCGGTAGTGGGTAAAATGATGGAATCAATTATTAAGGATGTCATAGCAGTGCATTTGGAAAGAGGTGACATGATAGGTCCAAGTCAGCATGGATTTGTGAAAGGGAAATTATGCTTGACAAATCTTCTGGAATTTTTTGAGGATGTTTCCAGTAGAGTGGACAAGGGAGAACCAGTTGATGTGGTATATTTGGACTTTCAGAAGGCGTTCGACAAGGTCCCACACAAGAGATTAATGTGCAAAGTTAAAGCACATGGGATTGGGGGTAGAGTGCTGACATGGATTGAGAACTGGTTGTCAGACAGGAAGCAAAGAGTAGGAGTAAATGGGGACTTTTCAGAATGGCAGGCAGTGACTAGTGGGGTACCGCAAGGTTCTGTGCTGGGGCCCCAGCTGTTTACACTGTACATTAATGATTTAGATGAGGGGATTAAATGTAGTATCTCCAAATTTGCGGATGACACTAAGTTGGGTGGCAGTGTGAGCTGCGAGGAGGATGCTATGAGGCTGCAGAGCGACTTGGATAGGTTAGGTGAGTGGGCAAATGCATGGCAGATGAAGTATAATGTGGATAAATGTGAGGTTATCCACTTTGGTGGTAAAAACAGAGAGACAGACTATTATCTGAACGGTGACAGATTAGGAAAAGGGGAGGTGCAAAGAGACCTGGGTGTCATGGTACATCAGTAATTGAAGGTTGGCATGCAGGTGCAGCAGGCGGTTAAGAAAGCAAATGGCATGTTGGCCTTCATAGCGAGGGGATTTGAGTACAGGGGCAGGGAGGTGTTGCTACAGTTGTACAGGGCCTTGGTGAGGCCACACTTGGAGTATTGTGTACAGTTTTGGTCTCCTAACCTGAGGAAGGACATTCTTGCTATTGAGGGAGTGCAGCGAAGGTTCACCAGACTGATTCCCGGGATGGCGGGACTGACCTATCAAGAAAGACTGGATCAACTGGGCTTGTATTCACTGGAGTTCAGAAGAATGAGAGGGGACCTCATAGAAACATTTAAAATTCTGACGGGGTTAGACAGGTTAGATGCAGGAAGAATGTTCCCAATGTTGGGGAAGTCCAGAACCAGGGGACACAGTCTAAGGATCAGGGGTAAGCCATTTAGGACCGAGATGAGGAGAAACTTCTTCACCCAGAGAGTGGTGAACCAGTGGAATTCTGTACCATAGAAAGTTGTTGAGGCCAATTCACTAAATATATTCAAAAAGGAGTTAGATGAAGTCCTTACTACTAGGGGGATCAAGGGGTATGGCGAGAAAGCAGGAATGGGGTACTGAAGTTGCATGTTCAGCCATGAACTCATTGAATGGCGGTGCAGGCTCGAAGGGCCGAATGGCCTACTCCTGCACCTATTTTCTATGTTTCTATGTTTCTATAAATCTGTCCAGGGCACCAAGCATTCCTACAATGTGAGACAGAAATTTACATGCTCCTCCTCTAATCTAATATTCGCTGCTCATGGTGGAGTCTCTTCTACACTGAGAAAACCAAATGCAGAGTTTGCTGAACATCTCTGTTCTGTCTGCAGGTGTGACCCTGAGCTGCTCGTGACTCACCACTTTAACTCCCTGTCCCATTTACATTCTGAACTCTCTGTCATTGGCCTTGTACACTGTTCTAACGAGGCTCCACACAACTTCAAGAACAATGGTGGGGGGCATCTTAACTGTGAGAGGGTTTGCAGTGGGAAATCGCTGGTTCCTGCCCCTCCGCGGCAGTATGAAGCAATGGCAATTTTAACTGTCGGGCCTTATTAACATGCTGCCGGCCCACTTTCTCCCCAGAATGGGCAAAATAGCCGCTTGTCTCCAGACAATTGGGCGGACCGTAGCCCCACCTCTGGCACTCAGGTAAGTGTAGGGAAGGGAGTTCTAGGGGATTCCCAGTATATAAGTGGAAGGCGGGAGGCGACTTTGGAGCCTTACATTTTCCTTGTTGGCTCCAAAGGAGCAGTCCTACTCGTTCTGGCCCTACAAAAGAAAGTAAAAAGCTAACCGGAAGGATTTCTCAGCTTCTTCAAAAGCAAAATATTGCAGATGCTGAAATCTGAAATAAAAACAGAGTTAACATTTCAGGTCTTGGATTCTTCATCAGAACTGGCAAATGTTTCTCTCCACAGATGCTACTTGACCTGCTGAGAGTTCCAGTATTTTTTGTCTCCTCAGCTTCTTGTCTTGTTCAGTGTGTAGCAATGTCACCTCTGAGTCAGAAGGTCATGGGTTCAAGTCCTACTCCAGTGTCTTGAGTACATAATCCAGACTGATACTTCCATGCAGCACTGAGGGAGTGCTGCACTGTTAGAGGTGCCTTCTTTTGGATGAGACATTAAACCGAATCCCCATCTGTCCTCTCAGGTGGACATAAAAGATTCCACGCTACTATTTCAAAGAACAGCAGGGGAGTTATCCCTGGTGGCCTGGCAAATATTTATCCCTCAACCAACACCTAAAACAGATTATCTAGCCACTATCTCATTGCTGTTTGCGGGACCTTGCTGTGTGCAGATTGGTTGCCATGTTTCCTACATTGCATCAAAAATACAACATTGGTTGTAAAGTGCTTTGGGACATATTGAGGACATCAAAGCTGCTATAGAAATGCAAGTCCTTTCATTTCGTGAACCTCTTCACACCTTCTCCTAATTGTACTCCCTGTTTAGAGAGGCACTTCCCTGAAAAAGTGTTCGGCAAACCATTTTTTGAGGGGCTGGAGGAACAGCTCAGATCATCGCCTGTTGCAAAATCACCAACATCTTCTTTTCTGTATGCATTTATGATGTCGCTACACATAGTGACCAGTTCTACTCTGGTGTGTCATTTTTTTCAGGATAGTATCTTGAGCTAGTAACATGTTGATGCATTAAATGTGATTTTTGCCATCACATTGTCTATTTTGAAGTAAATCAAAAAGTGATTTGTCAAATAGAAATGTTACTCCCATTAACAGAAATTATTAATACAAAAAATCAACAGAAGTAGGGAGCATAAACATAAGAGAGCTACATTTCCTTTATAAATGCACATTTTTTAAAAAGGGGATCCAAGGAATTTGGTTTCTACCTGCAATCATACATATTCATTATTCCCATTACAAGTACACACACACACACTCTCTACTATAGAAGTAGTGTGTAAATTCGGCATTCATTAATGCAAAATTGCTTCAATGCACACCAGTGAATTGAACTCTTCCTTCACACTTTACTGTGTTCAGTTGCGATTGTACAATAAAATGTCACTTCGACTTAAAAAAAAATTCTGGACATTTCTCCACACTTGTGTTCTTGGAGAATTCCCCTCCATCAGATGTAAGCAAATATTACCACCCAAAATTATGCTCAAGGCTGACACTTTTTCATTGTGAGAGCAAAAGTGCGGTTAGCTTCAGCCCAACTGATGCAGCAGATGAATTTAGAGTTGCCAATCCTCCAGGACTGTCCTGGAGTCTCCAAGAATTAAAGAGCAATCTCCAGAACACTGCTGTGAGCAACCTGGAACAAGAAACATAGGGACATTACAAAACAATTGTGTGATTTTATTTCATTTTCTTTGAAATCTTTTGTTTATTAGTTATAAAAGTATTGGAGATGGGAAAAATAGTACTTTTGACTGACACTCTTGAATCATCCAACCGAGTAATAAAGAGTTTGTTCACTTTCCAGTTGCCGTGGGAAGGTCCCTGTCAGGTTGGATTTATAGAGCAACCAATCATGGGAATGTGGGGCGGGGCTGTTGGCAATGGGCGGTCATGTGACAGAAATAGACAGTTTCTTAAAGGATAAGGGAATAAGGGGTTATGGGGAGCGGGCAGGGAAGTGGAGCTGAGTCCATGATCTTATTGAAGGCAAAGCAGGCTTGAGGGGCCATATGGCTTACTCCTGTTCCTATTTCTTATGTTCTTATGAAATGTCCAGCAATATGTCCAACAAGAGTTGACAACCCTCAATGAACTTCTTCAGTTTTTGTTTTATTCTACTGGCCTAATATTAACATAAACATTCAAGGTGTTTGTGCAATCATATTGATATTTACTGATATTGTGAGTTTAAAATGAGGGACCAATGTTACAGCAATAGGGTGAAATTGCACTGAAAAGTGAGGCTACTTCATGCAGGCATTACCAAGACTGGGCATTCACCTGGAAACACTAGCACCAGTGAGAGTGCACATTACCTCCTTAAGGCAGGTCTCACACTTTTACTGAGGTGGTACCAGAGTTCTGTGGCACTAGTTTTAAACTGACTCAGGACATTAGTTATTGAAATAGATTGAGAAGAGTAGATGGATGATGAATTTGAAGCATCGATTCAAATAGGTCTGAATCAGTTTGTTTAACTCAATAAAAAAAATGAATGAATTCAGATTCATTTAAATTGATACACTTGTGTTCCTCTAAACTAACAAATGTCTCCGGATCATTAGTCCAGGCCTCTGGATTACTAGTCCAGTAACATAACCACTATGCTACTGTGCCCGTAAAATCCCATCATGACAGTTTGAGCATTCAAAAAACCCTGTGGGTTTGCATCTATCTGACACTAGGTTCTATAATGGGAACTGATGCATGTCCTTGTGGTTGGTTGGAGTCTGTTTGATACCTGGTTCTATAATGGGAACTGATGCATGTCCTTGTGGTGGGTTGGAGTCTGTTTGATACCTGGTTATATAATGGGAACTGATGCATGTCCTTGTGGTGAATGGGCATCACCTTCATACACACCAACTGTGAGAATTTTAAACTGTCAATGTTTTAACCCATGTGTCAGCTTGCTAGAGTTTCACAAGAAAAAATAGTTTTAATCACTGCAATTGGAGATTCAATTGCCACCAATCAGATCAGCTGGAAGGTAAAACTGAATGCTGTTAGAACCAGACTGATTGCTTTGATGGGGGCGGAGCTGTCAGAACCTATCAATCAGATGTTATTTTCCCTTTGCATTGGTTGCATGTGAACCTGAGGCAGAAAGGTTTTTAGGTGAGCTAATGATCTCTGAGAGTTGCAGTTACAGGTGTATTTAGTTAGTATTTGTCCCCAAAGTACTTGCATGCAACAAATAATGCTTTCAAAAATGCTTTAATTTGCTCAAAAAAACATTTGTGCGATGTCCTAGTTGTTGTCTCATTTGAAGCTTTATTTTCTTCAATACTGGTTCCATCTGCTTTTTGAGATAAGGAGGATATTTTCTGGTGTGAGTGCAGTAACTGGCTTTACGTGAGCTTCCCTGTCACTGTGCTTGTGGGTTGTCAATGTTTGGAACAATAATAAGGAGCAGGGTTGGACCGAGTTTTACTGACTTTAAAAAAAACAAAGAAACTGAGATTCCCATGTTCAAGATTGGACTACAGTATGCTAATGTGATGTATGATGCAAACCGTTGGCCTGCTTGTGGGTGAGCTGTCATGCCTTGGTTAGGCTCCATAACTGTAAAAGTGGTTTACGGTTTCTTTACATGCACTGGATTAAGGTCCCTTTGTTGCCTTGTGGTAACTAGGGGGAGAGCCACACCATCAGGGTTAGAGCAACAACAACTTGCATTTATATAGCACCTTTTTAATGTAGTAAAATATCCCGAGGCGCTTTAACCATCTACAGGGAAAGCTGAGAAAGGATATTAATAACCCCAGGCTGGAAACAGGTAGTCAGTTCGATCCACTTGAGAGCCTAAATTTTAGCTTGCCGTTTCTAATCCTGTAACGTATTTGTATACGTTATATTTTTTAATCTTTGCGGTTTGTAATGATTCTTTCTTCCAGTACAAGAAAATAAACCTTTTTGATAGGATCAGAAGAGCAACATAAGTTCCAGATTACTGTGGTGATAATAGTGGACAAACACTTAATACATTCGTATGAAATCCATCTATTTGGGGGCATGAGCCCATTTATTTTAAGCTGGTTAACACCTCCATCAAAAGTATGGACAGAGGAACACCATACAAAGGCATTTTGCCTTCATTCACTATTGTCACTAGCAGTACTCCCTAGTCTCACGTGTATTAATGTTTTGAAAACAGAAAATGCCTGAAATGCATAGCAAATTAATCAACATGTAAAAGAGCAAGAACATGCTTTAGGTATGTTCCTTTATCACAAGGTGCCTCTAGCGTTTTGTTTGGATAACACTGACTCACCCTTATCCTTCCTGAAACTGCTCAAAAATAAAAATTGTTTAATTAAAATTGTTTAATCATCATACCTTCAATCCACTTGCAATGGGATCCGGGACAGCGCCAGAAGCAATAATGAGTTGGTTTTGTCTTGTGAATGAATGCTTACTATCATTGGTTGAAATTATTGTAGGGGTGTTTTGGATAAGATTTCAGTTCACAAATGAACTTGATGGGGGCCAAAATGCCTCAGGGCCTTTGTTAATCTGCTGTTGTATTTCTGGCGGGTATGCACTGGATCTCCGCCCTTTCTGGGAGTTTCCTCTTCACCTTGTATGGGTGGAACCTCTGTCTTCCCTTTACAAGCAAATTACATCAGGGGGCAGAACCAGGACTGGGGATTCCCTCTGCTGGGAGTCCTCACTCAAGTGGCTCAATGGCGACCCAGAGTATGAGTGGATGCTTGTGCTCCCAGTGAGGTGAGTAATACCAACGTCCACATGAACGGATATGGGCCCGACCAGTGAGATCTGGTGCAGAGTGCCCTGGACCCTTGAAGAAGTGTTATTTGTTTAGTGATCGTTCCCCTTTCATCAGAGATGCCCGCCTGCTCCTTGCTAATTAGCTGCTCCCTGACTGACCCCACAAACTCTGGTTGGCATGTAAGCTGTCTGATACCTGGTTCTCTAGGGGTAAGGGGAACCGTTCCCACCACTTATACCATACACCATCCACGTCTATTACCACAGTTGCCTATATTGGGCAAATGGCGCTAATCATTTGTCATTTCCACTGAGTCAATTACAAAGGCAGTGCTTATAACACATTAAGCGTGCTGACTACTTTGTGCGGACTTTGTCACATCACTTTCTTTTCTTGCCCTGCCACATCGGTTCGCTCCCGTTTGGTTGGATAAAAGGTCGTTTCCATGAACTTCCATGCAGTGAAATAGCTCTATTAGAGTAGAACATTAATGGAACTCTTAGCCCAACAGTTGCACAATTGAATTCAGGAGCCGGGAAGTTGCAAATGTATAACTGTGCTCCAGTACTGCCGAGAGTGGCTCCAGAACAAGTGATTGATAGGCTGGAACTACAGCACTTGATTAGAAAGAAGGAAGAACATTGAATTTTGTTTTGGAATCGCACATCCAGACTTGTCTCACTATTTTCACAACTGTTACAAACAGAGGACAGGCATAGTCAGTCGCACGGCTGCCTCCTGCCTTCTCGCTACTGGTCCACTACCCATAGCAGGCAAATTGCCTAAACACCAACAGAATGTTCGGGACTTTATATGGATGTATTGAAAATATGCAACTGTTTGATACCTACTTATCCAATGTGGTTGGTACATGGCCTGGAGGTGGTATGTGCCTGCCTGATACGTGGTTATCCAATGCATACAGAGCAATGCAAAGACAAACAGGAGCAGTTTCCAGCCATGATCTGTGGCTTTATAGAGTCATATTGCTTACACAAATGTCAGGTCATTATCTCATTGCTGTTTGTGGAGGCATGCTGTATGCAGATTGGCTGCCGTGTTTTCTATATTACAACAGTGACTACAGTTCAAAGGTACTTCATTATCTGTGAAGCTCTTTCGGACGTCCTGAGGTTGACAGCTTGATTTAAAAAAACAAGTTATTTCCTACTTTATTTCTTTCTATTAGATTTATGTACAGAGTTTTCCTAAGCACGAGAAGTCAATAATAAGTGCTTCAATTAATAAGAGAAAATATACAGATAGAACATCTATAGGATGCCCATAGGCTACTGTCTATACAATTGTTTCATAAGCGAACTCAACTAATTCACACACAAATCAAACATATTCAGTCAACAGAAACTGTTTTTAAAATGTCAATATGAGTGCTCTAGCACAGTGGTTAACAAACTCTTCTGTTGGGGACCCCTGCAAATATTGACTCACTTCCAGGAACCTTACAAATATTGACACAGTCCTAGGGATCCCTACAAATATTGGCACAGTCCTCGGGACCCCTACAAATATTGACACAGTTCTCGGGACCCCTACAAATATTGACACAGTCCTAGGGACCCCTATAAATATTGGCACAATCCTCGGGACCCCTACAAATATTGACACAGTCCTAGGGACCCCTACAAATATTGACACAGTTCTCGGGACCCCTACAAATATTGACACAGTCCTAGGGACCCCTATAAATATTGGCACAGTCCTCGGGACCCCTACAAATATTGACACAGTCCTAGGGACCCCTACAAATATTGACACAGTTCTCGGGACCCCTACAAATATTGACACAGTCCTAGGGACCCCTATAAATATTGGCACAATCCTCGGGACCCTTACAAATATTGACACAGTCCTAGGGACCCCTACAAATATTGACACAGTTCTCGGGACCCCTACAAATATTGACGCAGTCCTAGGGACCCCTATAAATATTGGCACAGTCCTCGGGACCCCTACAAATATTGACACAGTTCTAGGGACCCCTACAAATATTGACACAGTTCTCGGGACCCCTACAAATATTGACACAGTCCTAGGGACCCCTGTAAATATTGACACAGTCCTCGGGACCCCTACAAATATTGACAGAGTCCTAGGGACCTCTATACATATTGGCACAGTCCTTGGGACCCCTACAAATATTGACAGAGTCCTAGGGACCTCTATACATATTGGCACAGTCCTAGGGACCCCTACAAATATTGACACAGTCCTAGGGACCCCTTCAAATATTGACATATTCCTAGGTACCCCAAAAAGATTGACATACTCTGGGGACCTCTACAAGTAATGACACAGTCCCACGGCCCCTGCAATTATGGATAGGCTTCCAGAGACTTCTTTACCTAATCTTCAAAAAATTGTACTAATTAATCAGAGGAAAGCAGTGCTATCATGGAAAAAGTGTTTTATATTAGTTTGCAAAAACAGAAATAATGTGCTAATAATTCAACAAATATAGAGATATGTCTCGAGCTACTGTGCTCAAGGTAAGTGCTGGATGTACAGAAATCTGATGAGCTCATGGATTCCTGGGTCCCACTTGTGGGTGCCTAGGTTCTGAGGGACCCTATGCTCGAGTGAAACATTTGCTGCTTACTGCATGCGTGCCAACTGTCAATGTTGGATGCGGACTGACGCCATTTTAGACTCAGTGCCTGCTTGTCCGTGGACAAAAATCTGCCCAGGTCCCAGCCCTTCCTTTAAAAAGAAAAAGTGCCATTTCTGGTTAAATTCCTCGGCAATAATCTCTGTTACACTCCTCAGAGCCTCTCCCTGCTCCTACCTGTTACATCATTTATGAACTGGGGGGTAGGGAAGATGCCAGCATGAATTGGGAGCAAGAGAAAAGTGCCTGTTTGAACTGAGAGGGAGAGGGGATGAAGAGTGCCAGAGTGAACTGGGGTGAAGAGGAAGAAAATGAGTTAGCATCTGAGAGTACCAATACATATCCACAAACCTTTAACTTCAGGGAATGAGGGAAAAATCCCTGTAATTTTTGAGACAACTTTCCATGATACAAATGATGGAATGTTGGGCGTACCTGCGACCTACATTATTACAAGACCATGCCCCATTTCACTTTCAGTGTGACCATGGGGGTAACTTCCAACCTTGGCAGGCGAATAAAACCTTCAGTAATGGATCAGCTGCCTGTTATATACCCTGTCCATTGATTCCAACGGAAATGTGGCCAGGCTGTACATTGGGTGCGCAGATCGATAACACCAGTTTTACGCCCTCACTGAAGTTGCAATTCATTCTCTATATCTCATATGTTCAGCGAGGTTTTTGGGTTGTCAGGTTTTTTTTAAGCTGTTGGTCAACTTTTTCTAGTTTTCCAGTTAGGCAAACTTGTCATTGCGACAAATGTGTACTTGAAAATGTTTCCTAAATCCAAACTGGTTTTCTATTTTTACCTTTCTGTATTTTGGTGGCTCACCCACATATACTCATTACACAAACTATGTGCAACATGGTCGGGAATGTGTACTTGATGAACCTAGGCCTTAAGCACGAATGTCTTTAATTTTACAAAAGGGCCCAAAGTGTTCCCAGTAATTTTATTGTTAAGGGAATATAACAAATGTAATAAACTGAAAGATATTTTTCGATGAGTTGCTTGGCAAAAATATTCACTTATCAGCTATGATTGAGGTAGAATTGATAAAACAAAGAATGTGCTTTGACTGCAAAGGATTTCTATTGTGCTGTCTCACACCTTTTGATGAATTTTTAAAGGGTTTTGTTCTAAATCAATACAGGGATGATCAAGGTTGGGAAGTGGAGTCCTCTGCCCCTAAACTATCTCACAGAAGCACCAGACGCAACAGTAGCTGACATGTTACAAGATGTCCATCATGTTGTGACACTGAAAATCCAATTACAAAGGTGGGTGCTTCCCAGACATCTGCCATTTGCTGCAGGCAATGGTATAGTGTGAAATTTACTTTACAAAGTTATAGAATCTGGGGGTTCAATGTATTTTCTGGGGCTTTTGGAAACCTCAAAAAAAAGAAAAAGATTTATAATGAGCTGGGGGCAGGAAAACCTGTCAATATGAAATGAGAGGGTTTAATAAACAAAGTACTGATGTGACTTGGCAGCTTGTGCCTGCCCTGTTGTGCCTCAGGCTAGTTCTGTAAGCTGTGACAGGCTGGAAGAAACGTTTGCTCTGCATTCCTAGGCCAATAGCTTAGTGAGGATGAGGATTCGTTTCTTTTTTTAAAATCCTTTCTGTTTTGCGTTTCACAGCTGTGCAAAATTTGAGGACCTTCCGGCAGAACAGTGGAATCACGCAACTGTCAGGAACGCATTGAAGGAGCTGCTCAAAGAGATGAACCAGAGCACCTTGGCCAAAGAATGCCCTCTCTCCCAGGTTGGAATTTACCTTTAAACTGATAACATACTTGTACAAGAGCAAAATACTATGGCTGCTGGAAATCTGAAATCAAAACAAGAAAATGCTGCAAACACTCAGCAGGTCAGGCAGCCTCTGTGGAGAGAGAAACAGAGTTAGCGTTTCAGGTCGGTGACCTTTTATCAGAACTGCAGGATGTTAGAGATGTAACAGGTTTTAAGCAAGTGCAGGGGCAGGCAAAGCGGGGAAGGATAGAGCAAAAGGGAAGGTCTGTGATAGGATAGAGGACGGGAGAGATTAAATGGCAAAAGGAATGATGGTGCAACGCAAAAGGAGACAATAATGGAACAAGTAAAGAAACAAAAGATGAGTCTAGAACGGGGGTTCTAGCAGAGTCCACCATAAGAAAAATACATAGTTGCGTAAAGCTGGGATTAAGCTGAGCAAACTGATGGCTCTGGCCTCGACTCGGACCTCTGTTCCCCCTCCTGAACATTTGTGCGATGCCGACGCCAGCTACCTCTGAGCCCAGGCCCCTGCTTACTGAGAAAGGAGAGAGGTGGCGGTCGCTGAGTGCAGATCCCCCAGCTCGAGCTCTCCATCCTGCTCTCTCCTCTCGCCAGGTCCCACTCTATATTTCATGCTCCCCCCACCCCCCCCCGCCCCCAAACCCCCAGACTTGTGCTGCCTGCTTCAGGTCCTGTAATTATCAGCTTTGATGTTTTAATCAGAAAATACTCAGCTCCAGGCGCAAGGTACTGCTAAAATTTTATTTTCGGGTGAAAAATGCGCTCAGAGAATCGATTCTGAATGGAGAAATAAATAGGAAATATTGTTCATAAGTTTGCCCTAACATTTATATCCAAATGCTCACTCGTGCCGTTTCCTATTGTCAGAAAAGCTAGTTTGACAGTGTCATTCTTTTGGATTTTTTCTCTCCCCCAAACAAAAGAAATACAATTTTTTTCATGAAGATAGTGGCCGTGAAATTCAGCCCATTTGCCCTGGCCGTTAAGGCTGGTTTGGATGAAATAATGGCAGCCGCCTCGCTTCCGGTGCGGAACACGGTAACTGCCATTTTGGGCAGGTCGGCAGCTCTGCCGTTGCCTACGCTCGCTCCAGATATGGAAATGAGTCAGATTGCGAGGTCAATCAGTGTGCAAAGCTGAACTGACGCACAGTCTGGTATTGTGGATGTCATCGCTCCTTTAAACGGTCTCTTCATAGCACACATGCAAAGATCAGTGCTGGGACTGCAAAGATCAGTACTTGGGCCCCAGCTATTCACAATCTATATCAATGGCTTAAATGAGGGTACCAAATGTAACATATACAAGTTTGCTGTTGATATAAAGCTAGGTGGGAATGTAAGTTGTGAGAAGAATGCAAAGAGACTTCAAAAGAGACTTCAAGGGGATATAGACAGTATAAGTGAATGGACAAGAACTTGGCAAATGGAATATAATGTGGAGAAATATGAAGTTATCCACTTTGTAGGAAAAATAGAAAAGCAGAATATTTTTTAAATGCTGAGAGATTGGGAAATGTTGCCATTCAGAGGGACCTGGCTGTCCTTGTACACGAATCACTGAAAGGTAACATGCAGGTACAACAAGCAATTAACAATGCAAATAGTATGTTGGTCTTTATTACAATAGGATTTGAGTACAAGAGTAAAGCGGGGATAATGGGCGGTAACACTCACCAGGCACCGAAGTTTCACCTCTCGCAAGAAATTGGGGTTACCGCAAAATGAAGCACTCACTTCCTTTCTGGGTTGGCAGAGCAGCAGATGCATTGGGAGCATAGGTGGGGCTCTTCCCTTAATTAAAGAGAAAGACCCAAGCTGCATACTCTGCATTAATGAAAGAGTCCTGCTTGGACTACCGGGGAGCAGGGGTGCCGTGCCAACAGCCAAGCAGAGTGCGGGCTGATCGATTGCGGCACGGACCACATGTTCGAAGCGCAGAAGAAAATCGAAGGATTTTTTTTTAACACAGCACATCTCCCCTTTAAGTTTTGCCCAGCGAGCGGCCGCCTGGTACGTGCCCTCTGAAGCTGTCGGTGTCATCGCCTGGTGCAGCTTCAGGGGATGATACCCAGTTTAAAGTCCAGTGCGCTAATGGGGCGCTATGCACGGTGATGATGTCATCATCGCCAGCGCAGCAGATAGGGATGCTGCGGGTTACTGCTGCCGCTAAACTCCTGCCAAATTTAGCGGGAGTCGTTTGTGGTGCTACGCCCGGGGATGCTAACAGGAGTCGCAAATAACTCGAATTTCTAGGCTAAGATGTCTTACTGCAAATCTATAGGGCCCTAGTGAGACCACACCTGGAGTATTGTGTAAAGTTTTGGTCTCCTCACCTAAGGAAGGATATACTTGTCATAGAGGGAGTGCAAAGGAGGTTCACCAGACTAATTCCTGGGATGGGGGAGTGTCATATGAGGAGAGATTGAATAGACTAGGCCTATATTCTCTAGAGGCTGAAATTGCCCCTTCCGCTAAGGCCTCTGGCTGCCTGAAAGCAGCAGCCATAAGGCGGCGCGGAATGGCTGCCATCTCGCGGCGGACTGGCCGACGTTCGCAGCATTGCCCTCATGGGTTTTTGCTGTGGTGTGAAGATATACCCAGCTCCCCCAATATCCGCCCCGTTCCTGCAGATGTGTCATTAATTATGTCATCAGAGCGTGCACAGCAGCGGATCCGCCTCGGAAGGTAAATTCACTTCAAAAAGTCTTCCGGCCGCCTGCTGGTGCCAACGACAGATTGCGTGTTGTGTATAGCAGCATTCTTGTTGCCGAGATTTTTTCGGCCTTTTCAAAACGTTGCCTGTTGCCTTGTTCAGAGTGGGATTGAGTGCTAGTGGGCTAGGGCCTTCAATCTCGCCAACAGAGAGCCGTCATTATGGAGGTTTTGCTTGCGGAGGCGAACTAAATGGGGTCAGTGCTGGCAGCAGCACGCCTCTTGCACAATGTGTGTGGCAGGGAGGCACGCAGGTGAAGGTGGCACTGTCTCTAACGGCTCCAGATGCAGCGGGCAAGAGACGCAGCAGACATGGCTGCCGAACATGCAGAAGACCATCGAGATGGCGTGAGACCTCAAACCAGAGAGGTGGCCCAGGAAGGACCTGCCGTCAGGAGCAGGGTCAGATATGCTGACCCCCTGCACCAGATAGTGGGCGAAATCAAGAGAAGGCAGGATGCACGTGAGGCAGCTGCTTGCCAACAGCAGGTTGCAGAGGGTGAGGAGCAGCGAGAGCTTGAGGGAGAAGGCAATGAGGTAGCTGCCATAGGAAGATGGGAGCATAGACGTGGGGGGAGAAGGCCCTATTGTCCAAGGGTCTACAGACAGCAGTTTACGTACATGGACCTGACGGATGATCAATGTCTCTGGAGACTTCGATTCTGGAAGGACATCGTCAGGGAGCTGTGCAATCTCCTGCAGCCAGACCTCCAGCCTCAGACAAGGTTGAGGACAGCTCTGAGCATCGCAACCAGTGACCATAGCACTCAATTCCTATGCGACTGGATCTTTCCAGGCTGCTACAGCAGACATATCGAACATTTCGCAGTTCTCCACACATCGCTCCATCCGTCAAGGGACAGATGAGCAGGGAGAAGCAGTTGGAGCGGCAGACCGGATTTGTGCACATTGCAGGCGTCCCCAGGGTACAGGGCGCCACAGACTACACCCGCGTCGCATTGAGGGTACCACAAAACAATCCTGAGATGTTCAGAAACCGCAAGGGATTCCACTCCCTCAACGTCCAGCTGGTGTGCGACCACCACTGAAAAATCATGGCAGTTGATGCCCGGTATCCCGACAGCAGCCACAATGCTCTCATCCTGCGCCAAACCGCTGTGCCCGGCGTGGTTTCTGGCCCAAACAAAGATTGCGGCTGGCTCCTTGGAGACAAGAGCTACCCACTGTGCACTTGGTTGCTGACTCCCCTTCATAACTCCACGCTGCTGCGCCGCAAGCCCACAATGGCTCTCATTCAGCCACCAGGTGCGTAGTTGAGCAGTGCATCAGGATCCTTAAACAGAGGTTCCGTTGCCTGGATCGCTCTGGTGGAATGTTGCATTACTCGCCTGAGCGGGTCTCCCTATTCGCGATCATCTGCTGCATGCTTCATAACCTGGCAATCATGAGGGCACAGCCATTGGAAGACGAGCCACTAGTACCACCTAAGGAGGAGGACCAGGAGGAGGAGACATAGGAGCACGACACGCAGGAAGAGGACCAGGATGGAGGTCGCCGGCCACGCAGGAGGTGGCATCGCCATCCAAACCCTGCAAGGCAAGTGCAGAACCTTCTCATTGCAGCTCATTTCTGCTGAGTTCATGCCCACTTCACCCTTCATCTGTGCATCTCCATGGCCATACCAATGAGCCCTTTCACACATCATTGCCCACAGTGAAATGAGAGACCTGCACAGATACTGAAACACAAACTAAAGATTTATTACACAAGAAAGAATGATGCAAAAAAACATACACATAATCATTTATCACCCCTGTTCAATTTCCTTATAACCCCGCTTACGCAAACCTATTCTTGAATTACGCCGCAGTGTCTCCCCTGTGGTTGCATCGTGGCTCTGGGTAGGCTGCTGTGCTTCAGGTGTAGAAGCTACAGATGTCCTTCTAGGATGCCAATGACCAGCTCTGGCCCTGGAAGGGCTGACTGCAGACTGGGCCGCACCCTCCTCGGTGCGCTCCGTCGGGATTGGCTGGGGCGATTCCATGCTTGGCAGCAATGGCGGAGTGGGGGGTCTCGGCTCAGGACTGCTGTGATCCTGAGAGACCACATCAGGATCCTGGTCCGAGGACACGGCGGCACTCCCCTGGCAGCACCACACCACACCATCCCCACCAATCTGCTGGAGCTCAGGTCGGTGGGGTGGCGCGACACCGGCAGACACCCAGTGAACCGTGATGGACCCAGCCGTGATGGCACCAGTCAGAGCTCGCGTGGCATCCAGCTGAGCCTGCATGAGAGCAGACACAGTCTTGCTGCCACCAGAGACGACAGCAGTAAGACGCTCCATGGCCTGTTGCCCAGAGTATATGAGAGCATTCTGAGCTTCCAGGGCAGCGACCATCCTCTCCAAAGTAGCACTCAGACATTCGTTCCCTTGCACCAGTGCTGTAATGGCAGCTGCCACATCGCCCACGACACGCATCATCACAGCTGGATCCACACGGTCACTCTGGGAGTCCACCATCTTCTGCACACTTGCAATGATGAGCTCCAAGGTGTGCATAGAGCTGTGGACAATACGGGAGGCAGACTCCTCCACGCTCCTGACCACTTGTGACAGACTCTTGGGTACTCTTGCCACTACCCCCAACATCTCGGGATGCATGGCCTCCACCCTTCTTTCATAAGCTCCAACATCGATGGGCTCATCTGTGTCCTCTGTGGCAGAACTCGCGTGCGGACTCGACCCTTGGAGATATGGCACCCGAGGTTGCCTTTGTCCTTGACCATGCTGCAGCCCATTCGGCCCCGGTGCATCACCTAGTGCAGACCCCTCTGCTAAATCTAACTGTCCCGACCGCGTACTCCCAGTATCTGAGCTGGCACGTGTGAGTGTAGGAAGCAGTGACACGGAGCTACCAGCAGTGTCCCCCTCTTCCTCTGCCTCATCGGACATGCCGGCAATAGATGGAATGGGCTCCAGGGTCTCGTCCTGGTTTTGGTTCCCAGTGGCCTCAAGGCTGTCGGTCCTGGCTTTTGCTCACACTCAGGGTCTCATCGACAATCACAAATGGCACAAGGGGTCCCGTGAAGGTGAGGTAGGGCATTGCACCATGCAGCCAGCAATTTGCACACAATCATAAGCAAACATGTGGTCGGTACTTGGACTTAGAGATGGCATTAAATGGAGGCCTTCACTTAACGATGCTGCCCCCAGCGGGATCCACATGACCGGCGGCAACAGGGAAGGAAACATGTGGGCCCATTAGCCTTTGAACCCTTTCTTCAAGAGGAGTGAGTTGCTGGATCTCTGACTAGCCCCCACCAGTCCTCTGTTGCTCTAAGCGGTTGTGAGATACCTTCACCTGCAAAGCAAATAAGTCTGGCTGAGTAGCAGTGCCATGAGGCCTCATCAATGAGTGAAAATGTGGGTCCATTACATGCAGCTGACATGAAAGGGAGCCTCCATTGCAGAAACGCACACATAAATATATATATATATATATACATACAAGCCTCAGCAAACAAATGGTGCTTCAGTGACTATATAGTGAAGGTGGCAAATAAGAGAAGGTGAAGGAGCGACTCACAGATGGAAGATGAGGAGTTGGGGGAACATGTGCTCACTTTCATCAGTCGAATTTCAGATTTACAGCATCCGCTCGCAGATGGAAGAGGAAGACGCAGAAGAGGAGGAAGCAGAAGGAAAGATGCCATCCAGACAGCCCCTTTCTGGTCGGGATATCCAAGCTGGAGCCTTTTGCAGCATTGGGTGGCGGTGTAGTCATGAATGGAGGTTCCTGAGACCTCCACAACGATCTCTCTCCAGGCATTAACTAACACAGCGCGAGTCGGTCTGCCTGTGTCAGGGTAAAGAATGAGCATCCTTCCCTCCACAGCTTTGATCAGGGTTTCGAGTTCCACATCAGAGAATCTGCTGGCCCTTCTTACAACTCCTGGATTCGCCATACCTTCGCAAGCAACTGAATCAATGCTCATGGCCTAGCTGCAAACCCTGCCCTTTAAGAAGGCCAGGGAGCAGCTGGCGCGTGAGGAGCTGAATTTCACGGCCCAATCGGCCACTCTGCACCCACATCACTGCAAATAGCCCATTCCAGCCACCAATACCGCTCCGCTCCCTTTTTCCAGCAAACATGCAGAATTTTCCTCTAATGACCTCTGCATCCATTGCTGTGGCAATGAACGGCAAAAAGCGTTAGATGTGCCTCATTTCAGGTGGTGGGCAATTTCTTCCCCCGAGAGTTTAGCAGAATGAGAGGTGATCTCATTGAAACATACAAAATTCTTACAGGGCTTGACAGGGTAGCTGCAGGGAGGATGTTTCCTCTGGCTGGGGATTCTAGAACCAGGGGTCACAGTCTCAGAATAAGTGGTTGGCCATTTAGGACTGAGACGAAGAGAAGCTTCTTCACTCAGAGGGTGGTGAATCTTTGGAATTCTCTACCCCAGAGGGCTGTGAAGGCTCAGTCTTTTATATGCAAGACAGAGATCGCTAGACATTTGGATATTCAGGGAATCAAGGGATATGGGGATAGTGCAGGAAAGTGGAGTTGAGGTAGAAGATCAGCCATAATCTCATTGAATGGCGGAGCAGGCTCGAGAGGGTGAATGGCCCACTCCTGCTCCTAAATTTTATGTTCTTATGTTCTTAACGTGCGTGCAGCAGTACGACGGACTCCCTATCGGCGCTTCTTCAAGGGGCACCCGCAACTTTCAGGTAAGTTTAGACTTTTGTCTTTGAACTGGTTTCTTTACATCTTATTGGAGTAGTGACTTGGTATGTAAAGAGTTGTTAAATTTTGAATGGAGTGCAAGGAGAGCTGCTGGATGTTTGCAAGGCTTTGGCCACAATGTTGAAATAAAAGCCACCACAACGCAAACTTTCCAATCGACTTTATCCCTGTATGCATCCAACATGACATCAAGAAATCAACTAATCACCCTTGTGCATTCCCTTAGTGACTGTCTTGCATGTGCCTTTGCCTATCCTAGTGTTCTTACACAGTGCTACCACTGTGGCTGCAGCATGGCTGGTGAAAGGCTGTGACTTCCAGTGGGTGACACTGCAGATGGCCTTGCAGGATGACTTCAAGGAGCTGGTGGCTGGGAGTGTGAAATCGAGTGACGGTGGTTCTTCTTTTTCTTCTTCACTCTCCTCTCTCTCTTGTTGACCCACTGGCTGGGCAGGCTGCATTTCTTGGGTGTCTGAAATGAGGAAGGCACAAGGGTAAGGTTGTGGTGAGGGGAAGGGGTAAAGCAAGAGGTGCATGCTTATACCATGTGCAGCTTGTAAATCAGAAGAGATTGTGGGATGAGAGGGAAGTGGGATGTGAGAAGGAAGGTACCATATGAGGTTACCAGCATCTTGCATTCTTTCAGCCCCACCATTGGCCAAGAGCTCAGCCATGCCCCTGCTAAGAATGGTCAGCACCGTCTCCTCCAGGGGGGTAGGGTGAAGCTAGGAATGTGAGGTGTGCCGCATGTTTGGTAGAAATTGTTGGTAGGTGAGTGATGGGAGGTTGTGCATAGAGCAGTGTGTGAGGCTAGTGGTGCAGTTGGTAGGACACGGCTTTTGAAGATGCATTCATTGACCACTCGTCTGAGGTCATGAAACTTCTTTGGGCACTGGAGCCAGGTCCTGGGAATGATAGTGCTGGCAGTGACTGCCTCGGCGATTTGATCCCACATCCTTCTTTCTAGAGGCCTCCTGGCCCCTGTTGGTGGAGGACCTCTCTTTCAGTGTTGACCCCCTGCACAAAGCTTGAGTGCTGCATCCGAGATCCTGGATGCCCTTTCCTTGGCCTGTTGAGCCAGTTGGTTTAGTGCTGAAGCATTTTATCATTTTTTATCAGCTCACCTTTAATGGTGCAGACTGCCTTTAAGAGGAGTAGGCTAGCTTTAAGTGAAGCTACCCTCGCTCGAACACAGCGAACTTTTGCCCCCTGCTGCGCACACAGTCTGTCATCAGCGCGTTCAGCGCTAGGCTGTGCGTTGCAATGAATATAATTAGCAGGCAGCATGAAGTTGACGTGCTGTTTGCCTTGAACTGTTGCAAGTATATCGTGCATCGTGGTGGCCATGCCCGTTTTTTTGCACTATCGAATTTCACCCCCAGTGCTCTTTAGATTACAAATGCCGTTTTTTTTCCCATTATAAAATATCCAAAAGCAGCAGCAAACCAGCCAAATATTTGATTACAGTGAGACTGGGTAACAGAATATAATAAATCAAAAGTAAAATACTGCATGTGCCAGAAATCTGAAATAAAACAGAAATTGCTGACAAGTCAGGCAGCATCCGTGGTGACAGAAACAGAGTTAATGTGTGAGGGCAATGAACTTTCAGAATAGAAAATATTAATTTGGGTTCAGCATTTGCCACGTGGCAATATGGCAGACAGTCTGCATTGGTGCACTGCCTCTGTTAGCTGGGCAATAACAGTCGAGCAGCATTCCACCATCCTGGGCCTTTATTTTTGACTTCATACAGCTGAAGTTCAGTGTTGGAGGCTTCTGGTGACCTTAACCTTGGTTCCAGGGAGCTGAGCCATGAGCACTCATCCTTAAATTGCAATAGGGAAACATTACCTTTCTAATGCTGAAGGTACTAAAGCACACTGGGGTGTGCACACAGAACTACAACACACTTTAACTTCTACAAGTATTAGAGTAAACTGAGAAACTATAATTGTAGGTCAGAAATATTGCCTAATTATGCTTCATTAACTATTCCATTTATTAAGCTGCGATCTGCATTTAGTAATATTGTTGTGGGGCTTCAGTGAAGTTTTTAGTTTATTCTCCCTGTGCTTTGCTGACAGGATTGTATTGGGGAGAGGAGCCAATACTGTTCTAACTGGAGAGATAGTCTTGAAAGTGCATTTGAAGTTTGTAGATTCAATTTAAAACTTTGTTGTTGCACAAATGGCAGACAGTCCTTGTTTAATTATGAAGCAATTCATAGGAAGAGGATTTATGAGAGTATTGAATCCAATTTTGAATTAAGAACCTCAGCGATGGTCCAAAGTCCATAGTGCAGGACACACACTAAGGCTGAAGAAAGTATTAGAGGAGATAAAATAAATCAATACTTAGTGATTAAATGATACCAAAAGCTTATAGATTTTGAGATGAAGGGAAGGCTGAGAGGGGTAAGAAGTTCTGCAGTTTTGAAGTCCTAGAAAAGAATATGTTCGAGTAGAAGATGAAGCAATGAGTCCTGATTTCAGCACCATGGGGATGGAGGAAGAAGAGCTTGCAGGATGTTGTACTTGGAGCTTGGGAAGAACAAGAGGGTAAAGGTCAGAGGTTCAATGACCATGGTAAAATCAATAAAACAAAGAGAGATAAGAAAGGTTGTGACAAGGAAAGAGAGGTTGGAATCAGTCACAGAGAGGATGCCGCTTCTTCACAGTGGTGAAGATTTTTTTCTCCCACCAGTTTGTGAAAGACCTTTAATTCGAGGCGTACAAGATAATTTACTGTTGCTGTAGTCTGTCTGTCAAACTTCCCTTCTCTTATTAGTGTGAACAAGTATCTTGGATAATTGTACTGTTACACACTTTCTAGAACAGTCTTTGCTGACTCTTGAGGTGGTGTGGTAAATCCTATCTGCCCACTTCCCCCTTTTGAGGAAAGGAGGTTGCAATTAGGCCACATTTCAGCTTCTATTTTTATGTATAGTATCTGCTAAATCAAGCATAGGATTACCCATGACTGTAATTTGTATGTCTACAATTTTACAACTGAACATGCAATAAAATATGAAGAAAATGAAGAATCAATCACACAGAAAACTTTCTCTCTGAAATTACAGACAACTACTGCTAATCAGATGAGTGGTCTGAAATACATTTTATTTTTACCCATTTGAAAGGACTTGAGCCTCTGCTTTGCCATTATTGTAGTGGTTAGAAAGGGCAGAATGCATTTACATTTATTTGTTTCCTTCTTCTCTCACTAATTTTCTCTGCTTCCCTCTTCTCCTGAAGGCACTGACTGCCATTGTGACACAATTCCAAGTGGCCAGTAATGATGCATGAGCCTGGACAGTGACTTTGGACAGACGACTTGATCACGGGGAGTATCAGAGTTGACCGTGATCTTGACCTCACCTGATGGCTATCTGTCCTTGTCATCATCAGTCCTGGTATCTGTCCTTCAATAGCAGCCAGAAGTTGAGAACCCTTGGCCGATTTTCCTCTCTCTAACCCAGGGTTGGGTAGACCAATTGTAACGTCCCCACTGTCACCCAAACTGAGATCGGCCAATTCAGCACAGACTGGGAAGCAAACTCGGGACATTCCTGGCCAGCAGCCAGTTGAACCGTTGCGGGCGCTAGCGTTTATTGTGAAAGTGTAGAATTGCCCATTGGTCACCTACACAACGTACTCAGATAGACAGAGCCACAGACATATGTATGAATACATGCAGACATACAGACAAACTTGTGTGCACATGACGCATATAAACACTAACACTGAAACATATACACACTGCACAGACATGCATGACACACACATACAAACACAGAGACAAAAACACACACATGGCACACACATAAATACACACATGCATGCACACAGTACCAGATAATTTAGTAAAGTGTCTGTAATTTCACGTTCAACGGTGTTATTTTGTCCTACTTGCTGTTGATTTTGTAAGGCGGCCCTTAAATTTGTTTTCCTCACACACGCACACATACACAAGAAACATTTTTTGAATTTGCACACTGCCACATTGTGCTTATTTTAACTAACTTGTTGCACTTCTCCAGATGCTGTCTATAGTATCAAACTGTTGGAAGTTTGTTTGGAAGATTTATAATGAGGTTAAGCTGTGATACGAAGACTGTTCAGGAGATTTCAGTAGCAAGACCACTTCTATAGTCAGACCTTAGAGAACTGGCATCACAAACAAAACACCTTGTAGGAAAAACATCTGAATTACTCTCACTCAATCTTTGAATGACACAGCTACTCAAAACCTGCCGATAACTAACAGTCACTACACTAGAAACATATGGAGCCTTTTCTCTTTTTTCTCTTCATTTTAAGAGCTGGGTTGAAAGCCGCCTATCTCCAAGTCATGATGTCATGGTTGATTGCATACGCAGAGGCATTGCATGATGATTGGATGAGGGATGGGCTCCTAATTCACTTCTTTTTCTAAGGCTACATGGGTTAAAACACTTATTGAATTTTAATCTTGTGCGTACTGGGGGAAGGGGAGAAGGAAAGCCCACATAGTATACGTTTGTGGTTGATTGACATCACTAGGGAAGATTTCCTCTGTGCCTTATGTGTAATAAAGTAGTAAGCTCATTAGTAAAGAGCAGTTTATTATTTTGTCGTGTTAAGAAAGAGATCATCCCCCATGATCGAACAAACAACAGTCCTCGTCATTTCAGGGAGTTCTGCAAACATTTTGCCAGAACCTGTCAAGGAAAAACTATACTTTGTGTTTTAACATGTTCCTTAAGTATCATTTGTTAAGAATAGCTTTTGAAATAAATTGTAAAAAAATAAGGGAATCCTGGTATCAAGACAGCAATTAATCATAACTAGGCAGGAGCTGGTAACCAAGACATAAGGGAAATTCATACTCACAGGGTTTTTTTGTTTATGTGTGGACTTATCTCTATTTCTTTTCTCAAATAAATCTTAACAATTAGGATATTGATCTCTTTCTGGCGGCTGTGAGATTTTGACTTGTCGCTACAAATCCTGAGTGCTCAGGTGGTATTTGAATCCCTTTGTGCTCTGCGCTCATCTACATTTATTGATTTATTTTTGGGCTCGTTCTAATTTGTGATTCGCCCTCTTTTCACTTTCCGCACTAGAGCATGATTTCCTCCATCGTGAACAGCACTTATTACGCCAACGTGTCATCTGCCAAGTGCCAGGAGTTCGGAAGATGGTACAAAAAATACAAAAAGATTAAAGGTAATTAGATTCGATAGACCTGCACTTATCTCTTGTGTTCAGTAAGAATGGCATTGCACTTAGAAACATGCTGCCTGCTCGTTCCGTGGTACAAGTAGGATGTGTTGGGCTGCTTTAAAAGTCGTATTTGCCTTGGTCTCATGCACAAGCATTGGTGACATTTTTCTGCATTTATTTATATCTCCATGTGAGTCACATCGACAACTAAAACAATTCCTTTTTAACCCATGTACTCTCCTGGGGATCCCAGTTCAGTTCAATATTTAAACAATAAAAGACACACGTGGGTTCCTTTCTGTCAAATTAAAGACAGGCGGCATGATTGACAGACCAGACCTTTGCTCTTATCTATCAATCTTGTAGCCTCTCCAGTATTTAGCAAGACTTGTGGCTAGGTGCTGCTGTTATTGCTATTCAATTGCACTGCAAAGGCTTTTAATTAAGACTTCCAGCTCTTTTTATTAATATTTTTGCTGTTTACACTTCCACACACATACATCAAGGTATTCTTATTCAAACTTAAATTATTCACATTGACAATCAAGGACACAGTGGAGCCACTCAGATTTTTTTTTGTCAATGAAGTCTGTTCTATGGTGTAACACAATTCTTGTGGATTTAATTACTTTGAGTTTCACCGTAACCCCAAGATTGTCTTATGCTATTGAACATTCTTGATATACATCCCTTTTGCGGTGCTATTATACACAAAATGATATGCTTACTTTATATATCCCATAGCAGTCTTAATCTTCATTCTGGAGTCCTGCCTGTCACATCTAATGCAGTTAGGTAAAAGAGTTGATAATCCAAATTTTTGTACAGCTGCTCAACTACCAATCAAAACGGTGAGACCACAAGAGTTTTCTGTCGGTGTTTTAGTGAACCCCAATTTTGTTGGTGCCATGACAGAAAACCAACCATTGACAGAATAGTCAATTTTTCAAGTAACTAAGTTGCCACTTAACCAATATAACTGATGGACGGTTTGAAAATTCAAGTGTGGAGTGTGCAGTACTTGTACATAATGGCTCGATAAAAGTGGAGACAATTCCAATTTATTTACAAGGTTTGCTCTTCCCAAACAGTAAGTCCATTCTTTGATATATTCAGCATTGTGTTTGATTTAAATTTGAGTTATCTTATTATTATATTAAAAGGTGCATTATTGTCAAAGCCATCAGAAGGCCACAGAAGTGGATCATCTTCAGAAAATGTCAACTTTGCAAGCCTTTGCTTCTTTCAAAGTCTTCTCTTTTCAAAAATCCAATGAAAATTGGACATTTTGTAGCTGAGATACCAACCCCCAATATTTTTCATAGTTACTGCAACTCTGAACATCCTCAATTCATGTGCTCAGCAGACTACAAAAAGAAAACCAGCGTTATCCAGTTTGCCTGCCTCCCAGCTCCATTTTGGCGGATGGGTTTATTGTAGACCATAATGTGACAATGCCAAATCCTGCAAAGTCATTTCTTTTTAGACGAGTGCAATAAAGGAAATCCACTTGCAGTAAAACTTTGAACCTCAGCAGCTCCAAGAATTTCCTCAGGTTTTGGGACCAAATCTCCAAGGCTTTAGACTCCAATTTCCATGGATTTCTAATGGCTAGTGCTACTGCATCCATCCAACAGCCAAATGCATACCACTCCCTCTCCAAATGACACCCTTCTGACTCATGTTAATGTTGGGTTGAATACCTGCTGACTACAGTTCGAATTAGGACCAATCACTGCCTCCCTTCATGTCAGAAACAAAGTTGAAGTGTATATTCCCTGGCTATTGCATGTGTTTGATTCCTGTTCAGTGGATAAGTCGATTACCAGAAATTAATACAATAACCAAAGTTGGAGAAAAAAAAATCTAATTTTGAATGAAAAATATCCCACAATGATGGACAATATAAATTAATATTTACTGGGGGCTTTGATCAGCTGATTCCTACATACGAAGCTTTAACTTGAAAAACTATTGTCATTTATTGCAGAAATGTATTAAAAATAAATCATGTAAATAATTGATCTCCAGTTTACAGCTCCTGTGAATTCCTAACATTACTTTGAAACATTTCTTCCCAGACTTTTTTTATTAATTTTTTATTTGGTTTATATTAGTTCTTTCACAAAGATAAGCATTATTTCATTTTTTTCATTTTCATTAAATATTAAAAGCGCTTTGTTTGATTTTGCCTCAAATAATAAGTATTAATAATAACTAATCTCATGAAATATTTATGTAAAGTAAGCTGAAGGTGTATTCAAGTACAAACCTAATGCATCGACCACTTCCCACTCTGGATCTTTAGGAAAATATTGTTATTAAAACAGCGTCAGCTTTTGGTAAATGGATAAGATTTTTGTAATCCTGCTTTTTCAATGTTAAATGGATTATAAGACTTGAACTATGACTTCTGTACCTATCACAGAGGCAGGACTGTTCTTTTATTTATTTATTTATTGATAGAATTTAATTTGTAGTATTTATCGTCTCTCTCTTTTACTCCCCAGAATCAGCACAGGACTGGGTTCCCTCAGTGTTTCAATCAAACAGACTATTCAAAGGTATATTGTTCGCTCCCCTCCCCCATCAGCACCCATTTGTACTCTGCAGCAAACCTTCTTTTTAAATAGTTTTTTTGTGTTAAAAAAAAAGATGTAACATATAAGGTGTGGACAATTAATGAACACTACATTTATCTATTCATTATTTTCAGTGGCTGCAACTGACCGCACGCTCTTATTATGAATGGCAAAATGCCAGTAACCCATGACTTGGGTAGTGCTGTGGTAATAGCACTGACTGCCAGTTTGGGCTGGAGTTCAGAACTCACTCTACTTTTAGAACCTGCTCTGCATGATTGTGCTCCCATTTCTTTACAGTGCCTAACGAGCAAAATTTTCCCCTAACTATTTTGTGAACATATTTTATTTTAAGATGGAAGCAAAATTTAGAAAAACAATACCAAAAGACAAAAGTCCGTTAATATTTTCTATGGATCTTGACCCTCTGGTTGGTCGTGCCTCTTTTTTTCTTTTACCAATTTCAACATATTGCCCTTGATTTGTATAAAAACATTTGTAGACTGTGCCAACTTTCTTAGTATTGGCATCAATGCGTTTAGTCTGTACCGAGTCCCCACTAATTACTGAAAAAAAAATTAGAGGAGAAAAATGAACACACAGAACAAGTACGCAACATTGAAAGTATATCAGTCTTAGACCGGTTGCCAGTGAATATTTTTTTAAGGTACAAAAGCTTCAGAACGGTATCTTGCTGAGAAAAGCAATAAGGATAAGAGAGTAGGAAATGGAGGAGCCACACATGTAATTCAGAGGTTGAGGTTCAGCTGTATTGTCAGGGTAATGTAAGGAGTATTGCTTTGCCTCTGGCCCATCTTGTCAGTGGGCATAAAGTGGAAAATGATTATATTCCCCATCCTTCAATTCGCTAAGCACAGAGGCATCACAAAATAAATACCTTAAAGTATTTGTAATTATTTCCCACAACCACCCAATTGTAAACCAACTGTTTAATCCTTCTTGATAGGCTTGTGTGGCTTTTATGCCAGTGCTGCCTAGTAACTGGCAGTGAGGATTTGGGTAAGAGCTGTGCTAGCTGACCTACCCAACAATATTCCTTTCCCTGTGCTTTTCGTAAATAACTACGCTAGTGTCATCTAAATACACAGCCAGCCAATGGCTCACATGCTCTATGAACCTTGCCACCTTTTGGAAATGAACCATTGTTGCAAATTTAAAAAATTAAAGAAAGCATAAATATTCCATCATTGCTGCCTTCCACATGCAATCTACGTGAAGAAAAATGTTCACCATAGGTTAGGGGTAATATATTAGCATGGATAGAGGATTGGCTAACTAACAGAAAACAGAGAGTCGGGATAAATGGGTCATGTTCAGGTTGGCAAACTGTAACCAGTGGGGTGCCACAAGGATCAGTGCTGGGGCCTCAACTATTTACAATCTATATTAATGATTTGGATGAAGGGATGGAGTGTAATGTAGCCAAATTTGCTAATAATACAAAGATAGATGGGAAAGCAAATTGTGAGGAGGACACAACAAATCTGCAATGGGATATAGACAGGCTATGTGAGTGGGCAAAATTTGGCAGATGGAATATAATGTGGGAAAATATGAGGTTTTCCACTTTGGTAGGTAAAATAAAAAAGTAAATTATTATTTAAATGGGGAGAGATTACAAAATGCTGTAGTACAGAGGGATGGCGAGAAAGCAGGAAGGGGGTACTGAAGTTTCATGTTCAGCCATGAACTCATTGAATGGCGGTGCAGGCTAGAAGGGCTGAATGGCCTGCTCCTGCACCTATTTTCTATGTTTCTATGTTTCTATCTGGGGTTCCTTGTACATGAAATACAAAAAGTTAGCATGCAGGTACAGCAATTAATTAGGAAGGCAAATGGAATGTTGGCCTTTATTGCAAGGGTGATGGAGTATAAAAGTAGGGAAGTCCTGCTACAACTGTACAGGGCGTTGGTGAAACCACACCTGGAGTACTGCATACAGTTTGGTCGCCTTATTTAAGGAGGGATATACTTGCTTTGGAGGCAGTTCAGAGAAGGTTCACTAGGTTGATTCCTGAGGTGAAGGGGTTGTCATGAAGAAAACTTCAGCAGGTTGGGCCTATACTCATTGGAATTTAGAAGAATGACAGGTGATCTTATTAAAACATTTAAGAATATAAGGGTCTTGACAGGATAGTTACAGAGTGGGTGTTTCCCCTCGTGGGGAATCTAGAACTGGGGGGCATAGTTTCAGAATAAGAGGTCGCCCATTTAAAACGGAGATGAGGAGGAATTTCTGCTCTCAGAGGGTCGTGAATCTTTGGAATTCTCTATCCCAGAGAGCTGTGGAGGCTGGGTCATTGAATATATTTAAGGTGAGATAGACAAATTTTTGAATGACAAGGGAGTCAAGGGTTATGGGGAGAGGGTGGGGAAGTGGAGTTGAGGCCAAGATCAGATCAGCCATGATCTTATTGAATGGCAGAGCAGGCTCGAGGGGCCAAATGGCCTTCTCCTGCTCCTATATCTTATGTTATGTTCTTATGATCCTAATAGAGAAACCCCAGTCTCAGACAGATGAACACAAACAACTTCAATTGTATTAAGGTTGCAGGGCGTCAGGTTATATTCGGATCATTTAAATATAATAGGAATCACACTGCCAGTGTGTAAAAATGAACACGCTGTGTAACACATTCATTTCTGAAATGTATCCATGTGTGCAACAATAAACTTGTTTTGGGCTCTCTCTTTAACGCAGCAGATTATTTGCTATTATCTTCCAGGTAAAGTCATTTAGGGCAACAGTGCCTTTTGAATTTTACTCAAATAGTTTAGGCTTGTACTGAATTCATTTTTTTTCCCATTATGTTGATAATAATTACTAAGAACGCTTCATTCGCATTTCTTTGTTAAATTTTAGTTGAAAGAGAAAATCTGTCGGAGTACTGTGTCCTAGGACAACGGCCATCCCACCTGACGAACATCAATCAACTGGCAAACTTAGCAAAGAGCAGCGAGCAGTCTCCTCACAGCCAGCTCCAGCACAGCCCTCCTATCAGAAGTCAAGTGCCGGCGCTGCAACCAATCATGAGTCCCAGTCTGCTATCGCCGCAGCTGAGCCCTCAGCTGGTGAGGCAGCAGCTTGCCATGGCCCACCTGATCAACCAGCAGATTGCCGTCAGCAGGCTGCTGGCACACCAGCACCCCCAGTCCATAAACCAGCAGTTCCTCAATCATCCGCCTATCCCCAGACCCGCGAAGCCTACAGAGCCTTCCAGTTCATCCGTGGAGGTCGCTCCGGAAATCTACCAGCAAGTCCGGGACGAGCTGAAGAGAGCCAGCGTATCGCAAGCCGTCTTTGCACGAGTTGCCTTCAACCGTACACAGGTGCTTATTTCTTCTTTGCCTTTGTTGGAGAAGTTGAAGTCATAAAAATGGGAACAATTATAGTGTCTGCTGAGTAAAATAGTCTTAGTGGGGCAGGATAAACTCACTCGGTAAAAGTTACATAAACATTTTGCCAGGCACTGTTACAGGGTACATTTTTTTAAAGAAAATAATTATTTTAATGAATGTTGAACTTGATTATTTACAAGTTTCCCCCAAAAAGGGTGCAGCATGAGCAGCACACACCTGTGAGGGGACAGAGTTCTCGTATGTTGGAATTGTTCAATTTTCACAGGTTCAAAGGTCATATGACAGCACCTCTCAAACCCACGATCTCTGCCACCTAGAAGGACAAGGGCATGGGAATACCATCACCTCCAAGTTCCCCTCCAAGTCACACACCGTCCTGACTTGGAATTATATTGCCGTTCTTTCATCATCGCTTGGTCAAAATCCTGGAACTCCCTACCTAACAGCGGCTCACCACACCTTCTCAAGGGCAGTTAGGGATGGGTAATAAATGTTGGCCTTGCCAGTGATTAAGACAGAGATAGACAGTTTCTTAACCAATAAGGGGTTTTGGGGAGTGGGCAGCGAAGTGAACCTGAGTCCATGATTGGATCAGCCATGATCATATTAAATGGCAGAGCAGGCTCGAGCGGCCGTATGGTCTACTCCTGCTCCTATTTCTTATGTTCTTATGTTCTTATGATGCAGACTTCCCATGAATGAATTAAAAAAAAAATAGTATGTTGAAAGTTCATGATGTTTGAATACATCGGGAACGGAAGGGATGGAACTGGAGGGGCATTTCCATCTCCATTTTCTCTTCTATTAATACCACAGTCGCAACAACAACTTTTATTTATATAGCACCTTTAACATAGTAAAACATCCCACGGCCCCTAACAGCAGTGTTATAAGACAAAAAAGATAAATTTGACACCGAGTCACATAAGAAGACATTATGGCAGATGACCAAAAGCTTGGTTAAAGAGGTAGGTTTTAAGGAGCGTCTTAAAGGAGGAAAGAGAGGCAGAGAGGTTTAGGGAGGGAGTTCCAGAGCTTAGGGCCCCAGCAGCTGAAGGCACAGCCACCAATAGTTGAGCAGTTGTAATCAGGGATATTCAAGAGGGCAGAATTTGAGGAGTGCAGGCATCTTATGGGGTTGTGAGGCGGAAAGAGATTACAGAGATAGGGAGGGGCAAGGCCATGGAGGGATTTATAAACAATTTTGAAATCGAGGCATTGCTTAACGGAGAAAGAGGGGATCTGGCAGGTGGGCCAAGCCTCTCAAAAGAAATCTCCCGCTCTGGAGAAAACCAAGTTGTTCTTTGCAATAAACCAGCAAGTACATTTAAAAACATATTAACATTAACCAGAGTGCAGCCCAATCCTTCTCTGTTGCCTGCTTCCCTTATCGCAGTGCCATCACAAGCCTACAAAAGTACGGATCTGTGATTCTATCAGTCAGATAAGGGAGTTATGTAAGCAAGATAGCTGGCCTCACGTGTTTGCTATCCATAGGGCTCGGTGTAAAAGTAGAGCCCAGTGCCTATAAAGACCAGCTCCTCAGGCCAATTGTAAATGTCGAGAGCAACACATGGGTGTCACCTTCCTGAAATAGGATCCGGTTCAAGTGCAAAGATAAAAATGCTTTAAAAGAGTCTCTTCAGCAATTCCCACCCATCATCTCCCTTAGGCAATATCATTAAGAATAGGTTGCAGCTATTTTGAGGAACATGTTGCTAATTATGGAGCTTAGCAATGGTGGATAATAGCGAAATTCAGTGCATCTCAATGCTCCAAATGCATAATGTTGCTGGCCCTTTACCACCCTACAATTTTAGACCTCTTCGCAGTCAAATATGGCCTTGGAACAGTACATATCTTTTGGGAATCCTTCCCATAGTCTCAATTTCATTAAGGTTGTTAGGCATTCTTGTTGCATTTTGTGTAACAGCTATCAGTAATTCTGTTTATTTATGGACCTAATATCTAAATCAGCTCTACGATGGAGATTGTGCAGTGATTATCCGTGAATTGATGAAATGGCAAGTAGCCTGTTTTTTATTGAAAAGGACTATGGATCTTGCTGAGGTAATTTGTCCATCTTTTCCCATTATCAAAAAAACAGATACCTAAGGCTAGGTATAAATGCATGATTAGGATAGTTAGTGTTTTTCAATAAGTGTCCCCTAACTGGGCATGGAAGATCCTACCTAACCAAACCCACATTCAAGTCTATGTTCTCAGCTAAGATTTGCAGTTAATTATACAATGAAACCATTGCATTATAGCCTTACCAGTCGTCTATTCGTGACCTACCTTCTAATTTACTTTCTAATCATCTTCTTCCGAATCACTTGACTCCAGTAAATATAAGTCCTGAGCTACCCCTAGCTTCCTTTATTAAGTGCTTTTGCTTTAAATAGGGAGTCTCACCATCAGCACACTACAAAATAATACAAAGAGATTGGCATGAAAATTTTTCTTCATTTTCTTTTAAATATTTTTTGTTTAAATAATGAGTCTTCGTTACATCATCAGGGACCTGATCTGAGGAGCGAGTGAGCTGGTGTTGCGAGGGAAATGAATTAAATTGCACAATCAGAATGACCCAGTTGTTGAAGAACACAGTAACTGTACCTGTGGATATTAGTTTCACTTCGTGCTTATTAGCTTCTCCAAGCCAGGTCCTTGATTATATCACCAATATTTATCATGCAGACAAAAAAAATCCAAGATAGTCAAATAATTATAAATTCAGGAAGTAAATCACAAAGGAATTTATCAAGTAGAGTCGGCAGTATAGAGGTACATCTACCTCAACATCTTTAATTCGTTTTTTTAATTTAAGAAATTACACACCTTTTTCAGGCAAATGCTCATTACAGGGTTTCATCCAGGAGGCTTCATTTAAGCAACATTTTTAAATGTTGATACATTAGTGAGAAGATATAAACTAACTCATAATGCACCAACTCCTTACTAAATTTATACCAGAAACACTCTACTGAGGGGATAGGAGTAACTCCCTACTGAGGGGGCTGAACCAATTCCTTACCTAAAGGATAGCATCAGGAGTTAACGTGGGTCAGAACTGTCTGGGACACCACTGCGGTGCCTGTCCCACTGGCTACGTATAGTACTGGATCTTGATCTTTGAGAATTTGTCCATATTCTTTGGCCATTGATTATTGCAAGATTTTTGAGCTGCTAGATCTGTCCTGAATCTATCCCATTGAGCATAGTGATAGTGCCACACAACACGATGGAGGGCATCCTCAGTGTGAAGATGGGATTTCCTCTCCACAAGAACTGTGTGATGGTCACTGCTGCCAATGCTGTCATGGACAGATGCATCTGCAACAGGTAGATTGGTGAGGAGGAGGTCAAGTAGGTTTTTCCCTCCTTTTGGTTCTCTCACCACCTGCCGCAGGCCCAGACTGGCAGCTATGTCCTGAAGAACTCAGCCAGTTCAGTCAGTATTGTTGCTACTGAGCCACTCTTGGTGATGGAAATTTAAGCCCCCCACCCAGATTCAGTCTTGGTTATTCAGCTATACTGGCACATGTTTGCTGACTAATGATTTCCTGATTAAAGTGCAGGTAAGTTTGTCTTTCCACCTTCTATCATGTTTGTGCCTGTCTCAGCCTTTTCTTTTGTTGTTGCTGAACCCTACCATACCTCCCATCTTTTTGCTCCAGGCAAATCTTCCTGTTTTTATGCCTCTGGAGAATTGGATGCCTTGTTTTTGCTCTGGCCAGCCTGGTTCATTCCCTGCTCATATTGTTTTGCTGCTCCCACTGGCCTTGTTACTGTCCCTGCCCATCTTGCCCCTGATCTTGTTACCAGAGTTTCAGATCTGCTACTGGTTTCAGATCTGCTTCCAGAATAAAATGAAAAGAAAAACTTGTCAGACGTCCTTGGCTTTAGAGCAAGAGTAGGCCATAGGGTTAGGGTTGAATATAGTTTTAGGTTTTGGGTTAGGGTTACGGTTAGAATTGTGCTTAGCTCTAGGTTTGGGCCTTGGGCTGGAGCTGGGCTTAGGTTTAGAGTTGGGAATATAGCTAAAAGAAAGACTTGCATTTCTATAACGCTTTTCATGACCACCAGATGTCCCAAAGCACTTTACTGACAATGAAGTACTTTTGAAGCGTAGTCACTGTTGTAATGCAGGAAACGCGGCAATTTGTGCACAGCAAGCTCCCACAAACAGCAATGTGATAATTACCAAATAATCTGTTTTAGGATGTTGATTGAGGGATAAATATTGGCCAGGACACTGGGGATAACTTCCCTGCTTTTCTTCAAAATAGTGCCATAGGATCGTTTACGTCTACCTGAGAGGGCAGACGGGCCTTGGTTTAACATTCGATTCAAAAAACAGCTCCTCTGACAGTGCAGCACTCCTTTAGTACTTGACTGGAGTATCAGCCTAGATTTTTGTGCTCAACTTTCTGGAGTAGGACTTGAACTCACCATCTTCTGACTCAGCGATAAGAGTGCTACCAACTGAGCCACAGCTGACACTGTTAGACTGAAGGATATGTTTACGGTCGAGGTTATGTTTAGAGTTGGGTTTAAGGTTAGGGCAGAATTTGGGGTTGGGTGAATCTACTCCAGGGGTGATTTTATTTTGTTGGAGAGCTGATTTTTTATGTGCGAAGCAATGTAGCAGATGAATGGGAGGTGGTGATGGGGGTGCGGAGGGAGGGAGTGGGTGTGTGATTATGGACACATTACTCGGGCCAATACATTTCATAAACAAATGAGAGGATTGTTAGATTTGCCACGTGATTTTTGGGGGATAGCATCAGCTTCTCACTGAGAGGATAGTACCAACACTTTAATGAGGGTCAGTATCAACTACCCCCTGAGGGAATAGTATCAACTCTTTACTGAGGAGTGAGCACCAACTCATTATTGAAGGGATACTGGCAACATTTTATTGAAGGAGCATCTTCAACTCTCTGTTGAGAGCACAGCACCAACTCTTCATCATAGGCAGTCCCTCGGAATCGAGGAAGACTTGCTTCCACTCCCAAAGTGAGTTCTATGATGGTTGAACAGTCCGATACGAGAGCCACAGACCCTGTCACAGGTGGAACAGACATTCGTCGAGGGAAGGGATCGGTAGGGCTGGTTTGCCGCACGCTCCTTCCGCTGCCTGCTCTTGGCCTCTTCATGCTCTTTGCGTTGAACTCGAAGAGCTCAACACCCTCCCGGATGCACTTTCTCCACCTCGGGCGATCTTCGACCAGGGTCTCCCAGGTGTCAGTGGTGATGTCGCACTTTACCAGGGAGGCTCTGAGGGTGTCCTTATAATGTTTCCGCTGTCCTCCTTTGGCTCGTTTACCATGAAGAAGCTCTGCATAAAGCATTTGCTTAGGGAGTCTCGTATCTGGCATGCGAACTATATGGCCTGCTCAGCGAAGCTGATCGAGTGTGGTCAGTGCTTCAATACTGGAGATGTTAGCCTGGTCGAGGACACTGATGTTGGTCCGCCTGTCCTCCCAGGGGATTTGCAGGATCTTGCGGAGACATCGTTGGTGATATATCTCCAGCGACTTGAGGTGCCTTCTATACATGGTCCATGCCTCAGATCCATACAGGAGGGCGGGTATTACTACAGCCCTATAGACCATGAGCTTGGTGGTAGATTTGAGCGCCTGGTCTTCAAACATTCTTTTCCTCAGACGGCCGAAGGCTGCACTGGCACACTGGAGGCAATGTTGAATCTCCGCATCAATGTCTGCCTTTGTTGATAAGAGGCTCCCGAGATATGGGAAATGGTCCACGTTGTTGAAGGCTGCGCCGTGAATCTTGATGATTGGAGGGCAGTGCTGTGCGGTGGTGACTGCCTGGTGAAGGACCTTTGTTTTACGGATGTTAAGCGTAAGGCTCATGCTTTCATATGCCTCAGTGAATACATTGACCATATCCTGGAGTTCAGCCTCTGAATGTGCGCAGACGCAGGTGTGGTCCGCATACTGCAGCTCAACGACAGAGGTTGGGGTGATCTTGAACCTGGCCTGGAGGTGGCGTAGGTTAAACAGCTTCCCACTGGTTCTGTAGTTTAGTTCCACTCCAGCGGGGAGCTTGTTGACTGTGAGGTGGAGCATGGCGGTGAGGAAAATTGAGAAGAGGGTTGGAGCGATGACGCAGCCCTGTTTGACCCCGGTCCAGACGTTTCAGCGCCTCACAGTCAATCTGGCATGTCTTGATGACCCTGAGATGCTGAATGCCCACAGCACTTGGTCTGCCCTCTAGGCCTCTATAGCCAGTGCCTGTGAAGAGACACTTGGTCACTCAACCAACTCTTCATTGAGGAGTAAGCATGAACTTCCCATTGAGGGGATAGCACCAAACCTTCATTGAGAGAATACCCGTGGGGCTAAAAATTTGGGTTAACGGCCGCCGAAAATAGTGGTGCTGGTAGGACTGAAAAATTTGTGCTGGGGTCTAATGATTATTCGCCCAGCGCTAAACTCATCGTATAATGCCCTCGTGTTGGAATTTGTCCCGGCATCAGGCCTCAATGTGGTGCCCACAAGCAGCATTGCAGCTTTGCACAGCCTCCGAAAGTGAGGCTGTGATTTTGCAAAGTGTTGTGGGATCTTAAAAGGGCACTACATTGTCATTTACTTAAAAGGGCAATGCCTTCTGAAATGATAAAAATTAAAATAATGTACAAATATGCAGTTTTCAGCCTTTACAGCTCAACTGCCTTCTGGGGGTAAAAAATGAACGTAAAAAGAATTCCCAAGTGGGAGTCTTTAGCTCTGAAAGCTGAATTCCCTTCCGCACCTAAAAAAATGGGAAAAGTGCTTCAGCACTAACACAAATGGCTTAACAAGCCAGGGAAGGGGTCCCTAGGGTCTTGCATGCAGCATGTCAGCATTATGCAGGGGCAACACTGCAAGAGAGGTCCTCTGCCCACAGGGGCCAGGAGGCCCTCCAAAAAGAAGGATGTGGGACCAGATCTCTGCCAGCAGTGTCACCCCCACCTCCCGGCTCCAGTACCCAAAGAAGCTTCATGACCTCAGACCAGTGGTCAAGATCAATGAATGCATCGTTGAAAGCCGTCTCCTACCAACTGCACCACTAGACTCACACACTTCCAATGCACGACTCCACCCCCCCTCCCCCCTCCACCACTCACCAACCACAATCTGTACCAAAAGCAAGGCACACCTCCCATTCCTAACTTCACCTCACTGTCTTGGAGGAGTCAGTGCTGGCCATTCTTGGCAGGAGCCTGGCTGAGCCCTTGGGCAGTGGCTGGGCAGTAAGAATACAAGATGCTGGTAACCTCATACGTTATCCTCCTTCTAGCATGCACCTCTTGCTTTCCTGCCCTCCCCTCACCAAAATTTCACCCTTGTACCTTCCTCATTTCACACACCAAAGAAATGCTGCCTGCCCAGCCAATGGTTGACAGAGAGGGAGAGGAGAGAAAAGAAGATAGTAAAAGAAAAAGAAAAAGAAGAAGAAAACACTGTCAGTCGATTTCACACTGCCAGCCACTAGCCCCTCAAGGTCCAGTGGCAAGGACATTTGCAGTCTCCCACTGAAAGTCAGCAGTCTTCCACCAGCCATGCTGCAGCCACTGGGGTAGCACTGCGTGGCATCAGTAGGATAGGCAAATGCACACACAAGACAGTCACTAAGGGAATGCATAAGTATGAAGAGTTGATTTCTTGATGTCATATTGGATGGATAGATGTATAAAGTTAGATTGGAAAGTTTGCTTTGTGGTGGTTTTTATTTCAATATTGTGGCCAAGAGGATGCTGTGATGGTCAGTAACAGAGGGAAGGTAAGGTGTGGAACTAATGTTGAAAGGGGAATTGGGGTTGTGGTCACTGGTACCGCAGGTGGATGATTCCATCTTGGATATCCCGACCAGAAAGGGGCTGTCTGGCTGGCATCCTTCCTTCTGCTTCCTCCTCTTCTGCATCTTCCTCTTCCCTCTGCGAGCGGATGCTGTAAATCTGAAATTACAGCCTAAAATGCTGGAAATACTCAGCAGCTGAGGCAGCATCTTAACCAGAGACGTGAAATCTGTTTCTCTCTCCACAAATGTTGCCTGACCTGCTGAGTATTTCCAGCATTTTCTGTCTTCTCAGAGGCCTTCCTTTACCATCCGTGGTCTTGCAAGCAACCAGTAGCACTCCTTGTACGCCCTACACACTTAAAAACTTTTAACGTGTATTGTACCAAGCTACGCCACTACTCCAATAAAATTTTAAAAATCCAGTCCAAAAGCTTAAATGCAAACTTACCCGAAAGATGTGCGTGTCCCTTTAAGAGGTGCTAACAGCGTCTGTCAGTTTGCTGAATGCTGGATTTTTATGGTAAGCTTAGGACTCAGCGCTAAGGCCCAAGTTCATTGAGGTGATGTTAAGCTGACATGGGCATCACGCTTTCTTAACTTCCATCTCCAGGATGGCGGCCGCCAAGTCCCGCACCACAGAAGGAGGCTAGAGTGGTTACTGCCATTTTTAGACAAGATCGCGGCGCAAACAGGTGACTGTAAGTGGGCCAGTTTCTAGGCCTTAATGTTTTACTGAGGGAATAGCACCAAATCTCTACTAAGGGGACAGGTCAAACATAGAAACATAAAAAATAGGTGCAGGAGTAGGCCATTCGGCCCTTCGAGCCTGCACCACCAATCAATAAGATCATGGCTGATCATTCCCTCAGTACCCCTTTCCTGCTTTCTCTCTATACCTCTTTATCCCCTTCGCTGTAAGGGCCATTTCTAACTCCCTCTTGAATATATCCAATGAACTGGCATCAACAACTCTCTGCGGCAGGGAATTCCACAGGTTAACAACTCTCTGAGTGAAGAAGTTTCTCCTCATCTCAGTCTGAAATGGCCTACCCCTTATCCTAAGACTGTGTCCCCTGTTTCTGGACTTCCCCAACATCGGGAATATTCTACCCGCATCTAACCTGTCCTGCCCGTCAGAATCTTATATGTTTCTATGAGATCCCCTCTCATCCTTCTAAACTCCAGTGTATAAAGGCCCAGTTGATCCAGTCTCTCCCCATATGTCAGTCCAGCCATCCCTGGAATCAGTCTGGTGAACCTTTACTGCACTCCCTCAATAGCAAGAACGTCCTTCCTTAGATTAGGAGACCAAAACTGAATACAATATTCAGGTGAGGCCTCACCAAGGCCCTGTACAACTGCAGTAAGACCTCCCTGCTCCTATACTCAAATCCCCGAGCTATGAAGGCCAACATACCATTTGCCTTCTTCACCGCCTGCTGTACCTATATGCCAACTTTCAATGAGTGATGAACCATGACACCCAGGTCTCGTTGCACCTCCCCTTTTCCTAATCTGCCGCCATTCAGATAATATTCTGTCTTCGTGTTTTTGCCCCCAAAGTGGATAACCTCACATTTATCCACATTATACTGCATCTGCCATGTATTTGCCCACTCACCTAACCTGTCCAAGTTACCCTGCAGCCTCTTAGCGTCCCCCTCACAGCTCACACTGCCACCCAGTTTAGTGTCATCTGCAAACTTGGAGATATTACACTCAATTCCATCATCTAAATCATTGATGTATATTGTAAAGAGCTGGGGTCTCAGCACTGAGCCCTGCGGCACTCCACTAGTCACTGCCTGCCATTCTGAAAAGATCAACTGTCTAATGATGGGTGATCACTATGTTTCCACTAAGGGATATCAGCAATACAGCATTGACAGATACCATCAACCCTCCATTAAGTGGATGAACCAACCTTTCTATTGAGGGATATTACTTAAGTCCTTTCGAAGAGAATAGTGCCAGCTCCTCACTGAGCCACCAACATTAAGGTTAGGCTAGGCTAAACTTAAATATACAGATAACTATAGTTAAATATAATTATTAATACTAATAATAGATTCTTTTCCTGCTATTTATACACAAATAGACAAGGAAATATGGCAGTATTATAGCTGAGATATAATTGAATTTTCAGTCATTCCATATTAAAACCCAAAATTTGGAGTTTGAATCTTGTTGGCATACTGGTACATTGTCTTTCTCTTTCTTCAGGTAAAAGTTTATGAAAAATAAATTCCAATTTTTCACAAAATTGAGGCCTAGAAATTGGCCTCTTTAGCGTGTCCGATTATCGCCTCCAGGGGCGATAACAGGGCGCTAAGCACTTAGCGACCAGGTGCGGTGATTCCCTCCACATTCAGCGGGAGGTTTGTGGCGACGGTATGGTGTTGCACCCGGTTCTTCTTCACCCAGAGATCATGATGTCATCTCCATGCGCATCGCTCTGGTAGCGCCCGGACCTTGCAGCATTGCCGGGCAAAAATACCGGCAGCTGCAGTCGGCATTCATCGAGTGCTTCGGGAGTGAAGCTTAAAGGCAAAGTTGTCGAGGTAAGTGAAAAATTGTATTTCTCTCTTTCAATTTTTTCCCCTGGTTCTTGGCCGCGATTAATCAGCCTGGCACTCTGCTGCAGTGCATCGAGCTGGTTGGGCTGGATCGCGGCTGCCGTCGGGGAGAAGGTAAGTTCTTCTTTTGTAGAGCCTGTAGCGATGGCCCTTCCCTTTAAGGGAGGGAATGAGCCTTCCAATGCAGCAGCGCCTCATGTTGCGCTCCAGGAAGGAAGTGGAGCGCTTTATTTAGTGCTCCACTTTCTTCCTGGAGCGCTAATCCCGAATTTTTTAAAAGTAGCCTGGAGCTAATTTTTTCTACTTTTAAAAGTTAGCACCCCCTATGGAGCGCTCCTGAATTTCTCCCCTGAGTACCAGCATCAGCAAGCATGAAGTCTCAAATCTGGGTTATACTGAACATGCACACGATATACCACTGGATTATTTTCAGTTCATACATATTTTAAATTAATATATTACATGTCCCATTTCGATATTATATTACCCCCTGCCCCGCCACCACCTCCTCCCCCCACCACGCCCATGTTATCTTCCTAATTCAAATGGACGTTATTGTCTTTTCCATGCTACCAATTCTGGGTCAAGGTTTCCAACCTCCTTCCCTCCGAATGGGTTTGGTGGCAGAGTTTGCTTCCTTTGCAATCCTTCTGACACTTCCATTTTGGAGAAGGGGAGATATCAAACGTCAGCAAGGGGCACACGCAGGTAGTCTGGAGACTGGCAGCAAAAGATTCTTAGTGAAGCGTAAGACAAAGATTCCCAACAGCAAACAGCTGCTCGTGAATGAGAGAGCACATCTCGTACAACACAGATGTTCATCCATAACCTCTACATTGAGTGAAACAATTCTATCAACACTAGATCGCCAACAACAGAAGACAGAGACTGTAACAATTAACTCGAGTCTATGATGACAACTAACTAAATCCTTAAATAGACGGAGGCTTTATATTAAAAAAATTATAATATTCTAGGAGTGGCAGTTGGTTGGCAGAGGAGCCGTTGGAATTTGCAGTGTATTTTGCAGGCCAGACTTTAACACACTCACTGACGTAGACTACAAGGCAGCACTGAGCCATGCACCTGGCATTTTTAAACTAAATTGCACCTCATTAAATTACAATTAAATAGAATCATGATTTTAAAAAGTCATTTGCGTTGTTTTGCATACTGAAATCCTAATGTTTTCCAGGTGAATAAAGGGCTGAATATTTATTTATACAAACATAATATATTTGAAATGATCTTAATTTAACCTTGTACTGTACGCAAAGCCAATCTGAGTTACTTCTCACTGCGTATGCAGGCAAGAAAGCAATACATTTTTCAAATGAGTTATTTAAAAGGGACTTTTTTGTTGTGAAATTTAACTCTGTGTACCAACTTATCTTCGTACAGGAGGAGGGTCCCTTGCAGGTAATGGGAAGGATTTCTGGACAACTTTCATCCTATCACCCTCTTTTCCCAAAGGGATTGAGCTTGTTGTGGTACCATTCCATGAGCTCAAATGGAGGATTTTTATCCATCTCCTGTCATCATGCTCCTTTAATCATTTAATCCGCACATCGTCCAAAATGATGTAAACAGTCAGAGTACAGGTTGAATGCCGAATTTAAAGGGCAGCCTGCAGGTTATGTGAGGAGGTAGGGAATTAAACAGATATGACCACATTAAAAATTTAATTTCCTAAGCCAAGATCTTTGACTTTGAGATTAACTTCATGATATCTTATGGCAATGGATGTAGATTTACGATATTAAAATACATTATATTACTATCTTAATTACAAATAACCTTTACACAACTTTTCAACCTCAGTATTAAGTATTATAATACATATCAAAACATGGGGCACACTAATTATGAAGCAATTTACAGTATTTAAAAGTTTTCTAAGGCATTTAAAGTTTTCTGGGCCATCTAAAATAAGACCCCTTTCCTATAGGTGTTCTAATTAAGAAACTCAAGTGAAGGTCAAAGCCTATCATGCAGAACAGCACCGAGATTAAAAATAGTGAAAAAACATTGTGTATCAACGAGTAATGGCTGGGTGATGCTAAGCTTGGACTTTAAAAGCTTGGAGATGGCCAGACATCACTGAGTGATGGCTCTTGCATGAAATGAAAAGAACCACCAGCATACTTGGAAGTGAAAATTGTTTTATTTTACGGGGTTTCACATTCAACGCCTGCCCATTAAACTGCTTTAATTGTGAAAGTTTTGAAGCTGATTTATGAGTTTACTTTGCTACTGTCAACACCAACATTATGCTGAAATAGACTGAAAACAAATTCAGAATTTGAGCACTTTATCAATGGGCTCTTAGCCTGCTTCCAAAATTGATGTCCTGACATTAGCTGCTTCTACTGTACTGCAGAATACCAAAAGCATTGCTGCATGCAGGAAATATTGAAGTATATCTCGGGGGTTGTTGGGGACAGGGTATTCACACTTGATTTTTTTTTAATACTGACATTGGGTGCCTTCTACACCAGGGCTTGCTATCAGAGATCCTCCGCAAAGAGGAAGATCCTAGAACAGCATCCCAGTCACTTCTTGTAAATCTAAGAGCCATGCAGAACTTCCTGAACCTTCCAGAGGCAGAACGTGACCGAATCTACCAGGAGGAGAGAGAACGAAACATGAACCCAAACATCTCCATGGTCTCGCCTTCAGCAGGCAGCCCAGGGTCTTCCCGAGCCTCTCAGGTACTTCAAAAGCTTGTCCTCCAACAACCTTTTTTTTTATTGATGCAGGAACTAAAAGCAGACTTGCACACTTTTTAAAATGAACATGGTAGAATACATAAATGTAAATAGGCATCAAGGAAATTAAACCATCAAATCAGCTGCATTTCTTTCAGTTTTCCATGAAATTTAAATTTTTTCATTTACAGTGATTTCCTATGTGAAATTATCAGCATCCATGGCTAGCATAGTAATGATAATGATGGTATACTGTACATACCGAGTTGACATATGTAATGCATTAATAAAGGATGAGCTAGACTTTTGGGAGCACATTAAATTGAGTAATAATTTATTATTTAGGGGTCTCTACCCATTTATTCATTTTTTTCTCGGAGAATTGGTTCTTCCTCTCGAAGGCATGCTGTTTTTTTATCTCTATGTATATGTGCTGCTTTATCAGGTTTTTTTTCTCTCCTTGCAATGTTTAATATTACTTGGCATGATTCGCACAGTCTACCTTAGTGATTTGGTAAACAGCATGAAAAGTGCTTTACTGTGTTTGCATGTCCTATAGGAATGCTCTGTTCCTGAACAGCAATTATTTCTAATCACAATTAACCTGATTAGAATAATGGACAGGAAGTGTCCTCCATAGCTAATGCAGTTTGGCATCAGCTGACTGAAATCCGCTGATGATTTGTGCACAGATGGCTGGCTGAAAGCAGTTTTTATTTTAATTTTTTTTGCTGGTCTCTCTCGGTAGGCCAAGACCTCTGCATCAACATCAGACCTTCTGGTTAAGGTGGAGAGCACGAACCTGAACATCACAGCAGCCATTTACGATGAGATCCAGCAAGAGATGAAACGGGCCAAAGTGTCTCAGGCATTGTTTGCAAAAGTGGCAGCAAATAAAAGTCAGGTGAGAGGGCGATGAGCCATGTTGTTCTTAACATCTCTTGTCATAATACACAATGAGACCGTTTCTTCTGGGTCAACGGCTCCTCTCACTACATACAAAACATAAAAAAACAAAAAAGATACTGGAATCTGGAATAAAAACAGAAAATGCTGGAAATCTCAGCAGGTCAGGCAGCATCTGTGGAGAGGAAGCAGAGTTAACATTTCGGGTCAATGATCCTTCGTCAAAACTGGAGAGTGTTCAAAAAGAACAGATTCTTAACAAGCACTGAAAGGGGGAGGGGGAGAAAGAACAAAAGGGAAGGTCTGTGATAGGTTGGAAGACAGGAGAGATTAGAGATACAAAAGGGATGATGGCCCAAATTTAAATGTTAATGCCAGGAGTTAAAAAATATTTGTCAAGATAGGGTGTGAATGGTGAGATTATGACCAACTGCCATTAGAGACAAGGAGAAAAAAAGAAAAAACAGGCTCTGAGAGGGCGGGGTGGGGGGGAAAGGGAGCCAAAGATTGGCAGCAGTCATGCTCTGAAATTTTTGAACTTGATGTTGGAGTCCAGAAGATTGTAAAGTGCGGACTGAACGAAGGTGCTTCGCAAAGTGGTTACTCAATCTACACTTGGTCTCCCCAGTCTTCCAGTCGCCTGTCACTTTAATTCTCCACTGCATTCCCGCTCTGACCTCTCCATCCTCGGTCTCCTACACTATTCCAATGAAGCTCAAGGCAAACTCGAGATACAGCACCTCATCTTTCGTTTAGGCACTTTACAGCCTTCTGGACTCAACATCAAGTTCAAAACTTTCAGAGCATTACCGCTGCCAATCTTTGGCTCCCTTCCCCCCCTCCCCCCACGCCTCCTCCCCCCACCCGCCCCACCCCTCTCAGAGCCTGTTTCTTTTTTTCTCCGTGTGTCTAATGGCAGTTAGTCATAATCCCACCATTCACACCCTATCTTGACTAATGTTTTTCTAACTCCTGGCATTACCATTTGAATTTGGGCCATCATCCCTTTTGTCTCTCTAATCCCTCTTGGCTTCCAACCTATCACAGATCTTCCCTTTTGTTCTTTCTCCCCCTCCCACTTTCAGTGCTTGTTAAGAATCTGTTCTTTTCAAACGCTCTCCAGTTCTGACGAAGGGTCATCGGTCTGAAACGTTAACTCTGCTTCCTCTCCACAGATGCTGCCTGACCCGCTGAGATTTTCAGTATTTTCTGTTTTTATTCTTCTCATTACATGTTGACTAGTTTTGCTACATTTTAGCCTTAAAATAATATCAATTTACCCCAGTTACAGTTTTCAAAACTTCAATGTGTGTCACACAAAGCAAATCAAAATCTCTTCATAAGACTTCACTTCTTTGCTACAGACACAGTCATAAAGCTCACATCCAAAGCACTTGCTGCACGTTCATCAAGGAAGTCAGTGTGTGGGCCTTGGGCCACATGTGGCTCCTGAAACCTGCCAATCTGGCTCCCAAAGCTGGTGCAACTCAGTCTTATTTGCCCTTACTTTTGTTGTTCACTAGCTTGTCCAGTTTGAATTTTGTGGGCCTATTGGTTTGGAAGGAGCTGTGCTTTTAGCATCATTGCCTCACTGGTGGATAAATCCAAATTGTAAAACCAAGCGCTTTTAGAATCAACAACTTCAGATATATGCAAGCAAGTGGAAACATTCATTTAGACTTTCTATGTGGCTCCTTGAATCTCCATGGTATACACCTATGTTGCCCATAAAGACAAAACTTTGAACAGCCCTTGTGTAACGTCACATATCTCATATCTTCTTCCACATAGTACAGTGCGGTCAACACAGGTGTTACTCCAGGTCAATGTTGATTGGTCATCCACTCTGGATCCACTGTGGAGTCAAATGCCACCAGTGAGTATGGAGGTTAATCTTTGTAAATGTCTTAGATGCCCTCCTGTTTTTCTTTTGGCTTAATTTTTCCCATTGTGATACATCACAAGGGAAAAATTACTTCATGATCAACTTTGAGTAACAATGTAGCAATCATCTTCAGTGTGGATGTCATTATACATCAACAGCACAGATTGTACTGGGAGTTGAGGTCTATTCTGACAGCTTCTGCTTACACAAGATGGACCCACATCTGAACAAATCCACCCATAGGATTAGCAGTATGTATTATTTAAAAGAAATGACAGACATATTTCAGAATTATTTCAAGCCTGTAATCTATTATTCGGATTCAGATAATAATTATAAACTGCTTGAGCTGCACATTTTGTAGCTTATGACATCAACCAAACCCCTCGAGTATATTACTGACTTGTAATCACACTGAGATATCTATTATTCTCTATTTATACCACACATGTGGTCTGAAAAGTGATGGTTTATTCAAGCAAGGTTATTTCACTATTGCAACTATTTTCACTGCCCTGGCTCAAGTCTTCCATTGTCACAGCTCACTTGCATTGACTGCAGACAGTAAACCAGATGCATGTGTAAACCAGCCGGGGTGTAAATCAGACAGGCGTGTAAATTGGACGTGTGTGTAAATCAGACAGGCATGTAAATCAGGTGGGTGTATAAACCAGACGGGGTGTAAATCAGACGGGATGTAAATCAGACAGGCGTGTGAATCAGACGGGTGTATAAACCAGACGGGGTGTAAATCAGACGGGGTGTAAATCAGACAGGCATGAAAATCAGGCGGGTGTATAAACCAGACAGCGTGTAAATCAGACAGGCGTGTAAATCAGACGGGTGTATAAACCAGACGGGGTGTAAATCAGATGGGGTGTAAATCAGACAGGCATGTAAATTGGACGTGTGTGTAAATCAGGCGGGGTGTAAAGCGGACAGGTGATTCAATCACAAAAGTTTCCCACTGGGAGGGTTAGGTTAATATTAACCCTCCTCTGTCCCTCCTTTCCACAACACTTCTTGAATTGCCAGGACAAGTTGCATAAAAACTATGAGCCGAAGTATAAATAAAAGAAATGCTGCAATTGGTCCTGTACGAATCCAGAGTGAGGCCAAGTTCACCCGCACTTCAGGCTTGTTAATTGTAAAGTTCAATATCATTTGATGGTGTATTTCTCAGCAAATCATTGGGCCCAGAAGCTAAATGGGGTGGGGGGTGGAGATAGTTCACACTCAGCTCAGATCCGACAAATATGTGCAACCGAGAATCAACAAATCCCAGCTGGACCAACAGAACATAGAGATCGAGTGAGTGAAACAATAAGTTCTCAAAGATGAAGTGAAAAACTTTATAATTATGGCAAATTCTAGTGACAAGTAATACAGTACATGGCTTGATATGATGCTACTAATTCTCTGAAGCATGCAGCATTTGTTTTATTAGCTTTCCATAAACTGTTAAGCGAGTTTTTATATTTTAATGGAAAGTTATTGGATTCAGGGTTTACGTCTTTATGTGTAGGCTGAACCATAGAGAGAGAATCATAAGGGAACAAGAGCACAATAAACCTCCACTTATGCAGACAAAGCTGCACTACACTGCACAGATGAAAGGTACCACATGGATACACAAGAGGGAGAGGACCCGGATTTTTCAAAATAAATCTGTTCAATTAGGACCAAATTAAATTACTGTCCAAAGCATGGCATTTCACCAGCCAGAAGACAACCCTTTCAGTACCATTGCCTGATCGAGCTGACAGATAGAAAATATGAACTCCACATATAGCCTTAATTATAGTGGGTAATTGAGGGGCATTTGTTTATCAAATGATATGTTAATAAGGAATCTTTCACCGTTTAACTGACCATACTGCTTCAATCTGTCTCAGTTGCACAGACCTACACAGGCCTATGTAGTCCTCAACCTAAAGAGCCGAGCAGTAATTATTCAGTTAAGCAACCACACAAGCAGTCGTTCATAAAGATTTGTATCTATATTATTACCTTGTATCCGGTGTCTTTTTCGACTATTTTCTGATATTGGTTGACACCAATCAGATAAAGTTTACCTCAGAACAAGCTAGCTTTTGTTCTGGGGAATCTGCAGAAAAGTCGTCTTCATCTTGCAAGGGAACGCACTTCTAGTGAGACCACATTCTGAAATTTGGAAGCTAATGGATGCTGGCAAAGAAAACGCATGGAGAAAGAGGCAGTGATTAAAATGGTCACAGATTTACTGTGGTAATTGGTTAAAATGAACAATGGTACTTGTATTAATTCAGAACTTTTTCTTTGGTTTTCTAATTTTCTCCCCTGCTCTCCTAAAGGCATGTAAGAGTGTGGGAATATGATTCTGCAGGTCGTTGGCAGCCCAGTTATTTAAATGGGCCATTCTTTATCTGTGAGCATAGGGCACTGAGAGGTAGATTTTAATCTCGTGCACCCAGCCTGAACAGGGCGGATGGGCTGTTAAAATGGCGGGCGTGGAGATCAGCACTGCATTCCTGCATCCTGCCATTGTAAGTCACCTCAGAACAGGTATGGGATGGCTGCTTGCTGCAGGCAGACGGGGGCCTGGTCTACACTGTAAAGTCATTACCTAATGATGTAATCGGTGCCACGACACAATTTTAACTCAGGAAATCAAGAGGCCCTCATGGGGCCAAATCCAGCAGACAAATCATGGAAGGAGTCAGCAGAGTGGCCAGAAGAGGCCACATTACGTATTTTTATTAGACTTTTATGAGATTCCTTCAACGCCAGGATGATCAGGAGTGCTCCTGGGAACCTGCAAGTAAGCCTTAGGACTCCCCAGACTCGCCTCTTCCTCCTAGCGATGGAAGTTCCTTTCAAATCCCCACCTCTAACTTTATTCCAGGGACTGTTCTCTTGGGGCTTTGGCAGCCTCGGGCTCTGGTCTGAATTCCCTCTGCTACTCACTGCCGCTGACATTCATGCTTGCCAGTTTGGTAATGAGGCTCGGGAGTTAAAATAGTTCAACACTCCATGGAGAATTCGCTCCCACCCGACATCCTCCTCACCCTGATTGCGCCCCGAGTTAAAATTCATCCCCAAGTGTCGACAGACTATTTGATCATGAAGATTGAGAAGGTCAGTTCAGCTGCCTCTGCCACACCAACATATTGCATTTAACGTAATAAAACATTCCATGGCACTGCACCAGAATCCATTATCAAACAAAACTTGATAATGCCCACCAAGACACGGCTCCCCCCTGGCCTAGCCCTGAACTCGCATCTTTTAATAGTTTCTCTCCTATCTTCCCTCATTCCCTCTCTGAGCTCACTTGTCCATGAAACCCACCTCCAGCTCTTTTGATCCTACTTCCACTAAAGTACTGACCACTCAACTTCCCTTCCTGGCCCCCATGGTGGGTGATATTGTAAGTGTTTCCACCTCCTCAGGTACTGTCCCATTCCCTTTCAAATCTTCTGTCATCAACCCCCTTCTCAAAAAGCCCACCGCCGACCCCTTTGCCCTTGAAAGCTACCATCACCAACCTCCCAATCCTCTCCAAATCCTTGAACATGTTGTTACCTCCCAAATCCATGCCCAACTTTCCTGCAACTCCATGTTTGCATCTCTCCAATCTACTCACAGCACTAAAATGGCCCTAATCAAAGTCACAAATAACATCCTACATGACTGCGACCATGGTGCACTATCTCTCCTCATTCTTCTCGACCTGTCTGCAGCCTTTGACACAGTTGACCACACCATCCTCCTCCAACATCTCTCCACTGTTGTCCAGCTGGATGGGACTGCCCTCGTCTGGTTCCACTCTTACCTATCCAATCATAGGCAGAGAATCTCCTGCAGTGACTTGTCTTCTCACCTCTGCACTGTTACCTCTCGAGTCTCCCAAGAATCTATCCTTGGCCCCCTCCTATTTCTCATCTACAACTGCCCCTTGGCAACATCATCATCGAAAAGACATCAGGTTCCAAAGTACGCTGACGTCACCCATCTCTGTCTCACCACGAGCTCTCCCGACCCCTCCACTGCTTCTGTGTTGTCTTGCTGCTTGTCTGTTGTCCAGTCTTGGATGAGCCACAATTTACACCAATTAAACATTGGGATGTCTGAATCCATTGTCTTCAGGCCCCGTTCCCAGCCACTGATACCATCCCCCTCCCTGGCCACTGTCTCAGGCTGAACAAGACTGTTCGCAACCTTGATATCCAATTTAATCCTGAGCTGAGCCTCCAACCCCATATCCTCACCATCACAAAGACTGCCTAATTCCGCCTCGATTACATTGCCCATCTCCACCCCTGCCTCAGCCCATCTGCTGCTGTAACACTAATCCATGCTTTTATTATCTCCAGGCCTGACTATTCCTCACCTGGCCGGCCTCCTATCTTCCTCCCTCCATAAAGTTTAACTCATCCAAAACTCATATCCCATATTTTAACCTGTACGAAGTTCCATTCACCTGTCACCCCTGTACTTGCTAACATATATTGGCCTTTATTTTAAAATTCTCATCCTTGTATTCAAATCTCTCCATGGCCTTTCCTCTTCCTATTTCTGTAACCTCTACAAACCCTACAACCTTCCAAGAACTGCACATTCCTCCAATCTCTGCCCCTTGTGCATCCCCCACTCCCTTCACCCCACCACAGGCGACCATACCATCAGCCATCTTTCCACCTCGCCCCTTTCTCTCCTCCTTTGAGACCCTCCTTAATAGCTACCGCTTTGACCAAGCTTTTAGTCATCCCTCCTAATATCTCCTTTTTTGGCTTGGGTCTTGTTACACTCCCGTGAAACACCTTTGTATGTTTTCCAACATGCTGACGCCTGGTGTCAGCCATGGCTTAGTGGTAGCACTCTCGCCTCTGAGTCAGAAGCTTGTGAATTCAAGTCCCACTTCAGAGACTTGAGATCATAATCCAATCTCACACTTGGGTGCAGTGCTGAGGGAGTGCTGCACTGTCGGATGTGTCTTACAAGGAGACATTAAACCATAGTCCTGTCTGCCCTCTCATGTGCCCTCTCATGTGGCCATATGGCCAATAAGAGAATTAAGGGTTACGGGGAATGGGCAGGTAAGTGGAGCTGAGTCCACGGCCAGATCAGCCATGATCTTGTTGAATGGCGGAGCAGGCTCGAGGGGCTAGATGGCCTACTCCTGTTCCTAATTCTTATGTTCTTATGTTCTTATATAAAAGGTCCAATGGCACAAGTCTAAGAAGAGATGGGGAGCTCTCCCGGGTGTCCTGACTAATATTTATCCCTCAACAAATATCACTGCAAAACAGATTATCTGGTCATTATCTTATTTCTGTCTGTGGGACCTTGCTGTGTGCAAATTGGCTGCTGTGTTTCCCTACAGTGACTACAGTTCAAAAGTATTTCATCGTCTATAAAGTGCTTTGGAACGTCCTGAGCTCATGAAAGGCGCTATATAAATTCAAGTCTTTTTTTAAGACAATATATAAATGCAAATCCGTGTTGTTGTTGGAGAGGGATCACAGCCAAGCCCAGTGAAATTCTAATATTTAAAAAATTACAGCTGTACAGCTGGGTATCTGATGCACAGATCTATTCTATATAATAATGCTTGTGTATTTCTGCTAGGTTTTATTCTGTGGGTGTCAGCGATCATTTCACACCACTAAGAGAAGTATTTCACACCAGTAAAAACGGCAAACATTCAATCACAGGTGTGAAATGCCATTATTCTGTTCCACATGAGCCGCCTAGCAACACCGTACATGACATCGGGTGCTTATTCAGAACACCCCGTAGAGTAAACAGAGTGACTCATCCAAAGCGATTAAATATGCCGCTCTTTGATGCGCAGTGAAGATCTGCATATTGCGCTTGTGCCCATAGCCCTCAGGAGTTAAGGCTCCGTCCCATTCATGGAAGAGTTACCACCCAGTACCGTGGTGGATGAGTTCTTGCCTGCACAGCCTGCCTCTTGTTCTGAGAGCGCCGACTTATTCAGGAATGCCTCTGCTTGCAAAGCATTCTTAATTATTTTTGAAAATGAAAAAATAAAGCAGATCAGTAAATTAATACAGGTGATTAGAACACCAGCTGGATACACAGCGCGCAATATGTCAGAGTCTGTGCTTTGTCACAAATTTCACTAGGTCTGCTGGGAAGGGCATGTTGTTGAAATGTAGATCCTTTAATCTGATCAGTCATGCAAATACTTTAGGGGAAAACAGGATTAATAATCCTCTAATTACCGTGAATCCACTTCACCTTGAATATTAGACTCCCCAAAAAGATGCCATTAGGCTTCCCAGTAGGGAATTCCTTGGGTATCATGATGTCATTGAATCTGAATCCTGGCTGGTGCCTCTTTTGCCAGAAATTAATTTTGTTTACACACGCCTGCACACATGGTCACACTCGCACATAATTTGCCTCCTAATAGCTCCAAGGTCAGGACCTATCATGTTGGGGACAAATTGAATACTTTCTTACTTAAAGTCAGTTGACAGAAGATACATAGAGCATAATGACACCTGCAACGTATTCTATTAAAGGGCAGTAGCATTAAAGCGTAGATTACAGTTAGTTTATCGTAGATTTAGCAGTGAATGTTAAATTAAACGTGCATAGTGTCAGCTTGGGGCTGCTGTGAAATCCCCTCCGCCCACCCCTCTCCCGCTATTGATAAATCTTACAATGCATCTGACCCTTCAGTCAGAACCTGGCATGCTCTCCACCTTGTGGGCTGCATCTGGTGTCACTGATTCATGAAAGGAACTTCTAAAGTTCACATTGATGCTGATCTGTTCTTTAAACTATCCACTTAGGTTGTATTGGCCATTGGAGAATGTAAAGTAAAAATGTGAAGTATGAATGATTAATGCACTAGGTTACTTATGCCAAATCACATGCTGGTTCCACAGGGGAGGGAGGGAAGGCGGGGAGTGAAGAAAGAACAAAGTACTGTGGCAGTTTCTTGATTTCAGATTGTTAACAGTCATTGTTTCTTTGCCTGTTTCTTTCCTAAAAGAGAGAGGTTCAGGTTTGTGTGAATCTGGCCTGTACATGTAAAAACAAGGCAGTGTTGTGTTACAGATTAGTTTATAAATCCCCAGTGGCTTCACAGTTCAGCGCCTACAGCTGCTGCAGATGGAACAAGGTTTTGTCTCTTCGACGTGCTACAGCCGGCAGTTGAAGGAGAAAATGGAATGATCAGGTTATTAACATGTAGGCTATGAGGATGAGGCTGCACAATGAGAACAGCTGGTGTTGCTATCTTGGCTGCTGCAGCGGAGATAATCAAATCTCTGTATTTCTGCTGTAGGGAGAAACAAGAACAAGTCAAACAAAAAGGGGCCTGCTGACGCTGGGATTAGTACTGATATTTCTTAAGTTCTGTCCTTCTGTATTAGAGCCAAGGTGAATATATGGCCTTTTGCATACATGGTCATTCTGTCCCTCCCAAATGGCATTATGCAATGTTAAATGGGATACCATCACGATTTTACTCCCACCCCCCCCTCCGCCCCCATATCAGAAGAATTATAAACCTACAGCATGCCACTTATTATATTCCAGAATTTTTTAAACTGTCAAGTAATTCCGTTAAAAGAGTGCTTAAATGCAACAAACTATTTGTAATGTTCCATAAAAAAGGCTGCATGTGTTTCACTGTATTACAGTATTTGTCTGTATTCAATGCTATCACAATAACTAGATAATACAGGGACAGTTGTAGGTCGAAATTCCATTTTTAATGCCACCCATTACCGCCGGAGAGGGGTGGCTAATGGGCGGCTAAGTCCTTACCGTCAGTCGGCTCACAGTAAATTTAGTTGGGCGGTGGGGGCAGGGCCAAGACAGACTGTTCACGCTCTGCCGCCACCCACGTGGTAACGTCATTGAGCATGCAACGCCGCCGCGGCTGCGAAATTAGGTAAGTACGGTGTTCTTACCGGCAGGTGTTCGTACAGCTTGGAAAAGCTGGTGGGACATCGGGGATCCTGGGGTGGTAGCGTCCAGGGGTCAAGGTAAGTGTTTATGTTTTGTTTTAGTATTTATGTATTAATGGGAGCAGTGGGGAAGTGTGGGTGAGGGAAATTGGCAGAAACTTTTTTTTTCAATTTTTCCATCTCGCATTTCCATCGGGAAGTTCAGTAGTCCTCCTGAGGTACTGCTCCGTTGGTGCCCAAGGATGAGTTTGCAGCGCCACCTTTAGTGCTGCTCTCTCATTTTTGGGTGGGAAAACTGAATTTTGCTGTTTGAGGCGGCACCTACTGCCTGGCATTAAAATTAGCAGTAAGCTAGTGTCATCGCCTCAAAAATGGCGGGACGGAATTCTGACCCCTTGATCTTTGGATAGAGCATTTGGTTCCTCAACAAAGGTAATAACTTTGAATGCCAGTCCTGACTGGCTTTCTGACTTGCACACTGGCTGGAACACTCCCGGTGTGGGGGGGGGGGGGGGGGGGGGGGGGCATGGCAGGTGGAGGTCCACATATTCGGCCTTTTGTGAAGTGGGGATCAAAATCTGAAGGAATGGGGCACAAAGAAACAAACTACCCGTTAGCCAATTATGGAACAACATTGTTGATTGCTGTGGTTCATGGCTCTGATCAGCCCATCCTTCCAGAGGAAGCAGGAAGTGTGCCAGTGGAAGATGCATCATAGACCTAAAAGGGGGGAGAAAGTAGAAGATGTGACACCTTGAATCATAATTTGAACAAGTCCTACCAGATGAATAAAAAGAAAAGAAAGAACTTGCATTTATATATCGTCTTTCACAACCTCAGGATGTCTAAAAGTGCTTCACAGCCAATGAAGCACTTTTGAAGTGTAGTCATAGAATCATCATCATCGTCATAGACAGTACCTCGAAATCGAGGAAGATTTGCTTCCACTCCAAAAGTGTGTTCTCAGGTGACTGTACAGTCCAATACGGGAATTACAGTCTCTGTCACAGATGGGACAGACAATGGTTGAAGGAAAGGGTGGGTGAGGAGTCTGGTTTGCTGCACGCTCCTTCTGCTGCCTGCCTGCGCTTGGTTTCTGCATGCTCTCGGCAACGATACGCGTGGTGCTCAGCGCCCTCCCGAATGCTCTTCCTCCATTTAGCCATAGAATAATAGAATGGTTACAGCACAGAAGAAGTCCACTCAACCTGTCTAGTCCGTGCCGGCTGTCTGCAAGAGCACTTCAGCTAGTCCCACTTCCCCAACTTTTTCCTGCAGCCTGCAATTTTTTTCCTCCAGGTACTTATCCAATTCCCTTTTGAAAGCCATGATTGAATCTGCCTCCACCATACTTTGAGGCAGTGCATTCCAGATCAGAACCACTCGCTGCATAAAAAAGTTTTTCCTCATGTCGCCTTTGGTTCTTCTGCCAATCACCTTAAATCTGTGTCCACTGGTTCTCGACACTTCTGCCAATGGAAACAGTTTCTCTCTATCTGCTCTGTCTCGACCCCTCCTGATTTTGAGTTACTGTTGTAATGTAGGAACCGCAATAGTCACTTTTCACACAGTACCGTCCCACAAACAGCAATGAGATAAGTAGCCAGATGATCTTTTTTTTAATTGATGTCATTTGAAAAGAAAGAATAGAAGTAATAAGTAAAAATTATAAATTTCTAACAGACCTCCTGTGTCCTCCTCATGGGAGGGTGGAAGGTAGGCTGTTTTATGAGGCAGAACATTATACTATTTAACACACAATGGGCCAGATTATACAGGAACAGGATAGCATTTTTGCCCACAAAGTTACTGGAAATGTGAGGTGATAACGGCGCAGCAAGGGTAACAGGACATCTGGGACCTTGGTGAACAATGGGACAAACAGCGTATCTCCTTAACAAATGAGATTAAAGGATTGAGAAATAATTACGGATGGAGGGTGAATTAGAGTGGGTGAATTAAATGTCAAATCAGGTACAGAAAGAGAAACAAAGAGAGGGAAAGAAAGATTGGAGAAAGAGATAGAAAGGAAAAGTAAGAAAAACATATTTTAAATGTAAAATTTGACATTTAAAAAATCTTCTATAACAACCTGAGGGAATAAGACTCCACAATTGTTAACTTTCTGGGCAAGAGAGGTTGATTGGCCTCACTACTCTCATCATGTCAATCGCAGATAAGGCCATCGCTGACCACTTCCTCGTATCGCTCTCCACCCACATCCCCCTTCCACATCACCCCCCAACCCTACCTCCTTCTGTATCTGCCTCTGAAAAAAACTCTCTCCCGGCTCTCTTACAGCTGCACTTATCAACTCCAAATTGTCCAGCCTTTGGCCCTCCATTCAACATGACATTTCTGCAGCTACTGATCTGCTCAATCACACCCTCACCACCACCTATGATGCCCTAGTCCCTGTTAGAACAATTACTCTCTCTCACCCTGGCCAATCCCCCTGGTACAGCCCTGTTCTTCGTTCACTTAAGTCCAAGGGACGCAGATTTGAACGGATATGGCGGACAACTGGTTTAGCCATTCACCGCCAGATCTGGCTATACCACATAAAGCACTATTGGGTCCTGCTCTCCTCTGCCAAAATCGCTCACTATTCCAGAATCATTCTGGAATGTAAAGATAAACCCTGGTTTCTATTCTCCATCTGCTAACCATCTTTTTAAACCCCTCACCCCTGTCTCCACTCACCTCCGACAATAAGTGTGAGAAGCTCATAGACATCTTTGTCTCTAAGATTGAGATCATCCGTTTGGCAGCCTCTTCCTCTTCCCTTCCTTTCCCTAGCTCACCAGACCAAATTTCCTCTAAGGATGCCCCCTGCCCTAGCCTTGACCTCACATCTTGCTCCAGTTTCTCTCCGATCTCCCGTCATGACCTTTCCAAGCTCATCCTGTCCATGAGACCCACTTTCTGCTCCCTTGACCCGAATCCCATCAAACTGTTGACCACCCAACTTCCTTTTCTGGCTCCCATGTTAGCTGACATTGTTAACGGTTCTCTCTCCTCAGGTATTGTCCCCCTCTCCCTTAGATCTGCCGTCATCACCCCCTCTTCAAAACACAACCCTCGACCCCTCCATCCTTGCAAACTACCGCCCCATTTAAAACCTCCATTTCCTCTCCAAAGTCCTTGAACGTGTTCTCACCTCCCAAATCTGTGCCCATCTTTCCCGCAATTCCATATTTGAATCCCTCCAATCCGGATTCCGTGCCTGCTGCATTACCGAAACGGCTCTCATCAAAGTCACAAATGACATCCTTTGTGACTGTGACGAAGGCAAACCATCCCTCCTTATCCTTCTTCACTTGTCTGCAGCCTTTGACATGGTTGACCACTCTATCCTTTTGTCTGCAGCCTTTGACACGGTTGACCACTCTATCCTTTTCCGATGCCTCTCCACTGTCATCCGGCTAGATGGGACTGCACTCGCCTGATTCCATTCTTATCTATCTAATCGGAGCCAGAGAATCACCTGCAACGACTTCTCTTCCCGCCCTCCCATCGTTACTTCTGGTGTCTCCCCAGGATCTATCCTTGGCCCTTTTCTATTTCTCATCCACATGTTGCTCCTTGGCGACATCATCCGAAAACACAGTGACCGCTTCCACATATATGCTGATGACACCCAGGCCTACCTCACTACCATAAGAACATAAGAAATAGAAGCAGGAGTAGGCCATTTGGCCCCTCGAGCCTGCTCCTCTCTTCAATAAGATCATGCCTTATCTCATCTTGGCCTCAACTCCACTTCCCTGCCCACTCCCCATAACCCTTGACTTCCTTATTGTTCAAAAATCTGTCCATCACCACCTTAAATATATTCAATGAGCCAGCCTCACAGTTCTCTGGGGTAGCGAATTCCAAAGATTCACGACCCTCTGAGAGAAGAAATTTCTCCTCATTTCCATTTTAAATGGATGACCCCTTATTCTGAAACTATGTCCCCTAGTTCTAGATTCCCCATGAGGGGAAACATCCTCTCTTCATCTACTCTGTCAAGCCCCCTCAGAAGCTTATACGTTTCAATAAAATCACCTCTCATTCTTCTAAACTCCAATGAGTATAGGCACAACCTGCTCAACCTTTCTTCATAAAACAACCCCTTCATCTCAGGAATCAACCTCGTGAATGTTCTCTGAATTGCCTCCAATGCAAGTATACCCCTCCTTAAATAAGGAGACCAAAACCATAAGCAGTACTCCAGGTATGGTCTCGCCAACGCCCTGTACATTGTAGCAGGACTTCCCTACTTTTATACTCCATCCCCCTTGCAATAAAGGCCAACATTCCATTTGCCTTTCCAGTTACATGCTGTACCTGCATACTAACGTTTTGTGTTTCATGTACAAGGACCCCAGATCCCTCTGTACCACAGCATTTTGTAATCTCTCCCAATTTAAATAATAATTTTTCTTTTTTATTTTTCTTACCAAATCTCACATTTTCCCACGTTATAGTCCATTGGCAAAATTTTTGCCCACTCACTTAACCTATCTAGATCCCTTTGCAGATTTTTTGCGTCCACCTCACAACTTGCTTTACATAAGAACATAAGAACATAAGAACATAAGAACATGGAACAGGAGTAGGCCATCGAGCCCCTCGAGCCTGCTCCGCCATTCAAAAAGATCATGGCTGATCTGGCCGTGGACTCAGCTCCACTTACCCGCTCGCTCCCCGTAACCCTTAATTCCCTTATTGGTAAAAAATCTATCTATCTGTGATTTGAATACATTCAATGAACTAGCCTCAACTGCTTCCTTGGGCAGAGAATTGCACAGATTCACAACCTTCTGGGAGAAGAAATTCCTTCTCAACTCGGTTTTAAATTGGCTCCCCCGTATTTTGAGGCTGTGCCCCCTAGTTCTAGTCTCCCCGACCAGTGGAAACAACCTCTCTGCCTCTATCTTGTCTATCCCTTTCATTATTTTAAATGTTTCTATAAGATCACCCCTCATCCTTCTGAACTCCAACGAGTAAAGACCCAGTCTACTCAATCTATCATCATAAGGTAACCCCCTCATCTCCGGAATCAGCCTAGTGAACCGTCTCTGTACCCCCTCCAAGGCTAGTATATCCTTCCTTAAGTAAGGTGACCAAAACTGCACGCAGTACTCCAGGTGCAGCCTCACCAATACCCTATACAGTTGCAGCAGGATCTCCCTGCTTTTGTACTCCATCCCTCTCACAATGAAGGCCAACATTCCATTCGCCTTCCAGATTACCTGCTGCACCTGCAAACTAACTTTTTGGGATTCATGCACAAGGACCCCCAGGTCCCTCTGCACCGCAGCATGTTATAATTTCTCCCCATTCAAATAATATTCCCTTTTACTGTTTTTTTTTCCCAGGTGGATGACCTCACATTTTCCGACATTGTATTCCATCTGCCAAACCTTAGACCATTCGCTTAACCTATCTAAATCTCTTTGCAACCTCTCTGTGTCCTCTACACAACCTGCTTTCCCACTAATCTTTGTGTCATCTGCAAGTTTTGTTACACTACACTCCGTCCCCTCTTCCAGGTCATCCATGTATATTGTAAACAGTTGTGTCCCAGCACCGATCCCTGTGGCACACCACTAACCACCATTTTTCCAACCCGAAAAGGACCCATTTATCCCAACTCTCTGCTTTCTGTTAGCCAGCCAATTCTCGATCCATGCTAATACATTTCCTCTGACTCCGCGTACCTTTATCTTCTGCAGTAATCTTTTGTGTGGCACCTTATCGAATGCCTTTTGGAAATCTAAATACAACACATCCATCGGTACACCTCTATCCACCATGCTCGTTATATCCTCAAAGAATTCCAGTAAATTAGTTAAATATGATTTCCCCTTCATGAATCCATGTTGCGTCTGCTTGATTGCACTATTCCTATCTAGATGTCCCGATATTTCTTCCTTAATGACAGCTTCAAGCATTTTCTCCACTACAAATGTTAAACTAACCGGCCTATAGTTACCTGCCTTTTGTCTTCCCCCTTTTTTAAACAGAGGCGTTACATTAGCTGCTTTCCAATCCGTTGGTACCTCCCCAGAGTCCAGAAAATTTTGGTAGATTATAACGAATGCATCTGCTATAACTTCCACCATCTCTTTTAATACTCTGGGATGCATTTCATCAGGACCAGGGGACTTGTCTACCTTGAGTCCCATTAGCCTGTCCAGCACTACCCCTTAGTGATAGTGATTGTCTCAAGGTCCTCCCTTCCCACATTCCCGTTACCAGCAATTTTTGGCATGGTTTTTGTGTCTTCCACTGTGAAGACCGACGCAAAATAATTGTTTAAGGTCTCAGCCATTTCCACATTTCCCATTATTAAATCCCCCTTCTCATTTTCTAAGGGACCAACATTTACTTTAGTCACTCTCTTCTGTTTTATATATCGGTAAAAGCTTTTACTATCTTTCCCACCTATCTTTTGTATTATCAGCAAATTTGGCTACATTACACTCCGTCCCTTCATTCAAGTCATCAATATAGATTGTAAATAGTTGAGGCTCCAGCACTGATCCCTGTGGCACCCCACTAGTTACAGTTTGCCATCCTGAAAATTACCTTCTCTGAACTGCCTCCAAAGAAATATCTCCTTCAATGTTTGCCATTGCTTATCTACCGGCTTACCCTTTAATCTATTTTACCTGTCCACTTTAGCCAACTCTGCCTTCATACCTTTGTAATTGTCTTTATTTAAATTCAGGACACTAATTTGAGACCCAGCTTTATCACCCTCAAACTGAATTTGAAATTCCACCATGCTGTGATCACTCTTCTCTAGAGGATCCTTTACTATGAGATCATTAATGAATCCAGTTTCATTATACAGTACCAGATCTAAAATAATCTGCTCCCTGGTTGGTTCCACAATGTATTGTTCTAAGAAACCATCCCGAATACACTCAATTAATTCTTTCTCAGACTACTTTTACCAATTTGATTTGTCCAATCAATATGAAGATTAAAGTCATACCTTTCTTACAAGCCTCCATTATTTCTTGATTTATACTCTGTCCTACAGTGTGGCTACTGTTAGGGGACCTGTAGCGTACTCGCACCAGTGACTTATTTCCCTTATTATTTCTTTTGTCCACCCAAACTTATTCTACATCTTGATTGTCTGATCCAAGACAATTTTTCACTACTGCACTGATCTCGTCCTTTATTAATAGAGCTACCCCAACTCCTTTTCCTGTCCGTCCATCCTTCCGAAATGGCAAATACCCCTAAATATTCAGTTCCCAGTCTTGGTCACCTTGCAACCACGCCTCTGTAATGGCTATCAGATCATATCCATTTATTTATTTTTGTGCCGTCAACTCATCTATCTTTTTATGAATACTGTGTGCATTCAGATAAAGAGCTTTTAATTTTGCCTTTTTACCATTTTTACCACCCCCTGCTACCCCTCCACTGCCTCTAAATTGTCAGACTGCTTGTCCGACATATAGTTCTGGATGAGCAGAAATTTTCTCCAATTGAATATTGGGAAGACCGAAGTCATTGTTTTCAGTCCCCGCCACAAACTCCGTTCCCAACCACTGACTCCATCCCTCTCCCCAAATTTTGTCTGAGGCTGAACCAGACTGTTCGCCACCTTGGTGTCATATTTGACCCTGAAATGAGCATTCGACCACATATCCACAGCATAACTAAGACCGCCTATTTCCACCTCCGTAACATCCCCCATCTCCGCCCTTGCCTCAGCTCATCTGCTGCTGAAGCCCTCATTCATACCTTTGTCACCTTGATTATTCCAATACACTCCTGGTTGGCCTCCCACATTCTACCCTAAGTAAACTAAACTCGCTGACTTACATTGGCTTCCGGTTATGCAACTCCTCGATTTCAAAATTCTCATCCTTATTTTCAAATCCCTCCATGGCGTCGCCCCTCCTTGTCTCTGTAATCTCCTCCAACCCCACAATCCCCTGAGATGGCTACGCTCCTCTAATTCTGCCCTCTTGAGCATCCCTAATTATAATCGCTCAACCATTGGTGGCCGTGCCTTCTGTTACCTAGACCCCAAGCTCTGGAACTCCCTGCCTAAACCTCTCCGCCTCCCTACCTCTCTTTCCTCTTTGAAGATGCTCCTTAAAACCTACCTCTTTAACCAAGCTTTTGGACACCTGTGCTAATTTCTACTTATGTGGCTCGGTGTCAAATTTTTTATCTCATAATACTCCTGTGAAGCGCCTTGGGATGTTTCACTATGTTAAAGACGCTATATAAATCTAAGTTGTTGTTGTTAATTATAAGACTTAACTTTCTGCAATGTGTTTAATGGGCAATTAATGAACAAATGCAGAAATTTCTTGAAAATAATGGGGAGGTTAACGGCAGAGTGGTGTAAATTGGCCAGCAGCTCACAGTGTATCTCTTTCTCGCTACAAGATGCTGGCCAGTTTTCACATTACGACGTGCGTTATTCAGATGTATTAGCACAAAATTTGTGGTCGGTATGATGGCGTACTTTTAGAATATCGATAACTACCTAACAATCTCCTGATCCCAACACAACTCACAGAGACAAATAGGCAAAGGGTGAAAACAATCTACCAAGAATGAGGGACTGATTTATTCATTAATATAACTGGGTGAGAGAGAGACTAATTTATTTATTAATATAACTGGGGTGAATGAGACTAAAAAGTAATGAATGGGCATTGGTGATTCCTGTTTCCTGATTGGAGAACCGCCCATGTGATCCCTGGTATGGTTACGCACACGGTGCTCCCCTGGGACCCGTGGGCCACTATGCTGCGCTCAACTCCACAGCAAAACAACGCAAGTATTCGAAGGGAGCCTCACACCAGGTAAGTACGTATTTGGTAGCGTACTCCTTAGCTACGCCGCCGACTGCAATTTCAGGGCCATGATTCTGCTGTCAAAGTGAAGCTGTGTGTAACTTAATGTATCCCTTTAAGGACCAAAGGTGCTATTGCTGTGTCTTCCTGGACCAATTAGAGGTTAATTGCTGTTAGGCAGGTCTGTAGGTTAATTAGAGGCCAGAGTAGCTTTCTTTTCTTTGTAATTTCTTTTAAAAATGTTTCTTTAAGTCAATTGGAAGCAATTTGCTGTTAGTGAAAAGTTTCTCTGTACATTAGAAACGATTGTTCTTCTTTCTCTATTTCATACTTTTTAAAGTTTGCTTCAGAAATTTGTGTGGGTGACATTGTGATGTTTGACTTATAATGGACACACATCGGAAGTTTTACATACTAGGTGATTTCCCTTGGCGTTGTACACCAGGGTTTTAAAATCAAACGTAGTCTTCAGGTGAAGCAAGTTTAGCGATCAGGAGATAATTAGACCAGCGCATGCAGACATAATTCAATTCCCATTGTAAAGTCATACATTTTGTCCTTATTTTTATATTGACATTATAAATTCCTATGGGCTAGAATTTGCACTGGTTCACCGCCCGGTTTCTCGGCGGTATTGGCCGTTTTGGGCAAGAACCGGGTCGGCGAAAAATTCCCCAGCTGAGGCACGCCGGAGGTTTCGAAGTCCTGCTGGGAAGCGAACCGCCGGTGTGCACCTTTCACAGATCGCCCTGGCATGATGTTTGGCTGAACGGGGTCCCGTAGGTAAGTATGAAAAGAAAATGTTAAAAACACCCATGAGGATTAGCAGAGCTGGGCGGTATGTAAGTAGGCCTGCAAGAAAAAGGTAAGTAATTGGTGTAAAGTCCTTACTCTACAGCATGAAACCACACGAGGCATATTCCAGGGACAAAGCCAATCTGTGACCTTAACTCTTTATTACAGGACTCCAGAAGTGATGACCCTGCGTGGGACCTCCCTTTTTATACCTGTGTGATCAGGTAAGGAGTGTCTCCCACAAGTTCACCCCTTGTAGTCAAGGTGTGCATCTGAGTTGAGTGTATACAGTAATACAGTGGTGTTACATTGTAGTTACAAAAATGACATCACCTTCCCCTTCCCCCCCCAAAGTCTTACTGGGATCATAGGTTTAGTCTTTCAGGTGGTCGACGCTCCCTCGTGGAGCGCCGCAGTTGGGGCTCTGGTTGTTGGACACTGACGTGAGTGTCTGTCACCTGTGGTGATTCCGGCCTGTCTGGGCTGACCTCAGGAACTGTGCATTCTTCTGATTGCTCTTGTTGCACGTTTGCTGGCGGTAGTGTGAGCTCCATCTCATGGTCTTCTTCCGGTTCCTCCGTATCCATGCTGAACCTTTTTTTTCTTGGTCCAGATGCTTATGACATATCTGGCCATTGTTGAGTTTTACCACGATGAACCTATTCCCCTCTTTGCCAATTACAGTGCCCTCAAGCCATTTGGGCCCCATGGCGTGATTGAGGACGAATACAGGATCATTTATTTCTATACATCTCCCCCTTGAATTACAGTCATGGTACTCGTTTTGTAACTTGAGTTTGCCCTCAACTATGTTGGTCAGGACTGGGTGGATGAGTGACAACCGAGTTTTGAGTGTCCGTTTCATGAGTAGCTCTGCGGGCAGGACCCCCGTGAGCGAGTGCTGCCGGGATCTATAGGCCAGCCGGAGGCGCGATAGGCAGCATTGTAGGGAGGATCCTTGAATCCCTGAGCATACCTTGCTTAATGATTTGGACTGCCCATTCTGCCTGGCCACTGGAGGCCGGCTTGAATGGCGCAGTCCTGACGTGATTGATGCCATTGCCCGACATAAACTCCCGGAATTCATAGCTCGTGAAACACAGGCCATTATCACTAACCAGGATTCCGGCAAGTCATGGGTTGCAAAGATCGCACATAGGCTTTCCACGGTGGTGGATGATGTGCATGAATTCAGGATGATGCACTCGATCCATTTCGAGTACGCATCTACTACAATGAGGAACATCTTCCCCATGAACGGGCCAGCGTAGTCAACGTGAATGCGTGGCCATGGCTTGGTGGGCCAGGGACACGGGCTGAGCGGGGCCTCCCTGGGGGCATAACCCAGCTGGGCACAGGTCGTGCACCTGCGAACACAGTGCTCCAGGTCTGATTCAATTCCAGGCCACCAAACGTGTGACCGGGCAATGGCTTTCATCATCACAATGCCTGGGTGCTCGCTGTGGAGTTCCCTGATGAATGCCTAATTTGGGTCTACTGGCTTTGAGTGGCCATAGCTTCTCAAATTGCTGAACGCCCATGAGTGACTGGCTGGCCCCAGTATCCAGCTCCATGCATACTGGGATACCGTTCAACAAAACCCTCATCATCATTGGTGGCGTTTTGGTGTATGAACTGTGAATATTCGCCACATGGACCTGCTGAACCTCGGCGTCCATCGATTTGCCCCAAAAGTCATTCTGCCTCACAGAATCCTCTTCTCGTCCATCCTCCTCATATATTAGTCTGGTTGCAGGTTTTCTGCACATTCGAGCTAAATGGCTACTGAGATTGCAGTTTCTGCAGACAAACTGTTGGAATCTGCAAGATCTGGCTGAGTGTTTCCCCCCACACCTCCAGCATGAGTTAAAATTTCCATTATTGGAGATAAAGGGACTATGGCCAGGAATTCTGCGCTGACTGTCCCTTTGACTGCTCTTAAGTACCCTATTAGTGGGTGTCAATGGCCCCATCCCGGGCCGCATTGTCCACTGTGATGGCGTGAACGTCCGTTCAGCCTGCCATTGTCTCTGTTGAGGTCCTGCTCTGGTGTCTATTGCTGCCTGGTAAATGTCAGACTGCTCCTGCCTGCCTACGGGGCTCTGAGTAGCATTGATGGTGTTGATTCCCAGATCCATCGCCATGTTTGAGGCAGAATTGCGCGCGTAAATCATTTTCGTCTCTTCCTCCCCCGTCATGAAAGTTTGAGCAAACAACGCTGCCGCTTCCAAGGTCAGGTCCTTGGTCTCAATTAATTTGCGAAAAATTCCCGCATTCCTCGATAAAGAAGTCCCTTAGCATCTCCCCCCTGCAGGCGTCTGTGAACTTACAGAGGCTGGCAAAACGCCGGAGGTCCGCTACAAAGTCCGGTATGCTCTGTCCTTCACGACGTCGGTGGGTGTAGAATCTGTCGAGCCTTGTGTATGCTGCTCGCCGGTTTGAGGTGCCCCTCGATTAATTTACTAAGCTCTTCAAAAGTTTTGTCCGCCGTTTTTTCGGGTGCCAGTAAGTCCTTCATGAGCGCATAAGTCTTTGGTCCGCAGCTGGTCAGGACACGAGCCCGTCGCTTGTCGGCCGCTGTATCCCCCAGCCAGTCTTTAGTAAAGAAGCTTTGCTGAAGCCTCTTGACAAAATCGTCCCAGTCTTCCCCAACACAGTACCGTTCCTCTGTGCTGCCGAGGGCCATTCTCGTGGGTCGTGAATTCCCATTTCTTGTCGCCAATGTAAAGTCCTTACTCTACAGCGTGAAACCACATGAGGCACATTCCAGGGACAAGGCCACTCTGTGACCTTAACTCTTTATTACAGGACTCCAGAAGTGATGACCCTGCATGGGACCTCCCTTTATATACCTGTGTGATCAGGTAAGGAGTGTCTCCCACAAGTTCACCCCCTGTGGTCAAGGTGTGTGCATCTGAGTTGAGTGTATACGGTAATACAGTGGTGTTTCATTATAGTTACAACATGACAATTGTTTTTTTTACTATTTATTTTCAAAATCTGTTGTAATGATGTAATTTAAAAGTGTGTTGGGAATGTTTTTTTGATTTTTTTAGTTATGTTTTAAAAAAAATTATTTTTACTCTTTTTCTCAGGCCCAACCCGCAGCCTCGGGGTAAATTTTTAGATTTTTAAATTTATCGCCCATTTTCCTTAGGCACCGCCCAATCTGGCCGAAATTGCACTTTGTCGTCCAGATTGGGGGTGCAAGGCCCATATTTTTCACTAGGCGAATTAAAAACATTTTTTTGGGATGTTTTCGCTGGCGATAATCTTCCCAGCCGTAGCAGGTTTTTGGCCGGCAATCGGGCGCTGCCGGGCTTTGGGGAAATTCTAGCCCTATGTCTACATGCATAATGGTAACTGCTAATGTAAAGTTGTCACGCAAGTGGAAGAGTGTAGTTACAGTGTGACAAGCTTACATAAGCAGTTTGCTTTATCAATGTAGACATGGAAATGTATAATGGAAAAAAGTTGACAGGAAGTGCATGCAGGTGTAAGATTATATACACAGCTACGACCTAAATACATATTGCACGTTATTTAAATATATACCAAGATACTTGTCACTTTTTCATAATTTACAAAAAAACATTTCAATACAAACAAAAAATCCAATTGTTTGCTCTTTAACTTCCATTGTAAGTACTGTGTTTTATTTTAGAGGTCATTGTAACACACCCAATCAATTTGAGAGGGACGATTTCAATCATAGAAAATGTAATACATTGCAGAGACTCTGCATCTATATCAAAATTGCATCTTAACATTCTTGTAACCCTGGCAATGTTAAAATCACTCGGCAGGAACTGTGCAATACATTCATGCACATAGACCCCGTCTGTTGGAAGAATTCACTTGGGGAAAATGGGGAACTCCACAAATAATCAATTATATGAAGGTTTCATTGGCAATGTAGTAATTGAGGTTTTTTTTCAACAGATTTATTCATTCAGCCTATCTTGGTTAATTTGTTTAATAGGCTTTTCAACACTCTTTTTACATCTACCCATTCCTATTTAGTCTCTCTTTGTGATCTCCATATCGTACTCTAAGCTAATTTGTTCTCTGCTCCACTCCACCTGTTATTCTATAGATGGCTTGAATATGAGACCTGAATCGTCCTTTGCATGGGCTGCTTCTTCCCAAAGAAAATAACCCCTTTGCCTCTTTTAGGTCCCTTGGGTCCCTGAGTCCTAATCAGCAGAGATCATTTTTTCCAACATAGCTAGACTGGGCATTGGTCTTCTTAGCATGTTAGCTAGTGAGATAATTAATTTTTGGGGGGAACAAGGTTTAGTCTTTCACTGTCACAGATATTCTTCATTACGAATAAGAGGAAGATAAGGAATTTACCAGACACCTTCTGTCCCAAGAAGGAGAGACTACTTTTATTTATTTCATGCTAGTCCTCTTAACAGTGCCACTAGGAGGTGTGTAAGAGCCATCCTGCCTGGTCTTTCACCCCTCCATCACTGTGGGAACAGCTTGGATTCTGGTCAACACTCCCAGGGTTAGATCAGGAGCTGAAATCACTGTCTGTTTCACCTCTCTAGTTCTTTGTACCCTCAAAGAGTGGTCCTATATTCTTCAAAACAAGAAAAATGTATTTACTACAGTACATCACAATGCCTGCCATCCTAGAAAATCAACAAAAGCTGACCAGTAGCTTAGATAAAGCTGAAACAACCCAAGAAGATTGACAGTTCAAAATGTTACCTGTGATTTGTCAGCTCAAGCATGGATGTTGTCCATGTTCTACTGCAGGCTGGCCTGGGCTGCTCGCTTATAAGATGAGTTGTGAATGGTGCTGAATACTGTGGAATTGTCAGTGATCAGTTCCATTCCTGATTTTATGAGGGGAGGCTTGTCATTGACAGATTTGAAGATGACTAGGCTGAGGGCATTGCCCATGGATCTCATTGAGCGATGTCCTGGGGCTGCAATGATTGGTTCAAACAATCACAACCATCTTCCTTAGTCTCAGGTATGAATCAAACCACTAGAAGGTTTTTCCTTTGCCTGCTATTGACTTTGGTTTTGCTAGGTGCTATACTTGATCGAATGTTGTCTTGATGTTGACGGCAGGTAATCTCGCCTCTCATCTTCCCCCTGATGGCCCTGGATTGAGGAGGGGAAAATTAGCCTAGGTTTCCAAGTCCTGATCATGCGCCAGTGTCCTCTACTAGAAGTTCAAATGCCTGTGAACATTAGGTATGGACAGAGTTGGGCTCAGCTCACCCCAATACTCACTGTCTAGGCTCACAAATGAAGAATTTTCATTGGTGAGGTACCAGAGAGTACCCATTCGATCACATCTCAACAAAGAGTCAGTGGCCCTGTAAATCTGTGGGGGACCACCAGATATCTGCCATGTCTTTGACAGGAATCTGTCGGTCCCTGCCACCCACCAGAAAATGGTGGTGACCCAGTTGCAATAGATTATATTAAAAAACATGCTAAAGTTATATTTGAGATCGTGTTGTTCATGTTGACTGTTTGAATACACTAGCAGGTTCCTGAAAATTGTTGCTGGAAAACTGACCTGGTTTGAGACCCTAGATCTAACTGTGGCTGATGGTACACTATTCCAAATCATTCATTGTAAGTGGACTGGGAAAATAGATTAAAGTATGGGATGGTGATGAGTGACAGACATTTAAGGAGATGTTTCATAACTCGCAACAAAAATATATCTCAATGAGAAGGAAAGACTAAGAAAAGGGATAACCATTCGTGGCTAACTAAGGAAATAAGGGATGGTATCAGATGGAAAACTAGAGCATACAATGTGGCCAAGGCTAGTGGGAGGCCAGAGGATTGGAAAACTTTTAAAAGCCAGCAAAGAACAACTAAAAAAATAATAAAGAGAGGGAAGATAGATTATGAGAGTAAACTAGCACAACATATAAAAACAGATAGTAAGAGATTGTACAGGTACATAAAAAGGAAAAGAGTGGCTAAAGTAAATGTTGGTCCCCTAGAGGATGAGACTGGGGACTTAATAATGGAGAAGGGGGAAATGGCAGAAACGTTGAATAAATATTTTGTATTGGTCTTCACGGTAGAGGACACTAAAAACATCCCAATAATGGATAATCAAGGGTCTATAGGGAGGGAGGAAATTAATACAATCGCTATCACTAGAGAAGCAGTACTCGGTAAAATAATGGGCTCGAATTTCCTAACAACCCGCCAGCATCCAATTACCGGCCAAAAGACCGCTAAAATCCCCAAGATTATCGGCAGCGAAAACTTCCCCCAAAATCCGCCCAGCGAAAAAAATGGGTGTTGCACCCCAATTCTCAGTGAGAAAGGTCATTTTTGGGTCAATTGGATGGTTCTTAAGGAAAATGGGCGATAATTAATAAATTTACTAAAAACCTACCCTGAGGCTACGGGTTGGGCCTAGGAGGAAAAATACACTAAAAAGATTTTTTCAAAAAACATAACATAAAAATCATAAAAACATTTTCAGGACCCTTTTAACATAAATCACTACAATAGAATTTTAAAATAATTAGTAAAAAAACAATTACTTACCTTTTTCTTGCAGGGCGACTCACCTACCGACCAGCTCTGCTGATTCTCGTGGGCTGTTATTTTTATACTTACCTACGGGTCACCGCTGAGCCAAATATCACGCCATGGTAATCTGTGTACAGTGTATGTAGGTGGTCCACTCCTCAGCAGTACTTCGAAACCGCCGGCGTAACTCAGCTGGGCAATTTCTCACTGACCCGGTTATCGCCCAAAACGGCCAACAGAAACTGGGCGGTGAGCCACTGCAAATTCTAGCCAATGGGACTAAAGGCGGACAAGTCCCCTGGATCTGATCGCTTACATTCGAGTGTCTTAAAAGAAGTGGCTGCAGAGATAGTGGATGCATTGGTTGTAATCTACCAAATTTCCCTGGATTCTGAGGAGGTCCCAGTGGTTTGGAAAACCGCAAATGTAACGCTCCTATTTAAAAAAGAAGGCAGACAGAAAGCAGGAAACTATAGACCAGTTAGCCTAACATCTGTCATTGGAAAAATGTTGGAGTTCATTATTAAGGAAGCAGTAGCAGGACATTTGGAAAAGCATAATTCAATCAAGCAGAGTCAGCATGATTTTATCAAAAGGAAATCATGTTTGACAAATTTGCTGGAGTTCTTTGAGAATGTAACAAGCAGGGTGGATAAGGGAGAACCAGTGGATGTGGTGTATTTGGATTTCCAGAAAGCATTCGATAAAGTGCCACATAAAAGGTTACTGCACAAGATAAAAGTTCACGGGGTTGGGGGTAATATATTAGCATGGATAGAGTATTGGCTAACTAACAGAAAATAGAGAGTCGGAATAAATGGGTCATTTTCCGCTTGGCAAACAGTAACTAGTGGGGTACCGCAGAGATCGGTGCTGGGGCCTCAACTGTTTACAATCTATATTAATGACTTTGATGAAGGGACCGAGTGTAATGTAGCCAAGTTTGCTGATGATACAAAGATGGGTGGGAAAACAAATTGTGAGGAGGACACAAAAAATCTGCAAAGGGATACAGACAGGCTAAGTGAGTGAGCAAAAATTTGACAGACGGAGTATAATGTGGTAAAATGTGAGGTTGTCCACTTTGGCAGAAAAAATAGAAAAGCAAATTATAATTTAAACGGAGAAAAATTGCAAAGTGCTGCAGTACAGAGGGACCTGGGGTTGTGCATGAAACACAAAATATTAGTATGCAGGCACAGCAAGCGATCAGGAAGGCAAATGGAATGTTGGCCTTTATTGCAAGGGGCGTAGAGTATAAAAGCAGAGAAGTCCTGCTACAACTGTACAGAGTATTGGTGAGACCACACCTAGAGTATTGCGTAGTTTTGGTCTCCGTATTTAAGGAAGGATATACTTGCATTGGAGGCTGTTCAGAGAAGGTTCACTAGGTTGATTCCGGTGATGAGTGGGTTGACTTGTGAAGATAAGTTGAGTACTTTGGACCTATACTCATCAGAGTTCAGAGGAATGAGAGGTGATCTTATCGAAACATATAAGATAATGAGGAGATGCAGAGAGGATATTTCCACTCATAGAGGAAAATAAAACTAGGGGACATAGTCTCAGAATAAGGGGCTGCCCATTTAAAACTGAGATGAGGAGGAATTTCTTCTCTGAGGGTTGTAAATCTATGGAATTCTCTGCCCCAGAGAGCTGTGGAGGCTGGATCATTGAATATATTTAAGGCGGATATAGACAGATTTTTGAGTGATAAGGGAGTAAAGAGTTATGGGGAGCGGGCAGGGAAGTGGTGCTGCGTCCATGATCGGATCAGCCATGATCTTATTGAATGGTGGAGCAGGCTCGAAGGGCCAAATGGCCTACTCCAGCTCTTATTTCTTATGTTCTTCTGTAAAACATCCTACTTTTCCCTGTACAATAGAAACTATGCAGCTAATACCGTGCAGAGTTTCAAAAGCTTCGAGTAGCAATATAAAGTTATATTAAATGTATCAAATTTGAAATTATAGCAAACAATTACTTTGCCTCCCTGTCTTCTCTTCCTTCTGTAATCCACAGGCTGTCCAAACGCAAGATAGCTGTCACCTAACCAGAGCTACTTGATTTGTTCTATCACCTTCCAACTTGGTGGTGTGCTACATGATGGCCTTGAAATGGCTGCAATATTAGCATAGAAATTCGTAGCATGTTTGTAATGCCATTCATTTGTCTGCTTTTTTTCACCTGAGGTGATAAACATTCCTAAACAAATATCTCAACCAGTAATTTATAGGCTATAGTGTTAAAACTCATAAGGGCCGAAATTGCCCACCGCCCGAAACGAGTCACACCTACCGCTCTTGAAGTGTTCCAGCTGCCCAATGCATGGGGCGGCCAAACCGGAGAAATTCAGTACTGTGCTTTTTTGGGGGGCGGGGCATAAGTGGGGGCAGAACGGAGTGTCCGTCACTAGTGGGGAAGCAGTAGGGGCGGTCAGAATTGCCAATGCTCGAAGTCATCAGCGCCGCAGTGATGACATCATCGCGCTGGCACATCACAACGTTCCACCCCATTAGTTAAAGGGTAGGGCCACTGCGAAATCTGCAGCCACTTTATTGGCAAACGCTGGGCCATCAGGGAGAGTTTATGCCGAACCCGTGGCCATAATTGTCGGCCCAACCTGGCAGCCGGCCGACAGAAAAAAATAACATGGCATCGCCGACAGTGCCACCTCCCCTGTAAGGGCGGCCGTGCTACCAAGACACACAAAGGGTACCGACAGCAAAAGCTGTCAGGAGCACCGGCCGGTGGCGGCGCCGCTCCCACGGGGCAATTCCGGGAAGGGGTCGGTGCGTGTACACTGTGGTGGTAAAACGGGCGGAGTGGTCCCCTACACCGCTCCAAACCTGAGGAAGGGCAATTATAAAAATGGCAGCTCCTCCGCGGAGACTAGGCGGCCATTCCGTACCGACTCGTGGCCGCCACTTTCAGCTGCCCATGAGCCTTATAGAAAAGGGCAATTTCAGCCCCACAGTAAAAAAAAGTATGAATGATATCAAAAGAATAGTTGGCATTAGAAGGGTTTAGTTTTAACAACCTCAAGAGATTATGCTAATTATGTAAAACATCTAAATGTTTCTGAATATTTCAAATCAAATATAGTTTTCAGGGTAAATACCTCTCTATTGGCTGTCACCAGTGCTGCTCTGTGGTACGAATATAACCATCCAAATTTCATTACGTAGAACGTTGCATGTATTTATGTGAATTTGCTTTGTGGGACAAAGGCGAGCTCTCTTCTCGGTTTGCTCTCAATGTTTGGGATATTATGTGGGAGAACATTTTTTTCATAACACAGCACAGCGTACAAGATTATAGTAAATATTCACAAACCATGGAATTTTCTTCTTGTTTTTGAAGATACTCTATTTCAAAGTTTTCAACTTGAAATTTTTACGCTAATATATTAAGGTTTCAAAATGAACTCTATGCTTGTAGAACGGGGAATGTTTTCGAATGGAAATTATTTTCTTGGTAGTTATTAAAATGGCTTTTTCTCTTGGAGCTGGGGACTTAAACACCATATGAATAATTTTGTTCTGTTTTCCCTAATAGAATTCCAGAGATTGATTCTTTGAACTAACAATATATTCACAGTGTCTCTAATGTCATATTGTTTTCTCACACTGGACACTCTTGTTGCAGGTTTGGAAGAATCCAGTAGTCTTGGGTCTTAGACTTTACAAAAATAAAACCATCACAAAACATATTTTTTGCCCCCCCCCCCCGATTCATTCATAGGCGGTCGCTCGGAATCGAGGAAGACTTGCTTCCACTCTTAAAATGAGTCCCTAGGTGGCTGAACAGTCCAATATGAGAGCCACTGTCACTGTCACAGGTGGGACAGATAGTCATTACATTACAGTGCCTAATGAAATTTTAAAATTCTATTTAAATTTTTAACTGCAAATTTGGAATAGAAACGGGCAAATCCACACAAATATAGCCACAATAGCAGCAAATTCCTGTCAATGTTCTGTTTTATGCAAATTGTTACCAAGTCCAAATTTTGGCTCGTACACAGTCTGTTACATATAAGCTCAGTCAAACCAATTGTTCTTGTCCATCTTAAGCTCTGTTACTATCTTTAAGATGATTGCCTTCTTACAACAGAGATCTTGGTCAACTCCCTTCTTCTTTCTCCCTGCTAAAGTAGCAAATAACATAGTCTGATACCAAGCCTGAATTCCAGCAGTTAGGACAAAAATTCTGAGAAAGGTTAGTGTGACACAGAAGGGTTGATTAGTGACCAGCACTTAAATCCCAGAATTAATGACCATCCTAGCTAACTCCATGAAAATCGAGAACACAATTGATGTCCATGCTCCAAATAAAACATCCTTCATGCTCTTTCTCCTATCTGCATCTTTACTGAGTTGAAATTGAGAATCATTACATCATCTCTTACTCTAATCATCTCAGCCCCAGGGCCTGAAATCCTTACTTTTCTCTGACTCCTAGTCTTTCAAAACCCAAAGTTAATGTCACTTTACCACAATTTCTTGATTACCTCATTTCTCTTACTCTTTACAACTTTAGTTATGTCCTGCACTATGGCCTTGGTTCTTCATTAAGATTTCTCAATGTTAAAAAAAGGGTATGGGCCCACCTTCAGGAGTTGGTTTCTTTTTTGTACACCTAACGAGTTGTCCCAGCAATAATAAATCGTCAGATATCTAACACAATCCTGCTTCCAGAGTAACACAAGAAAAGACTAACCTCACCACAATTACCATCTGTGTAGTTATCCCAGTATTATCCTCAATAACCATGAGGGAACCAAAGGTGAGGTGAGGTGAGAGTGACTGCCCTTGACATCAAGGCAGCATTTGACTGAGTGTGGCATCAAGGAGCATTAGTAAAATTGAAGTCAATGAGAATCAGGGGAAAACTTTCCAGTGACTGGAATTATACTTAGCAGAAAGGAAAATGGTTGTGGTTGTCGGATGTCAATCATCTCAGCCCCAGGACATCGCTGCAGGAATTTCTCAGGGCAGTGTAGTAGGCCCAACCATATTCAGCTGCTTCATCACTGACCTTCCCTCCATTAAAAAGGTCAGAAGTGGGGATGTTCACTGATGATTGCACAGTGTTCAGTTCCATTTGCAACTCCTTAGATAATGAAGCAGCCCATGCCTGCATGCAGCAAGCCCAGGATGACATTCAAGCTTGGGCTGATAAGTGGCAAGTAATATTCGCACCACACAAGTGTCAGGCAATGACTATCTCCAACAAGCGACAGTCTAACCACCTCTCGTTGACATTCAAGGGCATTACTATCACTGAATCCCCCACCATCAACATCCTGGGGGTCACCAGTAACCAGAAACTTAACTGCACTAGCCACATAAATACTGTGGCAACAAGAGCGGGTCAGAGGCTGGGTATTCTGTGGTGAGTGTCTCATCTCCTGATTCCCCAAAGCCTTTCCACCATCTACAAGGCACAAGTCAAGAATGTGATGGAATACACTCCACTTTCCTGGATGAGTGCAGCTCCAACAACACTCAAGAAGCTCGACACCATCCAGGACAAAGCAGCCCATTTGATTGGCACCCCATCCACCACTTTAAATATTCACGCTCTCCACCGCTGTCGCACAATGGCTGCAGTGTGTACCATCTACAAGATGCTTCTTCGGCAGTCCCTCCCAAAGCCGTGACCTTTACCACCTCGAAGGACAACAAGCACATGGGAACACCAGCATCTACAAGTACCCCTTTGTGATATATTCTTTACAATATCACTAAGCACACGACACACAAGGTGGCTCTACAGGAACTTCAGGTTATTGTATTTACATGAATAGTTGCATTACCACAGTAGTCCACTAGGTGGAGCAGTAGTCCACTAGTGGGAGCTCTATATTACACTTCTTCCTCCTGAATGAAGAAGTAATCATAACAAAATAATCATTATACATATCTTGCTTGGTTATACACAACAAAAGATATGGGGCTAGACTTTGCATTAGTGTCCAAATCACCCAAAAGTGGGTGATATTTCCAGCATTAGCGTTTATATAGGTTTTTGTGATTGCCAGAATATCACCCATTTTCAAACCCGCTAGTTTTCACTTTATAATTTGGGCGTTAGCCGTAGCGATGTGAAATGGGCGTTAGCGGTTTTTTCAGTCGTGCAAGGACAGCGTCCATAACAACGGCCATTCTGCGCATGCGAGAGGTTTTTTTAAGGTGTGGAGGCTGCGTCATTTAAGGCGGAGATAGACAGATTTTTGTGTGATAAGGGAATAAAGGGTTATGGAGAGCGAGCAGGGAAGTGGAGCTGAGTCCATGATCAGATCAGCCATGATCTTATTAAATGGCGGAGCAGGCCCGAGGGGCCAGGTGGCCTACTCCTGCTCCTATTTCTTATGTTCTTATGATACATGTGTGCACAATTTGGTCATGGATTGACTGCCACTTCAAAGGTGTTCAGGTGTATTTTTTGAACCTCTAATTGATTAGGATGCAATAATGTCAACTGTTACCCAATGTTGTGAGTTTGCTCCATTTTAAGCTGGGGCGCAGAAAATGAAAGGTCTCAAAAAAGGGTAACTCGTCTCATTCTTGTGTGCGCACTTTCCTATATTGTAGTTCATCCTGAATTTCCGGAATTATCACTGGCAGGGGGCAAAGGTTTATGACAAGGGTACTGAAGCACTCCCTCTGTTTGTTACAAATGCTGGAGGCATTCTGCACTGGAGCAAACTCGCTGCTCCATTGGAGGAATTTTAGCCAACAGATAGCTTTGTGCTTCTTGTACATGGTAGAACAGCACATTTTCAAACCCACTGCAATGCTGCAAAAAGATTTGGAATATGCAGTTGTCCCACAAGTTAGCTTTGCAAAAGAAAATGCAAGAGCACCTCATGGTGAATTTGAAATTCAGCAGAGTTGCATAGTGCCTGCAAGATTGTTTAGAGAGGTATGGCAGGTTGCTAAATCCTGTTGTTCTCAGGTCCAACCAAAGTCAACAGTTTTGTGAGTGATCCTTTGATAGCTTCAACTCATCGTAAAGGCTGTGATAAGAACCCCAAAATGTTAAAAACAATTGTAATAACTTTCTACTCTGGGGCCCTTGCTTCATGAGTCATCCTCAAACTCCATTGACCAATTTAATGGTATTCTGGAAGATGGCTTGGTAAACTCTCTCTTCTGATGTCAGCAAGTTGTACCTTCTGCAACCTGCCAACAGTAAAGCACCTTATAGATGCCAAAGACAGTTGGAAACATAGCTATGAATGTGGCCTGTTCAGGTTACCATCTAAATGTATTTTTATTCCCATTTCCCCCTTTTCTCCTCTCCCCTCCTGCAATTGCTTTGATATAGTTCCACATGTGCCAGTATTCCTCCTGTACCTCACCTAGGTGACTATTCTTAATCATTGCTGGAATTTGTATAATTTCCAGCAATGATCACTGGATAGCAATCAGTAGTCGGACCCTGGCTGATTTTTCCCTTCCCTTGCCCAGGGGCGCTGTGTCCATTTATAATATCCCATTTCCTTAACTGAGATGAGCTGACTAAAAACAGACGAGAGATCAAATCCAGGACTTTCCTGATCTGTATAAACCAGCAATATACTGTGTGGCTCATTTAATAGTGTGTGATGCATTTTATAAATAACTCATCGGGAAAGACTACCTTTCATTTTAATTGTCCTAGTTGATTGAGAACAAAATCAGGCTCAGCTATGGTGTCTGCTGTGGTTATCATCATCATAGGCAGTCCCTCAGAATCGAGGAAGACTTGCTTCCACTCTTAGCATGAGTTCTTAGGTGGCTGCACAGTCCAATACGAGAACCACAGTCTCTGTCACAGGTGGGCCAGACAGTGGTTGAAGGAAAGGGTGGGCGGGGAGTCTGGTTTGCCGCACGCTCCTTCCGCTGGATGCGCTTGATTTCTGCATGCTCTTGGCGACGAGACTCGAGGTGCTCAGCGCCCTCCCGAATGCACTTCCTCCACATAGGGCGGTCTTTGGCCAGGTACTCCCAAGTATCAGTGGGGATGTCGCACTTTATCTGGGAGGCTTTGAGGGTGTCCTTGTAACATTTCCGCTGTCCACTTTGACTCGTTTGCCGTGGACGAGTTCCGATTAGAGTGCTTGCTTTGAGAGTCTTGTTTCTGGCATGCAGACTATGTGAGCTGCCCAGCGGAGCTGATCAAGTGTGGTCAGTGCTTCAATGCTGGGGATGTTGGCCTGGATGAGGACACTAATGTTGGTGCATCTGTCCTCCCCGAGGATTTGTAGGATCTTGCGGAGGTATCGTTGGTGGTATTTCTCCAGTGACTTGAGGTGTCTATTGTACATTGCCCACATCTCTGAGCCATACAGGAGGGCGGGTATTACTACGGCCCTGTAGACCATGTGCTTGGTGACAGTTTTGAGGGCCTGGTCTTCAAACACTCTTTTCCTCAGGCGGCCGAAGACTGCACTGGCACACTGGAGACGCTGTTGGATCTCGACGTCAATACCTGCTCTTGTTGATAGGAGGCTCCCAAGATAAGGGAAGTGGTCCACATTGTCCAGGGCCACGCCGTGGATGGACAAGCTGCTGGAGGACCTTTGTCTTACTGATGTTTAGCGTAAGGCCCATGCTTTCGTACGCCTCAGTAAATACATCGTCTATGTCCTGGAGTTCAACCTCTGTGTGTGCGCAGACGCAGGCGTCGCCCGCGTACTGTAGCTCGACGACAGAGGTTGCAGTGGTCTTTGACCTGGCCTGGAGACAGCGAAGGTTGAACAGGTTCCCACTGGTTCTGTAGTTTAGTTCCACTCCAGCGGGGAGCTTGTCAACTGTGAGGTGGAGCATGGCAGCGAGGAAGATTGAGAAGAGGGTTGGGGCGATGACGCAGCCTTGCTTGACCCCGGTCCGGACGTGGATTGGGTCTGTGATGGACCTGTTGGTAAGGATCACGGCCTGCATGCCATCACGGAGCAGGCGGAGGCTGGTGACGTACTTTTGGGGGCATCCAAAATGGAGGAGGATGCTCCATAGACCCTCGCGGTTGACAATGTCAAAGGCCTTTGTAAGGTCGAAGAAGGCCATGTATAACGGCTGCCGCTGTTCCCTGCATTTTTCCTGCAGCTGTCGTGCTGCAAAAATCATGTCCGTTGTGCCCCAGAGGGGACGAAATCTGCACTGCGAATCCGGGAGGAGCTCTTCGGCCACAGGGAGAAGACGGTTGAGGAGGACTCTAGCGACGACTTTCCCAGTGGCTGATAGCAGGGAGATTCCTCTGTAGTTGCCGCAGTCAGACTTGTCCCCTTTTTTAAAGATGGTCATGATCACTGCATCTCTGAGATCTCCCAGCATGCTCTCCTCCCTCCAGATGAGAGAGATGAGGTCATGTATTCGCACCAGCGGTGCCTCTCCACCATACTTCAGTGTCTCAGCGGGGATTCCATCCGCTCTTGTAGCCTTGTTGTTTTTTAGTTGTCTTATGGCTTTTTCTACCTCGTTGCAGTGTTGGGGTCTCACTGAGGTGGTGGCAGGACGCATGCTGCGGAATGGAGTCAAGAACACTCGAGTCAAAGGCAGAGTCTATAACTTACAAAAGCTCACTATCCTGGGACATGCATTAAGAATAGTCACCTAGGTGAGGTACAGGCGGAATACTGGCACATGTGGAAACATATCAAAGCAATTGCAGGAGAGGCCAGGAGAAAAGGGGGAATTGGGAATTAAAAAAGGACTGAGATACTAAATGAGTACTTTCCATCTGTCTTCACTAGAGAAGAGGATGCTGCCAATGTAGCAATATAGGAGGCAGTAGCGATATTGGATAGAATAAAAATAGATAAAGAGGAGGTATTAAAAGATTGGCAGTCCTCAAAGTAGAGGAATAGAGTAGAATAGAAAGGAAGTTATGCTATACCTTTATAAACCACTGCATAGGCCTCATCTAGAGTATTGTGTTCGATTCTGGGCCACCACATTTTAGGAAGGATGTCAAGGTCTTAGAGAGGGTGCAGAAGTGATGCACGAGAATGGTACCAGTGAAGAGGGACTTCCGTTATGTGGAGAGACTGGAGAAGCTGGGGTTGTTCACCTTAGAGCAGAGAAGGATAAGAGATTTGATATAGGTGAAAGGTTCTGATAGAGTAAATAAGGAAAACCTGTCTCCTGTCGCAGATGGGTCAGTAACCAGAGGACACAGATTTAAGGTGATTGGCAAAATGACCAGAGGCAATATGAAGAAACATTTTTTATGCAGTGAGTTGTTGTGATCTGAAATTCATTGCCTGAAAGGGCGGTGGAAGCAGTTTTAATAGTAACATTCAAAACAGAATGGGATAAATACTTGAAGGGAAAAAATTGGCAGGGCTGTGGGGGAAGAGCAGGGGAGTGAGACTAACTTAATAGCTCTACCAAAGAGCGGACACAGTCATGATGGGCCGATTGGCATCCTTCTGTGCTGTATGATTCTATGAAAAGTCCATTCCTTCAAATTTTGGACAGTGTCGCCAGTATGCTAAACATACTAAGGCCTCAGTTTTCATCATATTTAATGACTCAGATGAAAGAATAGAGAGTTTTATATCCAAGTTTGCAGATAAAAATAAGTTAAGAGGCGCAGTACGTTTTGTAGATGGGAGCAGGAAGTTACAAAGGGACATAGGTATATTAATTGAATGGGCAAATCTGTGGCAATTTGGGGAAGTATGAGGTAAACCACTTTGCATCCAAGAAAGACAAATCAAAATATTTTCTTAATAGTGAGAGATTAGAAACTGTAGAGGAGCAAAAGGGATTTGGACATCTGTGTGCACAAATTACCAAAAGCCAGAGTGCAGATACAAAAAGTAATCAAAAAGACTCATTGATTGTTGGCCTTTATCTCAAGGGAAGGAGGGAAGGAGACGAAGTGATGCTTCAGTTGTACAGAGGCTTAGTCAGAGTCCATCTGGATTATTGCGTTAAGTTTTGGACACCGCACCTCAGGAAGGACATAGTGGTCTTGGAGTGGGTGCACTGCAGATTCACCAGAATGATACCGGGGCTAAAAGGGTTAAATTCTGAGGGTAGGTTGTATAAACTTGGTTTGCATTCCCTTGAGTTTCGAAGGTTGAGGGGTGATCTAATTGAGTTATTTAAAATGGTAAAGGAATTCAATAGAATAGATACAGAGAAACCATTTCCTCTTGTGGGGAATACAAGACAAATTAGAGCTAGGCCACTCAAGTGAAATAAGGAAGCCTTTTTCACACAAAGGTTAGTGGAAATCTGGAACTCTCCCCCCCAAAAGGCTGTAAATGCTGAGTCAATTGAAATTTTATAGAATCATAGAAATTTACAGCATAAAAGGAGGACATTTGGCCCATTGTGTCTGTGCCTGCTGAAAAAGAGCTATCCAGCCTAATCCCACTTTCCAGCTCTAGCTCCGTAACTTTGTAGGTTACTGCATTTCAAGTGCATATCCAAGTACTTTTTAAATGCGAAGAGGGTTTCTGCCTCTACCACCCTTTAAGGCAGTGAGTTCCAGAACCCCACCACCCTCTGGGTGAAAAAAATTCTCCTCAACTCCCCTCTAATCCTTCTACCAATTACTTTAAATCGATGCCCCCTGGTTATTGACACCTCGGCTCAGGGAAATAGGTCCTTCCTATCCACTCTATCTCGGCCCCTCATAATTTTATAGACCTCAATTAAGTCTCCCCTCATATGTACCAAAGAAAACAACCCCAGCCTATCCAATCTTTCCTCACAGCTAAAATTCTCCAGTCCTGGCTCATCATAGGCACTCCCTCGAACGAGGATGACTTGCTTCCACAAGAGTTCACAGATGTTTCAATGAAGGACCCGATGTTCCAGTCCTGAACTCCAATTGAGAGGGTGGAAGATGCCTATGCGTGGATTTTTTTAACGGGTTTGCAGAGCTACGCCTTTATCCAGTGGCAAGGATTAACCAGGGCAACTGGAGACCTGCCCTGCTGCACAGACCTAGTGCGCACACATATCGCAGTGTGGGCAGGCCCGTACTGCCCCTGAGTCCTCGGCTCTTCTGGGCCCTGTACCCTCATTCGCCGCACCTTCGCCCACGATGTTCCAGGGCCCAGTGCTCCTGCTCTATTTATAGCCCCGACCTGTGGTGGTGTTCTCACACAGGTTGCGGCGGCCCACGATGTTCCGGGGCCCAGTGCTCCTGCTCTATTTATAGCCCCGACCTGCGGTGGTGTTCTCACATAGGTTGCGGCGGCTCATGATGTTCCAGGGCCCAGTGCTCCTGCTCTATTTATAGCCCCGACCTGTGGTGGTGTTCTCACACAGGTTGCGGCGGCCCATGATGTTCCAGGGCCCAGTGCTCCTGCTCTATTTATAGACCCAACCTGTGGTGGTGTTCTCACATAGGTCGGGGCAGTCCTGGCAACATCCTTGTAAATCTCCTCTGTACCCTCTTTCGTGTAATCACATCCTTCCTGTATTGTGGTGATCAGAGATTTAAATCGATAGATTTTTGTTCGGTAAGAGTATCAAGGATATGGATCAAAGATAAGTAAAGAGAGTTAAGGTGCAGATCAGCAATGATCTAATTGAAAGGCAGAACAGGCTCAAGGAGCTGAATGGCCTACTCCTGTTCCTACATTCCTATGCAATATAAATGTGACATTCCAAAACCTTCACATTGTGGTGGGGCCTGAAAATTGGTCCCAAAATTTAATAATTTTTCCTTGTCCTGGACTAGTACCACAGCAAATATTGTTAAGACTCTGTACTGTATATTTAACAATAATTGGGGGTTCCTAAGTAAAACCTAGTGTCATTAGTTGCCAGTGAGTAAGCAAGCATTTTTTTAAAGCCACTTAATCATAATCTCAGTCTAAAAATAGGCAAATTAACCAGGGAGGAGATTTATAACCATAGCCAGAGTAGTATTAAAATAAAAGGTTAACCTTTGTAAGCCCAAATCCTTGCTGGGAATGATTAGATGTGAAGTAGTAAGATAATTAAAAATATCACAATAATTCTTTCTTGTAACAGAAAGAATATATACACAATGTTTATCATACCATGCAAGACTAAATGAGAGCTCAGTCACAAAATCATTGGTACAGTAAACTCTCGTTTACCCGGATACGAATGTAACAGAAAACCCGCCGTAACGGAATTTAAAATATTGCGAGATTCGGCAATTTAACTGTCACACACGTGAATATCTCGCTCATTTCAACTATCGCAAATGTGGACAGGTTGCTCAATTACACATAATTTGATGCAGGCATGGACTTCTTGCTCACTTTTCAACTGTCACACACATTGAAAGCAGTTCATTGCAATGCATCAGTCTGTCGAGTGTACTTGTTCAAAACACCCTGAAATCAAACAATTTAAAATGCCTTCTGACAGCACTAAAAGCAAATGCAGCATTAGGAAACAAAAAGTAGTGAACATTCAGCAGAAATTAGAAATTATAAAGAAGTCTGAAGCTAGCAGAAGTGTGCGTACTTTGATGAACTAATATGAAGTTGGATCATCGACAGTTTATGATATCAAGAAGCAAAAGAAAGATTTAGAAAGTTTCACCGCTGCTTCTGAATCTTCTGTGAAGGCAATGTCCCACAAGGATTTGTGAAAGCTGAAGCTTGACAAACTAGACCAAGTGCTTTATGAATGGTTTTCTTTGAAACGGTCTGAAGGTGTGGCAATTTCAGGGCCAATGATTACAGCAAAGGCCAAGGATTTCAAGATGAAAATGAATTTAACTGAAGAGTGCATTTTTTCAGAAGGCTGGCTCACAGGTTTTAAGCATCGCCACGGCATTCGCCAGCTGGATGTGACGGGCGAAAAAAAATCAGCAGACAATGAGGCCGCACAGAATTATTCAAGAATATTTGCTGAAATGGTGCAGGAAAAGAAATTGACTGCAGATCAAATATACGACGCCGATGAGACTGACTTACTATGGAAGTGTTTGCCAACTGCTACATTGGCTGCAGTAGGGGAGAAGGAAGCTGTAGGCTTTAAAATGAATAAGGAGAGGTTAACAATCTTGAATTGTGCCAATGCCTCTGGAGAACACAGACTTCCACTTTTAGTGATTGGCAAATCAAGGAAACCACGTGCTTTAAAAGGAATTACTCATTTACAGTTAGCTATAAAGCTCAGAAAAGTGCGTGGATGGACAAGGACATATTCATGGAATGATTTTCAACAGAATTCGTGCCCCAACTTCGAGAAAACATGAAGAAAATAGGCAAACCTAATGGAAAGTGCACACCCGCATGAGTCAAAAATAGTGTCTAGTTGTGACAACATCTTTACATGCAATTTCCCCCCTAATGTGACCTTGCTCATTCAACCTATGGATCAGGGTGTCATACAAAACTTAAAGTGCCACTATAGGAATAACTTCATGCACAAATTAATTAATAGCGATTAATCAATCTCTGATTTCAAGAGCGCATACAATATTAAAAATGCCATCTAGGCATGTTCGCTGGCATGGAGAGAAGTAAAAAAAATTACATTGAAGAAGCGTTGGTGCAAGTTGTGGCCCAATGTCATATTTGAAGACAGTGCTTCTGATGACGAAGAATTTGAAGGTTTTCATGTACGGGCTAATAAAAAACAGGCTGTAAAAGAAATCGTGGAGATTGTCAGCAGTGCACATGAAGCAAATGCACTTAAATCCTTAGCAGAAGATGACATTGCTAAGTGGTGACATCAAAACAGATGTAACACAAACTTATACTGACGAGGAACTTATCGGCATAGTCACCAATAAAGACAAATCTGACGAAGAGATGAGCGATTCAGACAATGAAATTGAAGAAAAACAAAAAAAGACTTGGACACATGCTGAAGAAGCAATGAAATATGGCGTTGGTTTTTTTGAGGAGAATTCTCATTTTACTTCTCACGAGGTTCTGCAACTCATATCATCCACAACATTTTAATTAAGAAGAAAATGAATTCATTTAAACAAGCAGATATAAGATCGCTATTTTAAAAATCAATCTCAAATGTCAACGCAGAAAAAGTAGCATCTGCAGACAAAGAAACATTGGCAGAAGTAGCAATTGAAGAAGAAGCAATGGCAGAATAAGCAAATTTAACAGAATAAAATAAAATAACATGAACTAAATATTTTGTTTCATTTATTTATTAGACATTTATTTTAAATTTTGAAAAGTTATGAATCAATTTTCATTTATTCTAATACGTTCACATTCAAATAACATGAACTAAATCTTCATTTTATTTATTCGACTGTATAAATTTAGCACTTGTCAATTATTTGTTTTATATTTCGAAAAGTTATGAATTGCTTTTCAATCTGAATACCTCATTGGAAAGAGCGGATCAAGATCTATACGATACGATATATAAAATATTTTGTGGGTGGTTCTAGCACCTTCAAATATTAACTCGCCCTATCGGAAAATTTGTTTACCCAGAGTTGCCGAATCCCCAAACAATCTGGTAAATGAGAGTTTACTGTATTATGAAATATAAGACTGTAAATACATTTGAAAATATAATACATTTGGATTTCTGTTTGACTGATAAGCATTTTGGTGTGGTTTGCATACTCAAACTATGTGATACAATTGGGCAAAGAAGCTTTATCATCTTGCAAACCTATCATGTGAGCCAGAAACTACATGGGTCCAACTCTTGGGTACTGTAATAATTGCATCTTTTTGAAACTGCTCATAAATATAGTTATTATGAAAATTACAACAGACTCAATGGCCACCACCGTGTTGGACTCCCTCCAAATGGCCTTCTGCACTTTCCATCTTGCTAGATTCATGTTGCTAGCGAGGCAGCCCTGTTACAAAGTACATTTCTTTTTCTTCTTGCTTGCTATCTCTAACTTGCATCCAATTGTCAAAAAAACAAAGGCTTTGATTGTGTTAAGATTTATCTGGGAGTAGTCTGTCCGTGTTAAACTATTGATAAACAAAAACAAATTTACTCTGCAAACACAATCAATCGATTCATTGATTTATCTTCATTTAGCTGTTTTTCAACTGAATACATATGAACTCGGATGTATTTTCTACCTGAAATGTTGCTATAACTCTACAATAGCAATTCTACCATTTATCTGTACCGAATCAGAAATTAGTGAGGCACAGAGCAACGCTTTGTTTAACTTGTTCACCAGACAGATTAAAATGGTTTGTTACTTTTGTGAAACCTCCATCTTTCTGTCACAGGGATGGCTGTGCGAGCTGCTCCGTTGGAAAGAAAACCCGACTCCGGAGAACAGAACTTTGTGGGAAAATCTGTGCACTATCCTACGCTTCCTGAGCCTTCCACAGGCTGAAAGGGATATTGTCTATGAGGAAGAATCACGGCACCATCACAATGAACGTTTGCAACATGTTGTCCAACTGTCTCCAGAACCTATCCAGGTGAGGTGACCCTTTTACTTTAAGAATGAAAAAGAAAAACTTGCATTTATATAGCGCCTTTCACAATCACCGGATGTCCTAAAGCACTTCACAGCCAATGAAGTACTTTTTTGAATGTGGTCACTGTTGTAATGTAAGAAACACAGCAACCAACTTGTGCACAGAAGCTCCCACAAATAACAATGTGATAATGACCAGATCATCTGTTTTTTTAGTAATGTTAATTGAGGGATAAATGTTGGCCAGGACACAGGAGAGAACTCTCCTGCTCTTCTTCGAAATATGCCATGGGATCTTTTACATCCACCTGAGAGAGCAGATGGGGCTTTGGTTTAATGTCTCATCGGAAAGACGCCATCTCTGACAGTGCAGCATTCCATCAATGCTGCATTAGACTGGCAGCCTAGATTTTTGTACTCAAGTCTTATGGAGTGGGACTTGAACCCACAACCTTGTGACCCCAGAGGTGAGGATGCTACCAACTGAGCCACAGCTGACATTATGTTTTAACTCTTGTGGTAATTCTCTGTTTTAAGCGCCTTAGGAAATGTTTACTATATTAAAGGCTCTATATAAATCCAAGTTGTTGTTGTAAACTGATATAGTTAATGAACAGATTTCACTCCTCGTGATATAACTGGTGAGTTATATACAATGTCGACAACTGGGAATGCAAGTTATTCTGGCATCAACTTTGCAGGGCACTTTCTATGCTGTAAACTGTACATCAGAAATCTCCCATTAGAGGAACTGGATTGTGCAGTAGATTAGACACCGACCTTTCACCTCTGGGACTTGGTTTAAATTCAGCACATACTGATGGAATAAAAGTCTTCTGCCTGTTGGCTGCATGGGTCTGATGTGAAATAAGTTAGGGCAGCTTTCCAGCATCTGTTAGGCAAAGGCCGAAAGCACAAAACTGCGGTTACTCTGTATCTAGCTGCTCTTTACCTGTTGCTGACATTGAGTGCTTGAAATATGAAGTGCTTAATTCTCCAGCACGAATATCCCTGCAGGTTAATGAGCACAGCAAAAAAAAGAAGGAAAGTCTCCCATTTAAAAAAATCATGAAGTAGAAAGTTGTCTTGAACGGTAGCGCTAAATGGGCGTTGTGGTATACATACCGCCTGATATTCACTTCTACTGACGGCAGTATCATGGGTGGCTGTTATGATTCCGCCCATTTTGCACTATCGAAAACGCTGAATTCTGCACCCATGTGCCTGGATAGGTTGATTTTCACAGAAGCATCAAGGATCCCGTTTCTTCCAATCAGAGGAAATAATAACGGGGCAATCTTTCAATATTACCAAGCCTACGTGTCACCATCATTTGTCTGAAAAAGTATAGTAATTCACTTTGAAGAAAAAAAACCCACAAGTAAAAATAATTTTTATGTGGTGCAATTTGGAAAGCTGAGTCAGATGGTGGAAGAACGTTGTGGTAGTGTTTAAATGTCAATCCTCAGCCCCCAAACTCTATGCCATGTACTAAGCTATTATAGTTATCACACCAGGCAGGTTTTCCTACTTGTGATCCTGAAAATAAGGAGAAGTAAGATGGTGAACCAGAAACAAAGCTCATTGAGATGAAATTTCATTATTTTCATATAAATATCTCACAGGAACTGTTGTGTCCTTAGATGCTCTAACAATGACTCCATGAGGCAGTGTGTTGTACTTGAACTGTAGTGACCTTAGTCCTTTATTAGTTAACTCCAGAGTGAGGATCACACCTGGTGGCCTGCCTTTTACACTAAGCCAGGCTCACCTGTACAGGTAACCTACGAGTCTCCCATTGCTGTACCCTCTGGTGGCACACCTCGATATAGTACCAACAGTGGCCATGTAAGATACATGACATCATTCCCCCCCTGAACCCTCAGTGCAAATCACCTCTGCATTAACTATGCTCTGGGCTTAGCTCTATATGGGTTCTGTCTGATGGACCGGCTCAACCTTGGGTAGGTCGTTTGTGCAGTAGTGTGCTGTTTGTGTGTGTGTGTTCCTGACCACTCCATTCTCCCCCCCGCCCACCCACCCTTCCCACATTGGTGTGGCGGAGGCTCCTGGCATTCATGTACCTACAAGTTCAGGTGAGTGGGTTTTGCATTTCTTTTTTTTTTGTGTGGTTCCGTGGTGCAACAAGAATGTTAGATGCCTGGTCGATGCGGTCACAGGTGCGTAAGGACGGCTAGTTCCAGAGCTGCTGGGTGGTGTCCCTACAGTCTGGTGGAGGCTCAGTGCCTGGTGCTGGCAGTGGGGAGTGGGTTGGCTCACATAACCTGCTATCGGAGCTGTTGCCATGGTCCCTAGCGGCAGGCAGGTTCACGGATGTCTGCGACGCACCCCCCCCCCCCCGCCTCGTCCTTTCTTTATGCCCTGGTTCCCAGCTGCTCTCTGAGGAGCTGTCGTGTGGCACTGCATAAGGAACTGCTGACTCGCTGGCCTGAGTGTCGATTGGTTCGTAATCCTGGCTGGTGCTTGTTTCCTCTGGGGAAACATTGGCCGGTGACCCTACATCTAGGGGTATGGCCTTGGGGCAGTCTGCTCCCTCAGTCTCATGGCTGTTGATGCCATCAGTTGCCTGAGAGATGGAGCCGAGCCAGGACATGGTATCACTACCGGTGCCTTTGCCCTGCTGAGGTCACTTGCCTCGCAGCTCGTGTGTGTTGGCTGCTTGTGGCCACATTTCGTGGTGCCTGACTCTGGTCCCCGGGATGCAGGCTACTGCATTGGGTAGCTCGCTGGACCTGTGAGCACCCGATGGGTGTCTGTCCACTGCATTGGCTGCGTATGGTGGGAATCTTGCATTGCACAGCTGTTCCTTACTTATGATGGACACTCTAGGGGTCCGATCGCGATCGCGTGACTTTTCCTTGCTGGTTGCATATACACAGTTCAAATCATCAATTACACATTGTACATAATCACGTGACTTTTCCTCGCTGGTTGCATGCATACAATTCCAATTATCAGTTACACATTTTACATGGTCAGTTTCACACGTTACATAATCCATTACGCTTTTAGTCTCTACCTTACAATGCTTGTTACATTGCTTAATAGTATGGAACTGTCCCTTTAATTGTAGTGGATTTCCAGCCTCCTTTAAGAGAGCCTTGCTTGCTTTACCCCAATCCAATTTTCCGTTTGGTGCCACATGTTACTTCATCAGCGCTGCACCTCGTGGTCTGGCCGTGGCCATCTTTGTCTTCAGTGCATCGCCTCCTGGTGCGGGCGCCATCTTTGTTTTATCCACGATGTCAAATGCGGTGATCCTCTTCTCCCTGGGTTCTGCCTCCGCAGTTGGGAAGTCACTGCTGGATCCGATTTTCTCCCTCCAGAGTCCTGCCACTGGAGCCTGGAAGGTGCGTTCGGGCCGTCTCAGCTGGATCATCTCCACACAGTCGTGCTGGGCAGTCTGTGTCTCAGGTGCCGTGCTGGTCAGCTCATTGGTGCTGGGTCCATCCTTGGGTGAGGGCTTGCTTTGCTTGTGAGTGCAGAGGGCTTCGATTGCTGGAGGGGTGAAATCTTCCCACTTCCGCTGGATCTTCTCCATCCATCTTCTGCCGAGCAGCGTTGGTCCATCACCTGCAACAATCCACAGAGGTAACTTGTGCATCGTGCCATCATGGAGTATCTTTACATTCATACTACCAATGACTGGGATGATTTCATTGGTGTAGGTGCGCAGTTTTGCCTGAACCGGGGCCAACTCGAGTCGTTCAGCCGGATTGTCCCATAGTCTTTCAAAGGCTCCTTGATTCATCACTGACTGGTTCGCCCCCGTGTCCACTTTCATGAAGACTGGATGTCCCTCTATCATGACTTCCATCTTCAGCGGGGAGCACTCGGTGGTGCAGGTAAACATGCTATATACCTCCCCATGGGCTGCCTTTCTGTCTATCGATTCATAATCCACGCTGGATTCATGGTCATCTGCAGACTCCTCATCGACACAGTGAGTCCTATTTCTCTTACACATTCGCTAGAGGTGGCTCTTTGTGCTGCAACCTTTGCAATCATAGTCTTTAAAGCGGCACTGGTGAGCCCTGTGATTTCCTCCGCAACGCCTGCATGGTGCTACTCGATTTGTCCCCCTCGGCGGACTCTGAGTTAAGGGACTCGGGGGTCTGTTCTCTCTCCCCGGAGAGGATGCACGCTCTACAGTCCAGCTCCTGAACAGTGCCACTCTGTGCACAGTACCTGCCGGGTTTAAGTCCTGAGGGTGAAACATCTACCTCGAGCCGCAGGTCGAGGTCATGAATGCCTGGCTCACGAAGATGGCCTTCTGCAGTGTGACTGTGGTATCCGCCGACAGTAGCTTATGAAGAAGGCCCTCATGGCCAATGCCAATGACAAAAATGTCCCGCAGCGCTTCGTTGAGGTGGCTGTCGAACTTGTACGGTGCCGCCAGCCTCCTGAGGTCTGTGGCGTACTTCACGATTTCCTGGGCTTCGGGCCGTCGGTGGGTATAGAACCGGCGTCTGACTGTGAGGATGCTCTCCTTGGGCTTGAGTTGCTCCTGGATCAGGGTTACGAGCTCCTTGTATGACTTGGTCGTTGTCTTCACTGGTGCCAGCAAGTCCCTGACGAGACCATAGACAGTGGGCCCACAACTGGTCAGTAGGATAGCGCGGCACTTATCAGCCAGTGCGGCCGGGTCGTCTCCTGCCAGGTCGTTTGCTGTAAAAAAGTGTTCTAGCCTCTCCACAAAGGTGTCCCAATCATCACCATCGGCGAACTGCTGCAACATACTAAGGGTAGCAATTTCCGCGTGAAAGTTCGTATTCTCGTCGCCAGTTGTTTTGTCCTTAGATGCTCTAACAATGACTCCATGAAGCAGTATGTTGTACTTGAACTGTAGTGACCGTAGTCCTTTATTAGTTAACTCCAGAGTGAGGATCACACCTAGTGGCCTGCCTTTTTTACTAGGCCAGGCACACCTGTACAGGTAACCTACGAGTCTCCCACTGCTGTGCTCGCTGGTGGCACACCTCGATATAGAACCAACAGTGGCCAAGTAAGATACATGACAGGAGCTGCTCTTCTATAAATGAGATTACATAAGTAACAATAAGAGGTCACTGCTGTAATCCTGGTATGATAAAATGATGGGCAAGGAGAATGTGGAGTAAAGTCAAATATTGATGCAGTTATCCAAAGTCCAGAGAGTTGACCAGTGGAAGCTGGATTGTTTATTGGAGAACACTTCTGGTAAAATCTGTCAATAAAAATTCAGGTGTATATTGTAGAAGACGGAGATCATCTATTATGAGAAGGATGGAGCACTGAACTTGGCAGTGATGAAGCAGTGAGGTAGGACCTTGTGATCTTAAGAACATTGGAGGCTAGCTTCTGAATGAAGAGTGGATGGCAATATTTAAGAGGGAACAGGATGCAAACTTGAAGAACAATACTAAAGGGTACATGGATAGAAATAGGATTATAAGAGTAGATAGCACTGGCACAAGCACAATCACCACCTTCTGTGCTGATGTATCTATGGTTCCATGAATTGTAAAAGGTAACATTTGACCCAGAGGTCGCGGTCGGATGCTTCCCGTGGGCGCATGCCTCTGACCCCAATAATTTCTCTGAAAGTACCTGGTGGTCCCGGAGGTTCAGTGATTTGCAGTCCTGGGGCTCTCTGCGAAGGCCAGCGTAGAGGCCCATGTATCCCAGGATCGTGCGGGTTTTGTACGAATCTCTGGGATCACGTGGATCAGCCCAACATATCAGAGTCGGGGGATCCCCAATCATACTTATAGTAATTCCGTATATACGGAACTGCAATAAGTATGAATGGTAATACCCTCAAAAACACACAATCACTGAAAATAAATTTTAAAAACACATTTCATATTTTAAATTAATTGAGATTTTTTGACAGATCGCAAGTGCCGGGTTTAGGCACATACCTAAACCCGTAAATTACGGGGACCCCATAGGAGGGTGCACACTTCGTATGCGCCAATGGGGAACGTGATTTCAGGCCCAATGTTATGAAAGTTACCTGTTATGTGCTAGAGGTTAGAGGTCCCATCAACAAATGTTAACCTGTAGGTTAGGGGTAATTACCTCACTGAATTATGTAGTGATAGGAGCAATAATATTAGCATACAATAGTTGTCATAGAGCTCAAGCATGTGGGATATTATGATGAAGATTTGCAGAGTTTAATTTACCTTAGACCGGGATTGTAACCAAGCCAACTATTCACTGATATTAAGTTGTGGTCAATCAATTGGAAATTAATTAACAAACCCATTTCATTTACACACTTCAAGACAAAGTACAACATCATAATAACAGTATCGTCTGTGGTTACCGACATGTCACACCTTAACCTCAACCCGGAAAGCCTTTATGGCAATTTCAAAAAGGCTATGGAACAATTTCCATTATTGGGTTTGAGGTACGTGGTAAATTTTTGTGCTTTGTAGGCTTGTAGTTCTTCCAGCTACTAGACTATCGCTTCTATAGAGCATTTTGGCTCTGATCATTATCAGTTGTTACAGAAAATTCTCTTGTGCCTTTGCAGAGTTAATGTTGCTTTGGATAGTAAACTATGTGTGACCCTACTGTTAGCTCCTCCCCACTTGATGGCTCAGCCAGTCACAGATTGTGTGCATTGTAAATATTCCTAGACTATGAAAACCTGAAGATTGTACAAGCTGCAATGTGGAAAGTAAGGGAAGTGCAGAAAATTGGGAATATTTCGCGGCATAAACAAGTACATTGTGTTAAATCTTAAAGGTTTTGTGGCATATAATATGAATTTAAAGACAGTTCATTCCTTTTCATATAAGTGCATGTTTTTTAATGTAATTAGGTTCACATTAACATGAAGAATATCCAAGATATTAAGAATTGTGAGATATATTTTTGTGTTCAGGAAAAATGTGTAAAATTGCCATTTTAATTAAAATAAATAACCCACCAATGAAATAACTGGAATGTACATAAGAACATAAGAATTAGGAGCAGGAGTAGGCCATTCGGTCTCTCGAGCCTGCTCCGCCATTCAATAAGATCATGGTTGATCTTCTACCTCAACTCCACCTTCCTGCATTATCCCCATATCCCTTGATTCTCTTAATATCCAAAAATCTATCGATCTCTATCTTGAATATAAAAGCCTGAGCCTCCACAGCCCTCTGGGGTAGAGAATTTCAAAGATTCACCACCCTCTAAGTGAAGACATTTCTCCTCATCTCAGTCCTAAATGGCCGACCCCTTATTCTGAGACTGTGACCCCTGGTTCCTCATCCAGAGGAAACATCCTCCCTGCATCTACCCTGTCAAGCCCTGTAAGAATTTTGCATATTTCAACGAGATCACCTCTCATTATTCAAAACTCTATAGGCCTAGTCTACTCAATCTCTCCTCATAGGACAATCTCCCCATCCCAGGAATCAGTCTTATGAACCTTCATTGCACCCCCTCAATGGCAAGTATATCCTTCCTTAGGTAAGGAGAACAAAACTGTACACAATATTCCAGGTGCGGTCTCACCACGACCCTATATAATTGCAGTAAGACGTCTTTACTCTTATAATCAAATTCTCTTATAATAAAGGTCAACATACCATTTGCTTTCTTAATTGCTTACTGTAACTGCATGTTAACTTTGAGTGATTTGTGTACAAGGACACCCATGTGCCTCAGAACACCAACATTTACTAATCTCTCACCATTTAAAAAGTACTCTGCTTTTCTATTTTTCCTATTAAAGTGAATAACTTCACATTTCTCCACATTATAGATTCCATTTGCCATGTTCTTGCCCATTCACTTAGCCTGTTTATATCCCCTTAAAGTCTCTTTCCATCCTCCTCACAACTTACATTCCCACCTAGCTTTATATCATCAGAAAACTTGGATATATTACATTTGGTCCCCTCATCCAAATCATTGATATAGATTGTGAATAGCTTAGGCCCAAACACTGATCTTTGCGGCACCCCACTAGTTACAGCCGGCCAACCCGAAAATGACCCGTTTATTTCTACTCTCTCTTTTCCATCCGTTAACTAATCCTCAATCTATGCTAGTATATTACCCCCAATCCCATGAACCAAAATTTGGTTCAATAACCTCTTGTGTGGCACCTTATCGAATGCCTTCTGAAAATCCAAGTACACCACATCCACTGGTTCCCCCTTATCTATTCTGCTAGTTACAACCTCAAAAAACTCTAACAGATTTGTCAAACATGATTTCCCTTTCATAAATCCATGTTGATTCTGCCCAATCGTATTATTATTTTCTAAGTGCTCTATTACTATGTCCTTAATAATAGATTCTAGCATTTCCCTACTACTGATGTCAGTTTTAGAAATGTGACTTTCCTGAAAATGCATTGCATTAATGGGAAAATGAAGAAGTGTCCAGTCACAGTGACCATGCAGTAATAATCTTTTGATACTTCACAGCAGATAACAAGCCATATAACTTACATATCAAAAAGTTTGATTATTCAGCAACTGAGCGGACAATATTTGTGTGAGCTAATTTGATGTCAAGTTTGAAAAGGCACTTGGGTGTACTATTAACTGTTGTAGTGAAGAAATCTGGACAGATGTTGGGTGAAGGAAACTGCACCCCCAACATTGCAAAGGAATCAACAAGCTTGGCAATTTGTTGCTGAAAGAGTCACGCTGTATCATAAACTCACAGAAGATTGGAAGAAGATACTTGACTTACAAAACAGCACAGAGGTAAGGCATGAATGTTATTGTAAAGTGGCAGCATAAGAAAGTAACAGCTATTGAATATAAATACCGATACAGAGAAAGATTAGCAAGAGTGTAGTGAGGGAGTAAAAATTAAAATAGCAGTTTTATGTAAATTACATTACACAGGTCATGATGGGAAAGAGAATATACTGCAGGGAGTGCCCCATGAAGTATGGAGTGCGACACAGAACAGTGTTGATGAACAGGTAGTAGTGGCTGGGTTAATGAGAAGCCACCAGTACAAGATAGAGACTCACCATGTTGATCCCTTCTGAGATGTATGGTGTCTTAATGGGCCTGTTTTTATGTGGAGACATAGAAACATAGAAATTTGCAGAAAGAGGCCATTCTGGCCCATCGTGTCCACGCTGGCCGACAAAGAGCCAAATGGCCCTTGGTCAGCAGCCCTAAAGGTTACATATAAACGTATGAACAATGACGGAAAGGAAAAGAGCACCCAGCCCAACCAGTCCACCTCACTACAACTGCGACACCCCTTATACTAAAACATTCTACACTCCACCCCAACCAGAGCCATGTGATCTCCTGAGAGAGGCAAAAAACAGATAAAAACCCAGGCCAATTTAGGGAGAAAAAATCTGGGAAAATTCCTCTCCGACCCACCCAGGCGATCGAAACTAGTCCAGGGGATCACCCTGGCCGTATTCTATTCCCTGCAGGATTTACCATTATATCTGCATCGTCCAACAAAAGGTCATCCAGTCTAATCCCAATTACCAGCTCTAGGTCCGTAACCCTGCAGGTTGATGCACTTTAAGTGCCCATCCAACCATCTCTTAAAAGTGGTGAGGGTTTCTGCATCCACCACTCTTCCAGGCAGCAAGTTCCAGATCCCCACAACCCTCTGCGTAAAGAAGCTCCCCCTCAAATCCCCTCTAAACCTTCCACCAACCACCTTAAAACTATACCCCCTTGTAATAGACCCCTCCACCAATGGAAATAGACCCTTACTATCCACTATGTCCAGGCCCCTCAATACTTTGTACACCTCAATGAGGTCTCCTCAGATTGAGCATTTTGCATCAGGAGGAAATGCCCTCCAGCAATGGCCTGCATGCAGTAGGTTAGGAGCAGCTACTTGTAGTCATGCCAATGGCAGCTTTGTGCCATCATGTAACCCTGAGGAAATGACAGTAGGTGCCACCTTTGAAAACAGTGAGCCTACAATAATTCCAGCAAGGGGGACTCCTGTGACTGATGCAGAAAGCAGTCCTTCAGCATCCAATGCAGCCTCCCACACGCATGCACCAGAAGCACAGAAAAATGTGATAAAGTTAATTCACTTTTAATGGGTTATGCATTGTGTCATACTTTCATTGTGTAGAAAAGAAATTGTCAGATGTCTTAAAAAGACAAAGGGAGAAATTTTGACTTTTTGCGATTGTGTAAAACGGGTGATAGTGAATCGGCAGCCCGTTTTGTATCTCTCCTGTTTGAAGCCAATGGAAATAAAAATTGGAAGAGATGTAAAACAAGCTGTTGACGCGCTGTCACTCATTTTACACTATTGTACAAAGTCAAAATTACCCCCACAGTGCCTCAGTCCTATGATGTACACTATCAGTCCTGAAGCCATAGAAGCTGAAAACACCAGTGCCTTTCTTGACACTAGATGTGTTTTGCAGATGGATGATTATTCCTGCAAGTCTTCATGGGGCACTTGACAAACTTCTGTTACTGTCTTCACATTCTCCTCCTAATGCACTGATCCTGACTGTTGCAGTGGTATCACTGAGTGGAAATGTACCGCCTACAGGTTGTGTACCTCCTACACTAACAGCACTCTGAGACCACCCTCTCCTAACCTCCTCCTGCATGGCAGTATATCGGCCAAAGGCTGATACATCCAAGCTATCAGGCAGAAAACTGCCTTGCACTTCTCTCACTGTTGTGGTGATATTTTGAAATGTTCCTCTTCATCAAGCTCATTAACTTCAGCTCTGATCAATATTCTCTTTTCAAAATGGCTGCAGCTCTGCAATGCTGCACAAGTTCATAATTAATGACGAATTAAATTTACTTTTTCTTCTCACTTTTTGCTAACCTTTTTAGGAGGGCTAGGAATTCACAGATAAATAGACTTTAGTGCCTTCTCTTGATACTACACCTCTTTTTACTCATATCTAGATTGTGTTAAAATTATTGCACGGAGCAAAATATTGCCCTGTAATCTCGCAAAGACTACTCCTGGAATACTGCGTGCAGTTTTGTTTCCATATTTACGAAAGGATATACTAGATTTGGAGGCAGTTCAGAGAAGGTTCACAAAGTTGATTCCAGAGATGAGGGCGTTGATTTATGAGGAAAGGTTGAATAGGTTGGGCCTCTACTCATTGGAATTCAGAAGAATGAGAGGTGATCTTATAGAAATGTATAAGATTAAGAGGGGGCTTGACAAGGTGGATGCAGAGAGGATGTTTACACTGATAGGGGAGACTAGAACTAGAGGGCATAATCTTAGAATAAGGGGCCGCCCATTTAAAACTTAGATGAGGAGAAATTTCTTCTCTCAGAGGGTTGTAAATCTGTGGAATTCACTGCCTCAGAGAGCTGTGGAAGCTGGGACATTGAATAAATTTAAGACAGAAATAGACAGTTTCTTAAACAATAAGGGAATAAGGGGTTATGGGGAGCGGGCAGGAAAGTGAAGCTGAGTCCATGATCAGATCAGCTATGATCGTATTAAATGGTAGAGCAGGCTCGAGGGGCCATATGGCCTACTCCTGTTCCTATTTCTTATGTTCTTATTACAAATATTGCATCAAACTATTTCATTTTGTTACAGAATACTGTGAACATGAGGTTTAGTGGTTCAAGAGACCCCTTGACAATTCATTGCTGTGTTGTCATTTGGGATATGTGCCAAATCTTTCTCTGATTTGACAAGTTCTAAATATGATGCCTAAATAAAATACACACTTGCAGATATATGGATGTTGACTGCTTCTAACATCTGAAAAATCTTAAAGCTATTCCTTGATATATGAAGGAATCCCAATTCAGATCAAAAATTGGTGTTCCGCATAATGAGAAATGTGCTTCCTGCATGGCAGTATATCGGCATAATGAGAAATATGCCTCATGAAGACCTGCAGGGATAATCAACCATCTGCAATTTACTCCGAGTGACAGGACAGGCCACTGGTGCTTTTAGCTTTTTTGACACAAAGGACCAATAGGGTACATGACAGGTTTGAGACACTCTATTTCTTGGATGAGCAGTAGTTCTCTCGTATCTTTGCCCAAGTGCATATTCTTTGTATGCGAACCAAGACACTGAAGCCTAGATTTTCCTCTGTTGTCACAGTTTAGACCCAAATGGCTGATTACTGGATTTAGATTGACTCTAATGGAACTGTGCAGTTTTCTATCAGCACACCCTTCAGGTGCAGTTTTGGATAGGTGCAGGGAGCACACTACAAGTGTGTGTGAGTAATATTTAAAAAGGGGACAACGAAGGAGAATGTCTGAGCAAGGGGGTCAAAAATTCTGAACGTCTTTGGAAAAATTCAGAAGGTATTTCAGCCCATCAGCAGCCTTTGGCAATGCTGAAGGGGGAAGGGAATAAGAAGGGCATGAGTCTATAGGCAAGTAATGCTGCAGACCATTAACCATCCCCATTTAATGGCTGTTGAATTGGAGGTGATGCTGAGGAGATGCTTGTGCCAAGCGTGGTCCTTTATCCCATTCTGTGAATCCATCCCCAGAAGTAAAAAAATTATGGAGGAATTGCAGATGTAACTTACTTACCTAGGCCCTTTAAATTAACCAACATCACAGCTGATTCTCAAGCAACACTGGATGACCATTTCACTTTGGTACCCTCTGGTAAATGACATTGATCATGCCTGAACATTGGAAAATGGCACGCAGGACTTCAGTTTCCTATTGAATATTAAAATGAAGCTCCTGCCCGTTTGAGGCAGGCACTTTTGACACCAGTGGCCCTTGCCTCTTGGAAACTTGGTGCAGCACAAAGTGGGCAGAATGGAATTGAATTCCCACCTATTTTCCTGGGTGCCTGGTTTATGGAGGGAGCAAAGAATCGGCAAACTATTCAACAATGTGGGGTGTGGGGGGCATCATTACCAAGACCACCATTGTCCTCACCTGACCTCGACACCTCTATATTTTCCAGGAAGTGTCATTGGCTGGAACCTTGTCGATGCTGAGAGGGAGGGTTTGGAGGTGGGCCCACTGTCAAAATCAAAAGATTGACAGCGGGACAGTATCCTGCTCTGAACCTGCCTCCTTGTTAATTTCCCAAGTGACGGCTCTGCCTGCGTTTTGCAGACCCAGCACTAACAAAAGAACATAAGAACATAAGAAATAGGAACAGGAATAGGCCATACGGCCCCTCGAGCCTGCTCCGCCATTCAATAAGATCATGGCTGATCTGCTCATGGACTCAGCTCCACTTCCCTGCCCACTCTCCATAAGCTCTTATCCCCTTATCGTTTAAGAAACTGTCTATTTTTGTCTTAAATTTATTCAATGTCCCAGCTTCCACAGCTTTCTGAGGCAGCGAATTCCACAGATCCACAACCCCCTGAGAGAAGAAATTTCTCCTCATCTCGGTTTTAAATGGGCAGCCCCTTATTCTAAGATCATGCCCTCTAGTTCTAGTCTCCCCCATCAGTGGAAACATCCCCTCTGCATCCACCTTGTCAAGCCCCCTCATAATCTTATATGTTTCGATAAAATCACTTCTCATTCTTCTGAATTCCAATGAGTAGAGGCCCAACATACTCAACCTTTCCTTATACGTCAACCCCCTCATCTCCGGAATCAACCTCGTGAACCTTCTCTGAACTGCCTCCTTTTGAAAATATGGAAACCAAAACTGCACGTTGTATTCCAGGTGTGGCCTCACCAATACCCTGTATAGCTGTAGCAAGACTTCCCTGCTTTTATACTCCATCCCCTTTGCAATAAAGGCCAAGATTCCATTGGCCTTCCTGATCACCTGCTGTACTTGCATGCTATCCTTCGGTGTTTCATGCTCAAGTACCCCCAGGTCCCGCTGTACTGCAACACTTTGCAATCTTTCTCCATTTAAATAATAACTTGCTCTTTGACTTTTTTTGCCAAAGTGCACGACCTCACACTTTCCAACATTATACTGCATCTGCCAAATTTTTGCCCACTCACTTAGCCTGTCTATGCCCTTTTGCAGATTTTGTGTGTCCTCCTCACACATTGCTTTTCCTCCCATCTTTGTATCATCAGCAAACTTGGCTACGTTACACTCAGTCCCTTCTTCCAAGTCATTAATATAGATAGTAAATAGTTGGGGTCCCAGCACTGATCCCTGCGGCACCCCACTAGTTACTGGTTGCCAACCAGAGAATGAACCATTTATCCTGACTCTCTGTTCTCTGTTAGTTAGCCAATCCTCTATCCATGCTAATATATTACCACCAACCCCGTGAACTTTTATCTTGTGCAGTAACCTTTTATGTGGCACCTTGTCAAATGCCTTCTGAAAGTCCAAATACACCACATCCACTGGTTCCCTTTATCCACCCTGTTCATTACATCCTCAAAGAATTCCAGCAAATTTGTCAAACATGACTTCCCCTTCATAAATCCATGCTGACTCTGCCTGACCGAATTTTGCTTTTCCAAATGTCCTATTACTGCTTCTTTAATAATGGACTCCAACATTTTCCCAACCACAGATGTTAGGCTAACTGGTCTATAGTTTCCTGTTTTTAGTCTGCCTCCTTTTTTAAATAGGGGTGTTACATTTGCAGTTTTCCAATCTGCTGGGAGCCCCCCAGAATCTATAGAATTTTGGTAAATTACAATCAATACATCCACAATCCCTGCCACTACTTCTTTTAAGACCCTAGGATGCAAGCCTTTAGTCCCATTATCTTACTGAGTAACACCTCCTTAGTGATTGTGATTGTGTTAAGTTCCTCCCCCCCTGTAGCCCCTTGACTATCCACTGTTGGGATATTGTTAGTGTCCTTTACCGTAAAGACTGATACAAAATATTTGTTCAGTGTTTCTGCCATCTCCATGTTCCCCATTACTAATTCCCCAGTCTTGTCCTCGAAGGGACAAACATTTATTTTAGCCACTCTTTTCCTTTTTATGGCCCCAAGTTTCCACATGATTTGCTCCTGATTTTTAGGAGCAACTGGTGTAGAACGGACTATCTTAGAAATCGCAATTCTCCACATTTAGTTTTCTGCAGTTCTAGTCAGGTAGAACAGTTTCACTTTGGAACTGAATTTTTTTTTCAAAAGGGGGCGTGTCCGGCCACTAACGCCTGATTTGAAAGATTCCACAGTGAAAACGCACTCCAAACTAACTTAGAATGGAGCAAGTGAAGATTTTTGTACCCTTGAAAAAACCTTGTCTACACTTTAAAAAAGTCAGGCGCAGGTTACAAATTAGGCGTCGGGAACGAGGTAGGGGGGGAGGGCAAGTCATTAAATTCTACAATAAATCCTTAGTTATACTTATACAAATATTATACAAATAAATCCAACCTGAATAAAAATTTATAAGCAAAGAAAAGATTAAATAAACCATGTTCCTACCTGTGTGAAAGTGCTTCAGGCAGGCCTTTCAGGCAGCGGTGTGGCGTCGGTCTCGGGGGCAGGCAGCAAGCAGCCTTGGTGCTGAGCTTCAGTGCTTGAAGCAGCGGTGTGGCGTCGGTCTCGACGGCAGGGGCAGGCAGCAAGCAGCCTTGGTGCTTGAGGCAGGCCTTCATTCCCCGCAAAGATGCAGCACCCAGACGGACTTGAGGCCATTCGGCCATGGGATTGCAGCGGCGTCAGTGCCAATGTTTACTTCAGATTGCGCGTGCGCGAACGCTCCAACACGCACGCGCAGGGTTGCCAGCACCTAGAAGCCTCATTTAAATTGTACCCGCCCCCTCCTACTTACAAAATCAGCGCGAGTGGTAGGCTCCGTCCCCTGTGCGCCGCGCCAAGCAGACATTGAGCTCCAAGGAGCTCAAAAATACCGCGTTTTTTTTCAGGCGCCATTTTCAGCGCGAAAAACAGGCGCCCAGCTCTGAGGGGCGCCTTTTTCGCCGCGTTTGGAAACTTGGGGCCTATATACCTGTAGAAACTCTTGCTAAGCGGTGGATCAAGTAATTCAAGTACTTAAGAAGGTGTTTACAGGTATTTAAGCAACATTTTACCAGGTCCTAATGATTTTCCGAACTCTTTCACAAGGTTCACATCTCTTGGGGATCACATCAATAAGTGTGTTGGGTTCTCAATGACTCTCCATTGCTGTGAATAGTTGACAGCGGCAAAAGTGGCATAAAAGCTACCATTTCACAGCTGTTTAATTTCCAATCTTAGAAGCTGGAGCCTTCAGGATTTGGAATGCACTTTTCAGCTTTATGGAGGTTTGAAGTGTTTGCAGTGAACGCTCTATCCAGTGTCACCTCCTTGGTGCAACCGCTCTCATCATTGACAGATCGCTTCTGCCATCTCAACTTCAGCTGCCATCTATTCCAGCAGCATCAGTGCCCTTGAAAAAGTCTTACCTTGGTCCTCCGAATCCCACCACGATCAGCCCCAACACCAACATCACCAGGCACACCTGCAGCACCAGACACACCAGCAGCACCAGGCACACCAGCAACAGCACCAACCTTCTCTGCAATTATCTGATGCTGCACAGGCCAGGGATGGAATTACCATAGCCACATTTACGTCACTTGATGTTGTGCACCCTAGCTGCCACATGATGCGCCTAGTTGGCACCACCCCACACCAGCACGATAAAGCATTCCTAAAATGCCTAAACCATTCATTTCACACTCATCACAATTGAGGGGGGTGGGGGGCGGGGGGGCAGGGTTACTGTTATGGCTCACCATTCACTGCAACTCACTAAGTCACTTCATAAAAGGTTCACGCAAATCTGTCCAAGAAAGCAAAATGTTGAAAATAAAGATTTCAATGTTTGACAACACAGTAACAGAAATTTATCATGACCATTGGCGAAAACATCCAAGTGCCTACTCTTGTGTGTTGTTAGTTGGTATGATTGGATTAGGATGAGGGTGAGTGTGAGCATTGGCTAGTGAGATGGGGAAGTAATAATGTAGATAGAGAGAGATGGGTGGAGGTGCAAGGTACGTTGGTGTGAGTAAAGAGTAGGGTATGGAGGCAGAGTGATGGGGATGTGATAAGTGACTCAGCAGGATGAGGTTGAGTGTGGCTTTGCAGTGACATTTCATATTCTACTGAGATCATTGAAAGGTTTGTGCCACTGCAGCCTGGTCTCCCTACTTGTATGCTCCTGTGCAATGTGCAACTCGGCTGCGTTGATCTCCTGGGGAGGTCTCTTCCACCCATTGGAAGAGAAGAGAACTTCCCTTGGTGCTGTGACTTCCTCCATAAGCATACGATGGGAGTCATGGGAGAGCCTGGGTGCAACTGTGCACCTCTGTGTAGTACTTGTCAGTGTTTGCAGCACCTCAATGCTGCAGAACACTGACAGCACAATTGCCAAAATGAATGTGGACATGTTCCCTTTAAGGAAACCTGCTGATGATGTCATCAGACCTGCTTTATTTTAATTGGCCGGGAACCTCGCAGGGCAGGTTTAACAATCCCCACATCGTAAAATCATGTTGGAGGCCGGGATCAAGACAGATGCAGGGTCGGGATTTTTCAAGTACGTTGCCCACCCCGGACCCACCGAGGTTGGTAAAATCCAGCCCAGTGGCTCAGTGGCAACACTCATACCTCTGGGTCAGACGATTGTGAGTTCAAGCCCCACTCCAGACACTTGAGCGCATAATATAGGTTGACACTTCAGTGCAGTACTGTGGGAGTGCAGCACATTTGGAGGTACCATTTTTTGGATGAGTCATTAAACTGAGGCCCTGTCTGTCCTCTTGGGTGGATGACTCTATTCTAAGAAGAGCAGGTGAATTCTCCTGGTGCCTTGGCCAATATTTATCCCTCAATCAACACCTAAAAAACAATTGATCTGGTCATTTCTCTCATTGTTGTTTGTGGGAGCTTGCTGTGCACAAATTGACAGCCATGTTTCCTATATCACAACAGTGACTACACTTCGAAAGTACTGCATTATTTATAAAGTGCTTTGGGACATCCTAAGGTTGTGAAAGTCGCTATATAAAT